>NC_058407.1:169674717-169893406 GCF_002201575.2 Neomonachus schauinslandi | reverse complement strand
CTGTTTGACTTATTTCGCTCAACATAATACCCTCCAGTTCCATCCACGTCATTGCAAATGGCAAGATCTCATTCCTTTTGATGGCTGCGTAATATTCCATTGTGTATATATACCACATCTTCTTTATCCATTCATCTATTGATGGACATCTTGGCTCTTTCCACAGTTTGGATATTGTGGACATTGCTGCTATAAACATCGGGGTGCACATACCCTTTCGGATCCCTACTTTTGTATCTTTGGGGTAAATACGCAGTAGTGCAATTGCTGGATCATAGGGTAGCTCTATTTTCAACTTTTTGAGGAACCTCCATACTGTTTTCCAGAGTGGCTGCACCAGCTTGCATTCCCACCAACAGTGTAGGAGGGTTCCCCTTTCTCCGCATCCCCGCCAACATCTGTCGTTTCCTGACCTGTTAATTTTAGCCATTCTGACTGGTGTGAGGTGGTATCTCATTGAGGTTTTGATTTGGATTTCCCTGATGCCGAGCGATGTTGAGCACTTTTTCATGTGTCTGTTGGCCATTTGGATGTCTTCTTTGGAGAAATGTCTGTTCATGTCTTCTGCCCATTTCTTTTTTTTTTTTTTTAAGATTTTATTTATTTATTTGAGAGAGAGAGTGAGAGAGAGAAAGAGCACAAGAGGGGGGAGCGGGAGAGGGAGAAGCAGACTCCCCGCTGAGCAGGTAGCCCGATGCGGGACTCGATCCCGGGACTCCAGGATCATGACCTGAGCCGAAGGCAGTCGCCCAACCAACTGAGCCACCCAGGCGCCCTTCTGCCCATTTCTTGATTGGATTCTTTGTTCTTTGGGTGTTGAGTTTGCTAAGTTCTTTATAGATTTTGGATACGAGCCCTTTATCTGATATGTCATTTGCAAATATCTTCTCCCATTCTGTCGGTTGTCTTTTGGTTTTGTTGACTGTTTCCTTTGCTTTGCAAAAGCTTTTTATCTTGATGAAGTCCCAATAGTTCATTTTTAAGGCACGCTCTTCTTAGCTTTATACCTTCTTTCCTGATTAATAAAATAAAAACTTTTTCTAGCACTGGCATTTTTAGAATAAGCCCCTTCTTAACTGCATGAATGATTCTTCAGCAGGAATCATAGGGGTTAGAATAAGGATAAACTTGACCTGACATGGACCAATCTTGAGGACAGAGGAGCACCATCTGTGAGAAATAGAACATCCCCCTAACCCAGGGGACCTATGATGTCAGCTGAGGCAAACTGAGGACACTAAATGTATGGCATCAGGGATCCCAACCCAGAGGACACATCGTGAATCTCTTCTGGAAACCATTACTCAAGATGCCAATTAGACTTGTTATATGCATCAAGATAAGCATTCCCAAAGGGCTTTGCTTGAAGTTTGCTTGTAGGGGTCAGGGAAATGAGCTCTTTTGAGGAGTGTTAGTCTGAAGATAACATGGGAATATCTTCTCCAAAGGTCAATTAACCATGGAGTCAAATAATCCTTAGAGTTCTGGCTTGTTTTTCATCTTAGAACCCAGATCTCTCTAGCCCCTTTCCATCCAACCCTTTTGAGAGCACAGTCTGGGAAAGATCTAGTCCCTATTTGCCCACAACACACTTTAGAGGGTTTCCTCATGTGCCATATCATAGAAAAGAAGTCAAGGAATGGAGGCAGGCAGTTACCGCTAGTCTTTTCCACCCTGACTGTGGGCCAAACTCCAATTTTACAGACTACATTAATATGTGAAGAGATTTCAGATGCAGAAGTTAAAAAAGAAAATGACATATCTGTACATCTTCTTTTTCATTTACTACCATCTCATTCTCATACCCTGCTCTTCCTCTCCATTACAGGGATATGTTGAGCTATTCTTTGTTTCTCTGTCTCAACTCAGACACTAAAATGTCTTACTTCACTGAGCTTAGCTTGTTGTTTATTCTTTGAGTAGATTCAGTATATCATTACTTTCTTCAAAACATACTGTCGGGGCACCTGGCTGGCTCAGTCACTAGAACATGTGACTCTTGACCTCAGGGTTGTAAGTTTGAGCCCCACATTGGGTGTAGAGATTACTTAAAAATAATTAAAAAAAAAAAAACCTACTGTCCAATACTTTTACCTGGTACTCTCACTCATCAGAACGTAATCTCTAAGTAAAGCAGCTATATCATTTATATACTTCATAATTTATTTGAAGAATATTTGATGAGCATCTGCTGTGTCCCAACCACTGTACTGGGAAGCATGTGTACAGTGATTAACATGCAAGCATAGTCCCTTTCCCCATGGGACTTACAAATAAAGCAAATAAATAAATATATCATGTTGGACTAAGAGTTTGCACTAATCAATACTCTTGTGACAATACTCAAGTGACATAAAACAAAATTTGTACTATCTTAAGGGAAGGGTATGGAATCATAGCAATGAATGGGATAGAACTGATCTCAGAATCAGCTAGATTCAGTAACATGAATACTGTGTCTTCTTTCCCCATCTTTCATCTTGGCTTGGCTCTCCGCGTTGATATTCTCTCAGGCATTTGTATATAGAGGGTATACATACAGCTGGAAGCCCTGATGCTATCCTTACAGCTTCACATCCAATGCCCCACTACCTCCAAGTCAGAAAACTCCAGGGAAAAATCTGTTCAACGGTTTAGCCTGGTGGCCACCCCTGGGAGCAATCACTGTGTGCCAGAGCCTGAAGTAAAATAATGGACTTGCCTGGGACAGGTGCCCACCTCTTGCAGGGGTTGGAGAAGTAGGGCGGTAATGAAACCACCAGAATCACATGGATCTGGAGCAAAGTGGTATCACAAAGAAACTGTGGTTGTGAAGGTGTGACTTTAACAGAAGTAGGGAAAGAGGCCATAAGGGACAAAACAGTGCATGCCCCCTACTGGTGTGATAAAGAAGAATTCACTATGCTAGAGTAAAGCAGGGAGGCCACTATATCAGACTGGGTCATAAGGGAAAGCCTCTTTAAAGAAGTGGCATCAGGGCAGCTTGGGTGGCTCGGTCAGTTAAGCATCCAACTTGTGATTTCGACTCTGGTTGTGATCTCATGGCTCATGAGATCCAGCCCCATGTGGGGCTCCGCACTCAGCGGGGAGTCTGCTTGAGATTCTCTCTCTCCCTCTGCCCCTCCCCCCACGCATGCACACTCACTCTGTGTCTCTTTCTCAAATACATAAATCTTAAAAAAAAAAAAAAAAAAGTGGCCCCTAAGCTAAGATCTCTGAATCAGGGTAAGGGTTACCCAGGTAATCAAAAGCAAAAAGTGGTCCAGATAAAGGCAAAGACATGCAAAATCCATGAGTTGAGACAATTCATGGTGTACCTGAAGAGCTGAAAGGAAGCCAAAGTGACAGGAGCTACAGTGAGGAGAGAGGTAGGAAATGACATCAGGGAAGTAAGCATGAGTCCAAAAAGAGAAAAAGCAAGACCTAGAAGATTTTATTCAGAGTTTTTAGAAAGCTTCTTAACAAGATAAAACTTACCTGTTTTAAAGGTGGACATATACCAGTGGATAAAGACAGAGGCAGGGTGGCCATTTATGAGGCTCTTGCTCTATTCCAAGGAGAAGCAATAGTGCTTTGGACTAAGATTTTAGCAGGGAATAATTTCAAGATATTTTAGGAGGATGCCATTAACATAAGCTGATGATTTGTTTAATGTGGGAGTTGAGCATAAGGGACTCCCATGACGGAAGACTAATAAAACTGCTTTTTAAAACAGGTTTAAGGATATCATGTAAAATTATTAATGAGAGAAACTATTAGGACAAAAATATACAACTTTTGGGGCACCTGGGTGGCTCAGTTGTTAAGCGTCTGCCTTCGGCTCAGGTCATGATCCCAGGGTCCTGGGATCGAGCCCCACATCGGGCTCCCTGCTCCGCGGGAAGCTTGCTTCTCCCTCTCCCACTCCCCCTGCTTGTGTTCCCTCTCTCACTGTGTCTCTCTCTGTCAAATAAATAAAATCTTTAAAATATACATATATATATATATATATACACAACTTTCTTAAATTTCAGAACTATTTAAAAAGTAGATATATGTATAAAGATTTAAAAAATAAGAGCAGAAAACATATGAATACAATGTGACAGAATTCAGAACAAAGATAGCTGGGCTATTAATAAATGTAAACAGACTTCCCCAGTTATTCACAGAAGACGATTTTTCAAATTAGGTCATAAAGCAAAATTGAACTCTATGCAATATATTTATTTTTTACTGTAACTCTAAAAAAAGCAGTTCATAAAGCTAAAAATAAAAGGAGGGCAGAGCTAAATGAAAAATTTAAAAACTAAGGATTCTGATCTTACCATCTGAAAAACTGGAATTCAATTCCAAAGGCATGAAAAGACAAAACACTGTAATGTTAAAGGGTATTCTCTGAAGTGTATATAACATCAAAATTTTAATCTGTAAGAGACTGTAAAAGTGGGTGCAATCTATAATGAAAATATGAGCAGTTATGAAATGTAAGCAACAACACTTAATAAAGCAAATTATAGGAACTAGAATGAGATAGAGAGTCACTGGAGGAAGAAAACTTTAATCCACCTCTCAGTCTAAGATTAGGGGGACAAAGACATAAGTCAAGACTAGAGAAAAGAAAGATACTTAACCAACATAAGAAGATAGCTCGAACCTGGGTGGTGCAGTGATTAAGCAGAGGATTATAGGGTCATGGACCCTGAGTTCAAATCCCAATTCTACTACTTACTGGCTGTGTGGTCTCAGGCAAGTTACTTCAACAACTGTGCTTATTTCCTCTTGAAAAATGATGGTGAAAATAATACATACTTCACAGAATTTTATGAGAATTCCGTAAGTTAGTATGTCTAAAACACATAGAATGGTGTCATGGTGCCTGTTACATAATAAGTGCTATGTGATTGTGAGCTATTATATCCACGAGAATAATGAATGTAAGCTCTATGAGGACAGTGATTTGTCTGTTTCCTTCATTGATGTATTCTCAGTACCTAAAACAGAATTTGAGTTTTATGACCACAAATAATTTTATATAACCACATTACCAAGAGTGGTTAGGAAAAAAGCCAAAATTTAACTGTTTGAATTTCTCTGCTCATACAGCCACGTTACTTTATGATAATGTATATTACACATTTAAGTTACACAATTTAGAATATGACAAGTTTTAAGGTACTCAAGAATTCCAATTAAGTAAAATCTGTTGTCTAGTGAAAATAGAATCAGAACAAGAGGGAAAGAGATGGTTCAAGCATGAGAAAAATCCTTTTCTAATTGCTTAAAACATACTTGTAGGGACGTCTGCTTCTGAAGATGGAGTAACATGGGTGAGATTTTCCCTTCTGCCTGAAGTAACAAAAAACCCCCACAAAATGTATGAAACCACAATTTAAGACATTGGACATCAGATTTTTTAAAAAAGGACAGTGATCCCTGCCTTAAGAGTTTCAGGCTTCAGTGCTGGAAGAAACCAGGTGGAACCAAACCAACTCCCTGATTTGAGGAGATAAGAGTAGATAGTCTGAAAATTCCAAGCTTACTGGAATTTGTAGAGCAGAGTATGCTAGAGAGGAAAACTGCATAGAGCGTGAAACCCAGAGATGTGCAGGAGCTTTCCCTTGGGTATTTAGCAGAGTACTAACCAGCATATGTGCTTGATGCAACTACCCAAGACTTGGAACAGTACTTGGACCTGGACCAGGCCAGGAGTAGTGCCTGTTCCCACCACCAAACCAGAAAACCATTTTCAGAGTATGGGTGTAATATGCAGAAGGGTCTTGAGGAACAATTAGACGTAGACTACACCCTGCTAAGGTTCTGCCCAACAAATCCTAAAAAGATCCAAAAGGATTCAGTTCCCAATACCCTAATTGCATTCCAGAACAAAGCTTGAGGGTAGATTCAGATTTTTCAAAAATGTACACTGTAAACCCTATAGCAATGACTAAAAATGTTTTTAAAAGAAGTATAAATAAGTAGAGGAAATAAAATGAATTTTATTTTTTAAATACATAATAAAACTAGAGGCAGAAAAAGGAAGAAACTAATAACTAGCAGAACGATATTTTTTATCCAACTATATCAAACAGTAACCTTTTTTTGCAGTTTTATACCTTTATTTGACAATCAGCGGTTAGTTCTCATACACATTATCTGTAGATTTTTGAAAGTGGTGACAAGTACATAGGTAAACAACATGGAGCTTGTTGGTGAATCTTCATCCTGTTTTTTTTGGACAACCACACATGGATATGGTATGGAACATCCCTCATTCCTTTGGTCCAGACAGCTTTGTTAGGCCTGGTGTCAATGGGCACATCTTGAGTTCCCATCTCCTTCATGGAAAATTCCCAGATTTGAGTGCCCAAGGGGCACGCTTCTTGAAACCCACTCCGTGGATGTTTGTGAATGTTGATGTAGTCTCTACCTTGTTGATGACAGAACAGCCCTTCTTCTCACCACCCTTCTTTGAGAGAGTCATTCTGCCGGGCCCAGGTTGGAAAGAAACAATAACTTTCTTCTTTTTTCTCATCACAGCAAATGCGCTTTAATACCCATCACCCATCTAGCCCATCCCCCACCGACTCCCTCCATCAACCCTGAATGTGTTCTCTATCATTAAGAGTTATTTATGGCTTGTTTCCCTCTCTCCTCTTTTTCCTTACCCCCTTCCCAAATGTTCATCTGTTTTCTTTCTTAAATTCCTCATATGAGATCAAATGGTGTCTGTCTTTCTCTGACTTATTTCTCTTAGCATTATACTCTCTAGTTCCATCCATGTTGTTGCAAATGGCATGACCTCATTCTTTTTGATGGCTGAATATTCATAATACAGATATATAGATACATACACACACACACACACACCACCACATCTTTATCCATTCATCAGATGATGGACATTTGGGCTCTCTCCATAGTTTGCCTATTGTTGATAATGCTACTATAAACGTCAGGGTGCATGTACCCCAAAAACAATAACTTTAAAGGTGAATAGTTCAACAGTTAAGAACGGAAAGACTAGATGATTTAAAGGGGAAAAAAAAAAAAAAGCAAGTGGGTCTCCAGAAAAATAAAACCAATAGGATGGATCAGTGGCCATTGGCTCACGTGACCATGGAGGCCAGAAAGTTCCATGGTGCTGTCTGCAAGCTGGAGATCCAGGGAAGCTGGTGTGTATGTAATTCAGTCTGAGTCCAAAGACCTGAAAACTAGAGGAACTAATGGTGTAAGTTCCAGTTCGGGTCCAAAGGCTCAAAAATCGGGTGGCAATGGTCTAAGTCCCAGTCCAAGTCTGAAGGCCCAAGAACCAGGGGTACCAATGTCCCAGGGCAGAAGATGGATGTCCCAGCTCAAGCAGAGGAGAAACTCGCCCTTCTGCTGCCTCTTTTTCTATTTAGGCTCACAGTTGATTGGATGATGTCTACCCACTTTGGTGAAAATGATCTTTTTTACTCAGTCTATCAGTTCAAATGCTAATCTCTCCTGGAAACACTTTCACAGACATACCCAGAAATGTTTTACCGGCTGTCTAGGCACCCCTTAGTGAAGTGGACACAACCATTACATTGGTCTACAAGAAGCCTATTCTGATAGACTTGCAGCTTCAGCTCCTACATGTAAAGATTTTGGAAGTCATAACTCATATCCTTACAAGAAAAAGATGAGAAAACTGAAAATCAATGGCTTTTCTTGGACCTGTGGGAGAACTAAGGTTGCATGACAAATTGCCACCCCAAGATCTGGATAGACAGGCAAATCCACAGAGTCAAAGCTGAGATCTCCTTACCTGAAGCAAAATCCACCGGAGCCATAAACTTGTAGGAATACTTAAATAGTAATTTTGATGAATTACTGGAGGTTGACTGTGGGCTAGCTTAAGGGTGAGAAACTTCTGGGAGCTGCAGTGTTGGAGGGGTGGAGAGCATATATTCATAACAAGAGCGTAGTCTCCAGGGGAGATTTTAGCAGAGCCTTATCCATGGTCACACAGTGTACCCACCAACTTTATACAGTGCAAGTATAGGCTGAAATCAGAGATAGTCAAGATCATCTGGAGAAAGTGTAGGATAAACAGTCGTTGCCAAACTGTCTTCTGGGAAGTCTTAGTTGCTGCTTCCTGAGCTAGTTTCTGTGGTGAAATAAGCTTGAGAAATCCTGTGTAATAAATACCTCTCCAAGTAAGTCATAATGTATTAACATAGTAAAGACTCAGAGAAATCCCTAAGTAACATTGAAAACTATTACAAGTTCATTTTCAATTCTGTTTGTACATCAGAGGCATCATAAGAGTTTATTTCATTTTTAGTAAATATACCTGTGTCCCATCCCCTACTTGAGAGGGGCCAATATCAAGACTTAGGCAAAAAATGTTAATAGAGCAATAGAGGCAAAAAAATGTTAATAGAGCAAGGGAATAATATTTTTCTCAGTAAAAGATGCAAGTTCTTTAATAATAATGAAGGAAACCACAATGTGTGAGCCCAAAATAGGTCCCTTTGGCATAAAAATCATTTTGAGCTGAAGGCAATTAAGAGCAGCAAACCCAGAAAAAGCTCCCCTTTCCTGCCAAATGGAAGGATATAAATTCCCCTTTTACTGGAGACCGCACCAACAAGGAATCTGCAAAAAACATTTACTCCATAGTTTCCTCACATGCATTTACCTTCCCACAGTCTGCCACTCTTTGCAGGTTGACTGTTTTTCCTGCCATTTCTCCACAAATGTATTGTTCTTTTAAAGATACTATGTAAGCCACAATTCTAAGCCTCCACTTGGAGTTACTCTTCATTTTAGGTTTTTCCTGCTTGGTGTGTGCTGCATATGTTAATAAACTGTTTTTCTCTTATTAATCCGACATTTTGCTAGATCCCAGCTGAAAACCTAAGACTGGTAGAGGTAAAGTTTGCCTTCTCCACAGTATGCAGGTGGGCTCATGAAGCCTTGAGAAAGGAGGAAATGGTTTGGAATCACTGCCACCAGAGATGTAAAAGGAAGTCAAGGGATGAAAAAATGAAGTTGTTCACCAAGCAGCTCAAAGAACCCACCTGAAGTCAGAGAGCAAGACTTTGTAATAGAACCAGTCAACCTGGCTCAACAGCCCCAGAGGAGGATGGAGGAAAGATAGTGATGAGTTTCCCAAGGACTGGAAATGAATAAGGCAGATACTGGAGGAAGTCCTGATGGGCAAGTGTACTGGTTTCCTAAGACTCCATAACAAACCACAAACTGGGTGGCTTGACATAACAGAAGTTTATTGTCTCACAGTTTATTGTCTTCCTTGTAGAAAGAGGATTTTAATTTCCCTCTCCCACACCGAACTTCTGCAGGAGTCAAAGAGCGTTACCAAAGAGGCCAGCAGCACAGTCTGAATACTCAGCAAGTGTGTCCCAACGTTTTAGGTGTGATGTTAACAGCCTGCATAAACAACGTAAGAATCTGACAGATGGGTAACAAAATGCACACTTGAGGGCACAGACATGGTCAGGTGAAGAAGAGTCACAGCGCAGAGTAAGGGAAGATTTCCTTAACTTTCTGATCCAGAAAAGTGAGAGGTCTCAGTACTTCCTGGAGAGAAGAGGAATTACATGACTGCACAGAAACAGAGTCTACAAAGCTGTCCAATTTCAGGGAAAGTGAGGCAATCCTATACCAAAAGGCAACCTGAATTGCCTTATACAATAAGGGAGCAGTCATCTCCTATAATAAGGAATGTCAGATTAAGGAAATTCCAAGAGCCCAGCGATGCCAGTGAAGACCATGTTTCTTCTTCCTGTGCACTGTCACTGTGCTCTCCTCAGTTCTGAGACAGCTGCTGACATCAGAAGAGGGGCTGTGTCTCCTCAAACACCTCTTTCTTAAAGCTACAGAATCTTTCCCCAGAAGCGCCTTAGAAAATGTCTCCTCCCAGCTCACTGGCCAGCACTGCCTCACGTGGGGCTGCTTCTCCTGAAGCCCAAGGATGGTGCTCCCCCGACAGTTCCGTCAGAAGAACCAGAAGAGGAGGAGGGAAATGCAGCAAGTGGCTGCTGGAAAGGCAACCAATGGGTCCACCATCCCTGTGTGCGCACAGCACGCGCAGGGAGCTGAGCGAATGGACGGTACGGACGTGCCGCCTGGACCAGTATGTATGAAGAGAGAAGAGGGCCGAGGGATGCACGTCCCTGCGCTGGGGTACAGGGAGAGGTTCTCGGGCAGGGGAGGAACAGCCTCATTTCCCACCAGTCACTGCCGGGATGACTAAAGATGCTAATGGACTCAACCAAAAAAATGGCCGGAGGTGGGAGACAAGAGGACAAGAGAAGGTGTGTAGATGCGTGCCATCCACAGCGCTATAGAAGGAGATGTTCCCAGCCCCAGAATCGAGGAAAACTCCCACCCGGTTAAGAGCAGGCTCTTGCTTGGTAGGACTTACAGAAGAGCTTTTCAGGGGCCGATAGCCAGCGGAACCCCAACAGATAGCCCAGATGCCCACACGGGGGCCCATTTCTGAAGCATTAGCAAGCCCCATGACGTCCTCCCGACACACCCCGACGGCAATCTCCAGGTTATCCCGGGTCTCAACTTCCCAGTAATGTTTCCCTGAAGTGAAAACATTTTTTCCCAAAACACAGGGTAAGTGCTGAAATCTTCCCACAAACTGTGCGATCCTCCGAGGGTTCCTCCATCCGCTGATGTAGCTCCATGCTGAAGAAAACAACGGCCAAGAACTGGCCGATGCTCCATTTTTCACGTATCTCCCATCCTGGGAGAAGACAAGCTTGGGATGAGCCGTGTCTTCAGCTACACTTACAGCCACTGCAGAGAAAATGAGAGTGGCGATTTATAATGTGACAGCTTACCACCAACCCTCCTCCAGAAATGCCCCTCTTTTCCAGCTTTAGTTCCGTGTGTCTCCTAATAAGAACTGTTAGGGATGAGACTCCCCACTGCCTCTCAACTGACCCTCGGCTGGGCCTGGCAGGCCATAGTGCGGCCTCAAGCACAGTGAAATCTTCATTTCCCTTCTGCTCTAAACGACTAAGACCTAAAAACAGGGAGCTCATTGTTTCATGGCCCCAAGTCTTCACAATCAGCATCAAATTGGAAGAAACATTACCAGATTCTGACTTGTTCAATCAGGACCAGACCAGGACGGCGGACAGGACGGTGCTTTGCACTGGGACACGGAGGTGGCACTGTTAACAAGTTTTCTCTTCACTGGTTCCAGTTGTTCACTGGGCATCTCCACAGGCCCCTGACAGATCACTCAAAATTCAACTCACTATCCTAAGTCCCCTTGCATCCTCTTGGGACTCCTACCCCTTCCCATGCAGACGTCTTCTTGTCTTCTGCGTTCTCTGATCCGTAAGAGCATTAACTCCACCTGAACATGCACACCTTGAAATCTTAAGGTTACCTGACTCCTCTTTCCCTCTGACCCTGGATGGGTTATTTGTCACCAAGCCCTGTCAATCCCACCTGTGAAATACCACTCAGGTTCTCTGCCTCTTCTCCGTCGCACTGCCCCCCTCTTCACTCAGACCTCTGGCATCCCCCACTTTAACGGTCTGACTTCCTCCGCGGCCTCCCTGCCTCCCAATCCTCTTCCTCCCAGACTCTCCATGTCTCTCTAGTTTACTGAGCCCTATTTTTTTTTTTAAAGATTTTATTTATTTATTTGACAGAGAGAATGAGAGAGAGAGCACATGAGAGGGGGGAGGGTCAGAGGGAGAAGCAGACACCCCGCCGAGCAGGGAGCCCGATGTGGGACTCGATCCCGGGACTCCAGGATCATGACCTGAGCCGAAGGCAGTCGCTTAACCAACTGAGCCACCCAGGCACCCTGAGCCCTATTTTTTAAATTGGGAATGGATGTTAGGTGCCGACGAATGCTTTTTCTGCATCTCCTGAAGTGATCATATAGTTTTCCTCTTTTTAGTTTGCTAATGTGAATTACACTGATTTTTCAAATGTTAAACCAACCCTGCTTTTCTAGAATAAAACCCATTTGGCTGTGACGCATTATCTATAAATATGTTAGGTTCAATTTGCTAAAATTATCTTCAGAATTCTTCTGTGTCCATGAAGGACACGGTCTATAGCCCTTTTCTCTTGTAATGTCTTTGTCTGATTTGGGTATCATGATAATGCAGGCTGCGTTAGACTGAATTGGGCATTGTTCCCTCTTTAGTTTTTTGTTAAGAGTTCATGTAGAATGGAGATTTATTTCTGAAAAGTTTGGTAAATTCAGAGAAACGGGACATCACCTTTTTTTTCCATCTTAAGTAACATGTCCTTTGTCTCTTCTTGCATCAAAAATGTCCTCTTTACACTGGTGTTTGGTGTAGTTCTTCTCATATTTCTTGTGCTTAGGGCTTGTCGAGCTTATTGGATCTGTGGACTAATGGTCTTCACCAAATGTGGAAAATTTGGGGACATTCTTTTTTTTATTTTTTTTAAGATTTTATTTATTTGAGAGAGAGAAAAAAAAAATGAGCGGGGGAGGGAGGAGCAGAGGGAAAAGCAGACTTCCTGCTGAGGAGGGAGCCCAACACAGGGCTTGAACCCAGGACCGACCCTGAGATGAAGACCTGAGCCGAAGGCAGACGCTTAACCCAATGAGCCACCCTTGCGCCCTGGGGCCATTATTCCTTCAGATGTTTCTCCTGTCTCATCCGCATCCTACTCATCTCCTCAGGGATCCCACGTACCACACATAAGACTGCATGAGATTGTCCCCCAGCTCACCAAGGCTCTTTTCATGGTTTCAGGTTTTTTCCTGTGTGTTTCATTTTGTAGTTTCCGCTGCTACATCTTCAAATTCGATAATCTTTTTTCCTGCAACATCTAATCATCTATTAATCCCAACCAGTGTATTCCTCTCAATCACTGTAGTTTTATCTCCAGAGGTTTGACCTGGGACTTTTTTAGATCTTCCATGTCTCCAAATACTTCTTTATAGGATAGCTGTATTAAAGTCCTTCTGTGCTTATTCTAACATCTGGTCAATCCTGGGTCAGTACCAATCAATTATTCTCATTATGGGTCATGCTTTCCTACCTCTTTGCATGCCTAGTTATCTTTGACTAGATGCCAGACATTGTGAATTTACATGGTTAGGTACTCATTTTTTAAAATCTTAAGCTTTGCCCTGGGATGCAGTTACTTGGAAATAATTTGATCCTTTTGGATCTGGTGTTCATGATTTATAAGGTGGGTCCAAAGCAGTGCTCAGTGTAGGGTTAATTATTCCCCACTAATGAGGCAAGATTCTCCCAGGAATTGAGAGTTTTCTAGTCTGGCTGCTAGGAACAGGCATTGTTTGGGCCCTGTGCGAGCACCAGGAACTGTTCTTTCTAATCATTTTGGAAACGTCCTTCCTCAGTCTAAGGTAGTTTTTCACAAGCATTTGCTGGTCAGTACTCTGCTAAATACTCAGGGGGCACCTCTGTAGATCACTGCCCTCTGGATAGCTCTCTCCTCGCCAGTACTCTGCAAGCTCTCACTGCTTAGTCCTCCCTGGACTCCGCTCCATTCCTCAACCTGGCTCCACCTCCACTACCCTCCCCACCCCCCACGATGGCCTGGAAGCTCTTTTCAGGCTGGAGGCTGGAGCCATCATAGAGCTCACCTCATTGTTTCACATTTCCTTGTCCTGTACTGCCTGATATCCAGGGTTGGGAAAACAGTTATTTCATGTACCGTGTCTGTTTTATTTTAGTTTTTTTAGTTAGCTAAGTTTCAGGCTGAAGAGTAAATCCAGTCCCCAATACTTCATCCACCACATGGTTCTTCATCAGGTGTGTGCACGAGAGAATTGCCTGTGTAGCATTTACAACACCTACATGCCTTGGCAATTCCCTGGAGATCCAGTAAATTTATCTTCAGACTTTCCTATATTCTCCATCTCAACCTCAGCTCCTGCCTGTTCCCACAGAGTACCTTATGGTTTAGTTACATTGGATACCTACCCCTCCATTTTCTCCACAGCTTAGCTCATGCTGCTCCTTCTGCTTACACGAGTACACCTCCATTTTCCACTTGGCAAACTCCTATTCATCCATCAAATCCCAGAACAATGTCACCTCTGTGTGGAAACTTCCCCACTTCACCCCCAACAGAGCTCTTTCTCTGACATTCCATAATATTTTACTCATACATTGATAAACAGTAGATCCCACTATGTTACAGTAAGTGATCGGAGTCTGTCTCTCCAATTTACTTGAATTCTTAGAAATAGGTCTTTTTCTTTCTGTATAACTAGCACCTTATACACACAGTGTATGTTAAGTAAATGCTTCTTGAATGAAGCATATATCCATGTATTCTAGTTATCACCATTTTTCCTGACCCTCCCACTAGCTGCATGTTCTGTTTCCTCTTTCCTTTCTAAAGTTTTCTCAGTGCTTATTCTCTTAAAGATTTCTTGCTTACCTTGGAATCGCTTCAGCATTTCCTTCATCATTGGTATCTGGCACACAGTCTTCACCGTTAGAACTTCAAGGGAATAGCTCACATCCTGGTTCTCACTCCTAAGGAAAGTACAGAAGGCTGCTCTTCTTAGGAGACAACTCAGGCAGCCAAGGCCCCCAACTCCCACTGAAAGTTCCAAGCCCAAAGCTCAGACCACCGCTTGCCCATGCCCCCTTGCGAAAGTGAGCGGTGGAATTCCTTCCCCACTGACTCTCAGGTGTGCCCAGACTGTTCTCTGGAGCCCAGGCCTGTTTCCCCTCCACTCAGGCCCCCATGAAAAAGCAGCAGCTCATACCTGGTCAACACATCTTTTGGATTCTGTGAAGAGAAGAAAAACATAAGCGAGTTACGTCCCCTCCTCCCGAGATCTGGTACTCAACTTTGTGAGCAGGTATTTCTCTGTCGATCACTTTTGTTAATGTCACATATGATCTCATGCTGCCAAAGCCAATGGATTGAACACACGGTGTCTTTTTCTCCACATGACCCCTCTGCACTGTTTGACAATGGTAACCAATCCCTTTCTTGAAACCCTACTCTTTCTCCTTTGGCACTCTGACACTAACTCTCTCCTGGCTTTTTGCCTACTTCTCCATCTATTGTCTTTCACCCACAGACAATAACAAGTGTTGGTGAGGATGTGGTGGGAATACAAAATGGTTCGGCCACTTTGGAAAACAGTTTGGCAGTTTCTAAAAAAAACTAAATATAAATATACGATACAGCCCAGCAATTCTGCTCCTTCTATCAGCCCAGCAATTCTGCTCCTACTATCTACCCGAGAGAAATGAAAGTGTATGTCCAGACAAAGAATGGCAGGCGAATGTTCGCATCAGCATCATCATTCATAAGAGCCAAAAGGTGGAGATAACCCAAATGTCCATCAATTGGTGAACTGATAAACAAAATGTGACATATTCTATAATAAAATACTCTTTAGGAATAAAAAAAGGAATATAAATACAATACTAATGAATGCTACAACATGAATGAGCCTCAGAAACATAAATGAAAGATTCCATGCACAAAAGATCACGCACTGTATAACTCTGTTTATAGATATATTTAGAAAAGGAAATCTATGGAGTCAGAAAGGTTGTCTGGGGCTGGAAGCAGCAACAGAGATTAACTATAAACAAGCACCAAGTGATCTTACTGGGGTGATGGAAATGCTCTAAAACTGGACTTTGGTAAGGTTTCCGCAACTTGGTAAAATCGCTTATTTAGTTATAAAAAAAAGTACCCTTAAAATGGGTGAATTATAAGATATGTGCATTATACCTCAAGAAAGCTTTAAAAAAAAAAGTATCAAAATGGTTCATTGCCACATGAAACAGTACTCAACCTCATTAGTCATTAGGGAAAGAATCCACCTTTTGGGAGGAGGGCAGGGGTGCCGACTGAGGGCCTGAGAGAACATTCCATACCATCCGGGACGGCTGCAGCTACAGAACTGACCATGAGTATGACTGAGCATACAGAGCAACTGGATCTCTCACACACTGCAAGTAACAGTGGCAACTGATGCAACCACTTTGGAAAATAGTTTGGAATCTTCTACTAAAGCTGACCCAACGTACGCCCTGTGACTAGAAATGCTTTTGCAGATACACAACTGACAGAAAGGTGGACATAAGTGCACCAAAAAAGACATGTTCATAACTGCTTTTTTTGTAACAGTAAAAAGTAGAAACAACCCACATTTTGCTACCAGTAGAGTAAATAGTATGTTTGGTAATAGTAATACAATGGAATACTGTACATTGGGGTTTTTCAACCTCGGCTATATTAACATTTCGGGCTGGATAGGTCTTTGCTGGGAGCTGGAGGTGAGGTGTGTCTGCGCATTATAGGATGTTTAGCAGCATCCACGGCCTCCACCCACTAGATGCTGGTAGAAGCCACCCCCAAGTTGTGACAACCAAAAAGGTCTCCAACACTGCCCCCTGGGGGAGCAAAATCGCTCCAGGTTGGGACGTGCTACTCAGTGATTGGAACAAACTGCCATCTACGACATGGGCTAATCTCACAACATAATGTTGAGCAAAAGCAGCACATACTGCAAGACTCTTACTCAAAAACAGGCAAGATGAAACTGTGTGAAAAGTCTGGAGGGAGAACAGCCTCGCAGAAAAGGGAAGGGGTGTTGACTGGGCCACACAGAGGGTGTCTGGCAGGCTACACATGTTCTATTACTTGACTTGGCTGGTGGTTTCATGGATGGGTCCCTTGGGGATAATCTGTCAAGTTTATGATTTATACATTTTTCTCTACGGACATTACAGTTAAAATGTTTTTAAACATGTTTATTGTATTATGACAATAAAAGTGATGCTGTCTGAATCCGTGGACACAAATAATATTTAAAGGAGAAAGTATAGCTTAAAAACATTTACCAGCAAAAAAAAAGGGTCAATGTAGATGAGCTAAGCATGCCAGCTCCAGAGGCCGAGAAAGAGCGAGAGCTACAGAGCAAACCCACGAACTAATAAAAAAATAACAATAATAAAAACAAGAAGAGCAGATATCAGTGATGTCACTGCAGCATTACTTCTAGTGGTAATGGTGTTAGGGCAACCTGGATTTTATAGGGGGTGTCTGCACCCTGCTCAGTGGGGTGTCTGCTCGCTCTTCCTTCCCTCTGAGCATATAAAGGTAAAGATTAACTCCAAGGAAGGATAATAAACTGGCTTAAAAGTCCCAAATCTAAGTGCTAATGAATTACTTTTTTTTTTTTTTTTTTTTACTTTTTATTTTTTAGTAGGCTCCACGCCCAATGTGGGGCTTGAACTCTCAACCCTAAGATCAAGAGTCACATGCTCTACTGAATGAGTCAGCCAGACACTCCTAAGTGCTAATGAATTAGAATTACAACCTTTTAAAGGCTGCTGGATATTAGAAATTATTTAAATGAATATACCAATCAAAATCTGGGGCTAAGAGCAAAGTTATTATCAAGGTATGATTGCAATGATTAAAAATTAGTAAGAGGGGGGCGCCTGGGTGGCTCAGTCGTTAAGCGTCTGCCTTCGGCTCAGGTCATGATCCCGGGGTCCTGGGATCGAGCCCCGCATCGGGCTCCCTGCTCCACGGGAAGCCTGCTTCTCTCTCTCTCCCACTCCCCCTGCTTGTGTTCCCTCTCTCGCTGTGTCTCTCTCTGTCAAATAAATAAATAAAATCTTTAAAAAAAAAAAAAAATTAGTAAGAGGGCGCCTGGGTGGCTCAGTCAGTTAAGTGTCTGCCTTCGGCTCAGATCATGATCCCGGAGTCCTGGGATCGAGTCCCATGTCAGGCTTCCTGCTCACCAGGGAGTCTGCTTCTCCCTCTGCCTCTGTACCTATCCCTGCTCATTTTCTCTCTGTCTCTCTCTCTCAAATAAATAAAATCTTTAATAAAATAAAGCAAAATCTTTAAAAAATAATAAATAAATTAGTAAGAAAGATAAATTTATCTTAAAAACTGTTGATACACTTATCTACTTTGTGATTTTAGGTTGCTTTGTTTTACTATTTTAACAAATTATAAATGTACAAATAAGATGAATGGAAAAGTCTTACATGTGCTTCAGATCCTATGCAAACGATTAGCCCAAGTGAACCTAGGTATCTCATAATACCTAAGCTCAGCATACCTAACTTTCACATTAATTTCCTTTGAAAGGTGAATCTTTGATTCTTAAATGACAGTAGTATCATAATTATCAACAGAGAGAAAACATTTCTTCTATGAAACCCACTCACCAGGAAAGACATGCAGCTCTAAAGACACGCGGAGTTTAGTGAGTGGTGCTAGCCCACCCCTCCCCAGCTTGTCTCACCTGAAGCAGCTCCAGGGTGGAGCTCTCACTCTTCTCCCTGACCTCTAAGATGAGCTGCTTCAAGGAAGTGATTTTCTGATGGAGCTTTAATGTGTTCTCATTCTGTTTCTTCTTTGTCTCTTCTTCTTCTTTGCTCAGTCTCTGAAGAAACAGCTGCTCTTCTTCTGCCAAGAAGTGGTGCAGTTTTGCAAACTCTGCGCTGATCGTCATTCGCTGATTCTTCATCTTCTCCTAGAGCCACAGGAGATTTGCTCAGTCTTTGTTCTGCCTTGTTCTTGCTCCTCAGTTCCGTGCATGAGACTCCCCAGCAACCCATGGGGCTTCCACCCTAATCCCCTCCCCCAGAAAGGTCCTGCCTACCCTCCCCAGATTTCTGCTAATCTCTTTGTACAGCCTGTATAGTATTAGTTCATTCTTTGTAACGTTTCAGTCTCTACTACTGATGGCAATGCCTTGTTTGTGTATTTTTTAAACTAAAATACACTTTCACATTTATTATTTAGTTTAGCCTCCAGAACACCTACAGTTTAGTTTCGTTAAACCTTTAGATGTGCACGCGTGCGCATCGTGCCTCCCAACTAAACTCGTCTCTCTGAAAGCAAAGCCCATTTACTTTCCACAATGCCGTGGACCCAAACCAACAACAATGTAGGGAGTGTATTTAGGAAAAAGTAGGAAGGAGATGGGCACTACCTTACAGACATGGGGATAAAGTATGTGAAACTCCCATCCCCCAAAACCACAGGTCTCTTAAAAGAGACACTTCCTGTTCTATCACCTTATCTGCAAGGAGCCTGACAACTATTCCCAACAACACCAAAGGGTCCCGGGGGCAAGAAATGCCCAACGGCTTCTGCTGTTACCTTCCACTTGGTAGCATTCTTCATTTCCATGTCCTGAAAATATATGGCTTTCTTCATCTTGTCCTTCAGACTAGACTGAGTCTTAAGAAGCTTTTCCTGCCGGGAGAAATACATATCAGAGAAACCCTCTTCCCCAGCATCCTGCTTGTTCAAGAGCTAAAAGTCACCTAATCCAAACAGGGAACAAGATTGAGAAAATGTTGAAAACAGTTACAGACCTAGGCATAAAAAGTATTCTGGTCTGAAATTTCATAACACTATATAGAGTCTGCCTATTAAGTTGGCAAAAAATGAAAACTGTTAAAGGAGTAATAAATACCTAATATTGGCAAGGGAGGCCTCTGACGCTGCAACAGTAAGAGATTTTTGTAAAGAGGTGCCATCTTCAGTTAGCCAACATATAGTACGTTAGTAATAAAAAAAATAATAAATTAAATAAATAAATTCTCATACAAGAAAAAGACAAGAAACAAAAGAAAGGTGCCATCTTTCTGAAGGGCAACTGAAAGGATTTAGAACCATTTAAAATGTACATAATCCTACTTCCAATAATCTGTGCAAAGAAACACTGGCAAAAATAATATGTATAGTAATGGTCACTGCAGCATGATTCACTATCCATCAACGGGGAATTATGAAATAAATTATGGTGTATTGCCACTCTATACCAATCTCAGGTAGCTCTCAATATACTGACATGTTGTATTAAGTAAAAAAACTAAGCTGTTAGACAATAATATTGCATAATTCTGTTTTGAAAAGAATAAATACATACGTACTTGTGTGTGTTTGTATTTTTTTTAAGGTTTATTTATTTTAGAGAGAAAGAGAGAGAGAGGGTGGGCACACGTGAGCAGGGAGAGGAGCAGAGGGAAAGAAGAGCGAGCAGACACCCCGCTGAGCACAGAGCCCTCCACCAGGCTCAATCCCACCACCCCAAGACCATGACTTGAAATGAAATCAAGAGCCGGACGCTCAACCAACTGAGCCACCCAGGTGCCCCTGGGTATGTGTTTGTATTTAAATCGAAAAATCTGGAAGAATATATACCTAAGTAGTATTAACACTGGTTATTTCTGGGGAATAGAAATGTCTTAGAAGTTGGGGCAGGAGGGACTAAAAATTTTATAAATTTCTGTTTTGTTTGATTTTCTACAAGAGGCATATATACCATTGTGTAATTTAAAAACCTGAATGGGTGGCGCCTGGGTGGCTCAGTCATTAAGCGTCTGCCTTCGGCTCAGGTCATGATCCCGGGGTCCTGGGATCGAGCCCCACATTGGGCTCCCTGCTCAGCGGGAAGCCTGCTTCTCCCTCTCCCACTCCCCCTGCTTGTGTTCCCTCTCTCGCTGTGTCTCTTTCTATCAAATAAATAAATTAAATCTTTAAAAAAAAAAAAAATCAATCCCTAGGCGCCTGGGTGGCTCAGTCGTTAAGCGTCTGCCTTCGGCTCCGGTCATGGTCCCAGGGTCCTGGGATCGAGCCCCGCATCGGGCTCCCTGCTCAGCGGAGAGCCTGCTTCTCCCTCTCCCACTCCCCCTGCTTGTGTTCCCCTCTCGCTGTGTCTCTGTCAAATAAATAAACAAAATCTTTAAAAAATAAAATTAAAAAAATAAAATAAAAACCTGAATGATGGGGCGCCTGGGTGGCTCAGTCAGGTAAGCATCTGCCTTCGGCTCAGGTCATGATCCCAGGTTCCTGGGATCGAGTCCCACATCGGGCTCCCTGCTCACTGGGGAGCCTGCTTTGCCCTCTCCCACTCCCCCTGCTTGTGCTCTCTCTCACTCTGACAAATAAATAAAATCTTTATAAATATATACATACATACCTGAATGAGCTATCAAATAATAAAAGGAGTCAATCAGCATTAACAACGTGGGCTGTGGAGGGGCAGCACCTGGTAGCAGAAGGTCAGACGTGACCTCAGACGTATCAGGCAGGTTAGAGGCACACACACAAGAGGAAAACCAGCAGGTGGGGCGCCTGGGTGGCTCAGTGGGTTTGGCGTCTGCCTTCAGCTCAGGTCATGATCCCGGAGTCCCGGGATGGAGCCCTGCGCATTGGGCTCCCTGCTCAGTGGGGAGTCTGCTTCTCCCTCTGCTGCCCAACCCCCACCCT
Organism: Neomonachus schauinslandi; assembly: GCF_002201575.2. Classification (NCBI taxonomy): domain Eukaryota; kingdom Metazoa; phylum Chordata; class Mammalia; order Carnivora; family Phocidae; genus Neomonachus; species Neomonachus schauinslandi. The sequence continues at coordinate 169,872,172 of NC_058407.1, read as the reverse complement.
GATCATGCTCTCACTCTCTCTCTCAAATAAATAAATAAAATCTTAAAAAAAAAAAAAAAGGAAAACTAGCAGGAACTGGTAACCAAATGGCTGCAGGAGGAAGGAGTCCAGATTTAGCCCCTGCGTTCTGGCTTGACAACTAGAAGGACTGTGGGCTATTTACCAAGTTAGGAAATACAGGGAAATGAGCGGTATGGAAATGGAAGGTGGGAAATTATATTCGACTTGAATAAATTGAGTTTGAGCTGTGTTGGGGACATCCCAATGGGTACAGTTAGCAGTTAAGGGTCAAGAAAGAGATCTAAGGGGCGCCTGGGTGGCTCAGTTGGTGAAGCGTCTGCCTTTGGCTCAGGTCATGATCTCAAGGTCCTGAGACTGAGCCCACGTCAGGCTCCCTGCTCAGCGGGGGAGTCTGCTTCTCCCTCTCCCTCTGCCTCTTCCCCGACCCTCATGTGCGTTCTCTCTCTCTCAAATAAAATCTTAAAAAAAAAAAAAGAAAGAAAGAAAGAAAGAGATCTGAGCTGCAGAAGCAGACTGGAGGGTTAGAGCACCGGCAGCAGGTGAAGCCAGGGTAGAAGTAAAATCCCCCAGTAAGAGTCTATCAAGAAGGGGATCCAGGCTGGAACTGGGAACAACTGCATTTAAGGGGGATGCAGAGGATGAACATCCTGCCAAGAAGCTAAGATGAGCGGTGGCTGGTGAAAAACCGAGAAAGGATGGTTTCTTCTACACCAAAGCAAGAGAAAATTTAAATAAAAACTGGTGAAGGGCACCTGGGTGGCTCAGTTGGTTGGGCGACTGCCTTCGGCTCGGGTCATGATCCTGGAGTCCCGGGATCGAGTCCCGCGTCGGGCTCCCTGCTCGGCGGGGAGTCTGCTTCTCCCTCTGACCCTCCCCCCTCTCTCATGTGCTCTCTCTCAAATAAATAAATAAAAAATCTTAAAAAAAAAAAACTGGTGAAGACTGTCAAATGCTGCAGAGTGGCCGAGGGCAGCTTTCTGAAGTATGAATGTATGTCAAAATAAAAAGCTGAAAGAAAGACAGAAATGAACAGAACTAAGAAATAAGCATGACTTTTTTTTTTTTAATTCTTCCCTAGGAGAATAATGAACACTAGTAGGTATCATTTTTCTTCTGATCATTTACAAATGACAATGGCTAAAACAAAGCGAGATCACTGAAAAGAGTGACAGCTCCAAAGCTGGCGAGGGTGTGCAGCAAGTAGGGCTCGAATACAATGCCGGTGGCTGTGTGAGGGGCAACCACCACTCTGGGTAAAGGTCTGGCATCAAACTAAACATACATCAATCCCAGCCCCAGTGGTTCTACTCCCAGATGTACATCCACAAAAAGACCTGTATGAGAATACATCAGTTTTGTTCCTAAGAGCCAAAAACTGGACACAGCCCAGGTACACAGTGATGGAAAGAGGGATAAACTGTGGTACAGTCATAGAATGGAATATGACGCAGCAGTGAAAAGTAACAGACTACTGATACTCACCAAAAAATGGGTCAATCTCAAAATATGCTGAGCAAAAGGAACCTGTATAGAGGAGTACAGACTATATGATTCCATTTATATGAAGTTCCAGAACAGGCAAAACTAATCTTCAGTGGAAAAAAATTAGAACAGTGGTCGGGTGGGGGGAGGGAGCAGAGATTAACTGAGAAAAAGAGGGTGGAGGAACTTTCTGGGGTGATGATAATTTTTTTTTTTTTTTTTTAAGATTTTAAGTAATCTCCACACCCAATGTGGGGCTTGAACTTGCAACTCCGAGATCAAGAGTCACATGCTCCACCGACTGAGCCAGTCAGGCGCCCAGGTAATGTTGTTTATCTTGAGAAGGACTTAGGGCGCCCAGGTGTATGCATTTGCCAAAGCTCAGCAAATGTACACTAAAGATGTGTATATTTAATTGTATTAAATGTTACTTCAGAAAATATCACAAATGTTAAGTGTGATTGATGGTGTGCATGCTAAAGTATAGGAGGAAGTCTGCAATTAACTTTAAATGCCTCAAAAGGAAGTAAGAATTGATGAGAAAAGGCACATAGATAGGTGATAAATAGAGTAAAATGCAAATGGCAGAATCTAGATGAGGGTCTACTGGTGTTAATAAAATTCTTCCAATTTTCATGTTTGCTTGGAAACTGCATATTAAAATGTTGGGCGGGGGGATGAAATTAGGTTGTACATCACAAAACCCCCTGTGCTATTTTCTTTCTAATACAATGTTGTCTAACATTATGTAATCTACTTATTACCCCTAATTGTTAACTTAAATAGGTATATAATCCTGCTACTTGGGAAGCTATTTCAAGTAATTTTATTCCTTTATCACTGATATAACTGCTACTTTGTGATCACTGTCAAATTTGACGTATATGGGAGGCCTGTAATCAGATAGCTGTTTTGAACGTGACCAAGATTTCTTTTAAAGTTTTCACTTTTACTTAATAATGAAAAGATAACCGGGGCACCTGGGTGGCTCAGTCCATTAAGCGGCTGCCTTCGGCTCAGGTCATGATCCTGGGGTCTTGGGATTGAGCCCCACATCCAGCTCCCTGCTCAGCGGAGAGCCTGCTTCTCCCTCTCCATCTGCCTGCCACTCTGCCTACTTGTGCTCTCTCTCTCTCTGTCAAATAAATAAATAAAATCTTTAAAAATAATAATAATAATGAAAAGATAATAATCTTTTAAATAGAATTTTTCAATTTTTTAAAAGCCCTTAACTGGGGCTCCTGGGTGGCTCAGTCGTTGGGCATCTATCTGCCTTCGGCTCCGGTCATGGTCCCAGGGTCCTGGGATCGAGCCCCGCATCGGGCTCCCTGCTCCGCGGGAAGCCTGATTCTCTCTCTCCCGCTCCCCCTTCTTGTGTTCCCTCTCTCGCTGTGTCTCTCTCTGTCAGATAAATAAATGAAATCTTCAAAAAAAAAAAAAGCCCTTAACAATTCCAGTATGGAAAAAAAAATTCCAGTATGCATGAAATATCCTGTATTGACTCTACCTAAGACTTCTAGAATCCTGCCACAATTGGAATCTGAATAGGGCCCCCGAATAAAAATGGGAATTCTGGGGACATTAGAAAACTCGTTCCCTGCAATAACAGAAACTGCCACGAGATGGCAGGACGGCAACACCAAGCAGTTCTTCAACCCTAATTCCCATGCTCTTCCTCCCTCTACACTCCGGAAGTATTGAGCAACTTCCAGTCCTCTAACATTTATCACATGCCATTCCAAGCCACCACACTGCAGAATATGCTGTTCCCTTGACCCGAATATCCTCTCCCTACCTATTGTACTCACCCTTCAAGAGTGAGTTCACATTCAACTCGGTGAAACCATTTCTCACTCCTCACAGATCAACCTCAGACCTGCTATGTACTCCATACAAACTTGGATAATTCACTCACACACCGAAATTTTTGGCCCACATGCTTATGTCTCCTACAAGATAAGACCTATGTCTTTCTTATCCGTTTATGTCCAGACCCTAGAACAATGCCTGGCAGACAGTAGTGAGTTACTGAGGGGATGTATACTTTGCAGTGCCACTTTGCATATCTCCTGTTTGTGATCAATTGATAAAACTGTACAGCATTTTATAGTTTACAAAACACTTTAACTTGTATCATTAAACTCGTATATTCAACCAGTACTTACTAGAAACCAATTCTGTCGGAGACCACTGGAGTTACACCATAGAAGGGGGTAGGACTACTCTGGAAAGGATGATCAAGGAAGGTCTTCAAGCTAAAAGCCAAAAAGATGTAAAGGATGGAAGGTGGGGATAGAGAAAGAAAACAGGCTTGAAACAAAAGCAAGAAAGCAGTGTGGCTGCAGCAGAGTAAGATAAACTGACTTATTCAACTGAAACTCCTTAACCCATAAAATAGGCAGGACAGATAATCTCCAAATTCAAACATTAAGTGGTTTTTCCCAACTGCTGAAGGAAGCCGGTAACAAACCCCAGCCTCCTCACTCCAAGCCCGGCTTTTCCCAAATCCTCAGCTGTCTGTTACACCTGTAGGTATATACCGGCGCTGTCCAATACAGCACCATTAGCCAGGTGAGCACCTAAAATGTGGATGGTCCCACCTGACACGTGCTGTAAACGTAAACACAGATTTCAAAGGCCCATTATGAAAAACAAGAGGAAAATATCTCACTGATAACTTTTCATAGCGATTTACTGTTGAATGATAACAGTTTGGATAACTGGGTTCAGTAAAATACAGTATTAAAGTTAGCATCACCCGTTGCTTTTTACCACTAGGAAAGTTTTATTATATACGTGGTTCGCATCCTGTTTCTATTGGACAGCACTGGGAGAGACGCTCTCGGTTTGACTGTCTTAAACTAGGAGCTCCCAGGGCCAGTACCATGAAAATTCTATGCAGACCCTCCCCATCCCAGTTTTAAGCCCAGCTCTGAGATCTGTGTGACGCTTAACTTCTTCGCCGGGTACTTTCATGAGAACGAGGTAAACAGTACACGTTCCCGGGAACAGCGGCAGCCCCGCTACGGCCCGCTCACCCGGTAGCTGCAGAAGGCCTCGTCGATGGGCGCCATGGTGTGCGTCTGGTGCTCCCGGGACTCTCTGCACACCAAGCACACGGGCCGCTGGTCCTCCTCGCAGAAGAGCCGCAGCGCTTCCCGGTGGCGGCCGCACTGGCCGGGGGGCACGGGGCCCTGCGGCCGGCGCCGCGTCCTCTCCGTCAGCCGCGCCAGGGCCCAGTTGGGCCGCATCGCGGCGGGCAGCGAAGGCTGCCGGCACTCGGGGCAGGGGAACGAGCCGCCGCCCGGCCCCCAGCTGCGATGCAGGCAGCCGCGGCAGAAGTTGTGGCCGCACTCGATGGACACCGGGTCCTCGAAATAGTCCAGGCAGATGGAGCAGGTCAGGTCCTCCTGCAGGTCCTCGGCTTCCATGCCGCTGCTCTGCCCCGGGTTCGGGTCCGACGCGGGGCGCTGGCGCGGCCGGCGGCCGGGAGGGCAAAGTGCGCCCCTCCCTCGGGGCCTCGGGACCCAGTCTGGGCGCGCGCCGGCGGAGCAGCGCCCCCCGCTCGTGCGCGCGCTGCGGGGCCTGAGCGCGAGCCCGGCGGCCGCAGGATTTCCGCGACGCGAGGGCGGGGCGAGGCGGCCCGGGCCTGGCCGCGGGGCACGATGGGACGTGGGCTGCCCCTCGGGCCGACAATAGAGATGCGGAACTTGCTCCGGAACGCCTAGAGAGGACGCGAGGAGCCCTCGCGTGCAGCCGCTGGAGGAGCAAAGCGGGGAGGCGCTAACGAGTCTGGCCTGTCCTTCACGCGGAGGAGGTGAGGTCCGCGTTCGCTCGCAGCTCGGGGCGACTTATGTTCTGGCGTCCTCGGCGAGCTGCCACCCGGGCGGGCGTTCTGGGCGTGCTGCAGCCCCAGGGCCTGGAGGGCCACGAAGACTAGAGGGATCTGTGCAGCAGGGCCAAAGTGGGTGCCAAAGAAGGCGCTGGGCCCGTTAAGCTCGCTCTCCCTGAAGTCCGTTCTTTTCATTCAGCCTTCGTTCTCGGTCTCCAACCCCAAGAGGCTAGTTGAGTTCTTGGAAAGTCTGGATTTTCTCCTGCCCCCGCGAAGCCCACATATTCTCCTTGTGTTGGAGTCGGGTGAATTGAAGAGCCAGTATTCAGAGAGGCGAGCAGGAAAAGGGAGTGGTTAGCCCGCACGAGCTAGTGGGGGGATGGCTGTTCACCCTGCCACCTTGATTTCCCTCTCTTTCTTTCCAAGCACAGGAGACAAACACCAGGTAAAAGAAGCTCATTCTTAGAGCATGGGACACACTCACCCAGCGCAGATAGGGCTTTCTAACAATTAAGTCAGGGTAAAGAATCTAGGGTTAGATGATCTTACCCGGATAGGAGACTTCCCACCCGTGTCTTAGGTGGTTCAGCTCGCGGGAGGTCTGTGCTCCAAGCCAGCTTGGGCTGATCTAAGATGCTAGAAAGGAGCAGATCCTGTAGCTGCAGCCGCAGCTGCTGGAGCAGTTCCCGACCCTCCTACCTGAAGAGGTCCAGACCAGAGTGCCAGAACAAAGCCTGGAAGTGGAGCTGTAACTGTCAGAAGGAGGACATTATGAATAATCTGATGGGACCAGAGAGTGGGTGGAAAGGAAATCAATTTTTTTAAGTGGGAGTGGTTAAGATTCGGAAGTGCGGATACATCCTTTTTCGGTACCCAACTTGAACAGGAACCATTTTGCTATCTCAAGAAACATCCATTGAGACTTTCAACAAACAGTATGCTTGCCTATTTCAGGGAATTGTCTGTTTCCCTTCATTGGGTTTTTTATTTTATTCTTCTCACTCTATTCCTTTTCTTATGAATGAAAATTTTAAATTCTTCTTGTGCCCCAGTATCAGATACTGCCTTTCCTATAATATGCTCAGTAAGTAGTTACTGACTGTCCGATTAAATGACTTGAAAGGGGGGTTCCTGTGAACTCTGTGTTGGGGTTTTTGACAGAAGTCCGACAGAATATCTACTTTTTTAGATGTTTATACAACTAACAAATGCATTTTCTTTGAAAATTGGAATGCTGTATTGAGAAGGAATCTGAGTCTTAATATGGACCAAGCAGGAAGAAATGCTCTCCTCAGTTACTGATTTTTGCCATGAATGTGATGTAAGCGTGTATGTGTCTATATGTCTGCCTATGTATTGAGTGGCAAACATAAGGTCCCATGACACCTTAAGGTCCTTATGGCTTCTATCCTGCCATACTCCTGAGATGAACTTCCTTCTTTACTGAAAATATCGAGGACTGCTAAGTCACAATTTTGTTCATATGGAATTTCAAGAGACCCCAAATAGCTGAACAACCTTGAGAAAGCAGAACAAAGTCAGAGGATTCACACTTCTCAATTTTAAACCTTAGTACAAAGCTACAGCAATCAAAACATGTGGTACTGGGATCGGGATAAACATATAGATCAATGGAATAGAATTGAGAGTCCAGAAATAGTGCTATACATTGACAAGCAATGGATATGCAACAAGGATGCCGAAAATCATTATATGGAAGAAAAATGGGCTTTTCAGCAAATGGTGTTGGGACTAGATATCCACATGCAAAAGAATGAAGTTGAACCCTTATGCCATATATAAAAATTAATTCAAAATCAATCAGACCTAAATGTACAGCTGAAACTGTAAAACTCCTGGAAGGAAACTTAGGTGTCAATCTTCACTGCCGTGGATTAGGTATCCATTTCTTAAATATAACACCAAACTCACAAGCAGCGAAAGAAAAATTGATTAATTGAATTTCCTCAAAATTAAAAACTTGCGCATCAAAGGACATGATCAGTGAAGTGAAAGACAACCCACTGAATGGGTGAAAATATTTGGAAATCTTATATTGGATAAGGACCTAGTATCCAGAATATATAAAGAACTCAACAACAGAGGTACAAACAACCCAATTAAAAAATGGGCAAAGGATCTGAGTAGACATTTCTCCAAAGAAAATATACTAATAGTCAATAAGCACACGAAAAGATACTCAACATCATTAGGGAAATGTGAATCATTCCATAATGAGATACCACTTCACACCCCTAGGATGGCTACAATTTAAAAAAAAAAAAAGGAAGAGAAGAAAGAAGGAAGGGAGGAAGGAAAGAAAAGAGAAAAGAAGGAAGGGAGGAAGGAGATAACCAAGTGTTGGCGAGGATGTGGATACATTTGGAACCCATTTATACATTGCTGCTGGGAATGTAAATAGTACAGCTGCTGTGGAAAACAGTTAAAAAAGAGTTAGCATATGCCCCAGCAATTCCACTCCTAGGTATTTACCCAAGAGAGTTGAAGACATATATCCACACAAAAACTAGTACATGAGTGTTCATAGCACCATTATTCATAATAGCCAACAAGTAGAAACAGTTCAAATGTCCATCAACTGAAAAATGGACCAAAATGTGTAGTAAGCCATACAATGAAATCATTAAACCATAAACAGGAATGAAGTACTGATACGTGCTATAACATAGATAGACTTCAAAAACACGCTAAGTAAAAGAAGTCAGTCGCAAAGACCACATATTGTATGATTGATTCCATTTGTATGAAAGGTCCAGAATAGAAAAATCTATAAGAGAGAAATATATATATGTAGAGAGAGAGAGAAAGTATATCAGTGGCTGCTTATGTTTGGAGGGGGGCATGGAGGTTTGGGGGTAAAAACTAAGTGTTGGGTTTCTTTTTGAGTTGATGAAAATGTCCTAAAATTGTATTAATAAATGCACAACTCTGTGATTATACTAAAAGCCATTGAATTGTATGCTTTCAGTGGGTGAATTATGTGATATGTGAACTCTAGCTCAATAAAGCTGTTTAAAAAGGATTATCAAGAGGGAATTCCGAATGATGACATTTCCTTTTTTTTCCATTCTTGGTCACTTGGCTGGACTCTGGTTACAGTAGATGAGAGATTCTTTATAAAAACACTTGCATAGAGGGTATGTGCTCTGGTAAGCGCTGTGAATTGTGCAAGACTGTGGAATCTCAGATCTGTACCTCTGAAACAAATAATGCAATATATGTTAAGAAAAAAAAAAAGAAGAAGAAGAAGGTAGCGGGACGGGAAGAATGAAGCGGGGGAAATCGGAGGGGTAGACGAACCATGAGGGACGATGGACTCTGAAAAACAAACAGGGTTCTAGAGGGGAGGGGGGTGGGAGGATGGGTTAGCCTGGTGATGGGTATTGAGGAGGGCACATTCTGCGTGGAGCACTGGGTGTTATGCACAAACAATGAATCATGGAACACTTCATCTAAAACTAATGATGTAATGTATGGGGATTAACATAAGAATAAAAAAATAAAAAATAAAAACACTTGCATAGCAGAAAGAAAAATTATTAATTTTCTAGTTGTTGGTCCCTTGGGGGACCAAATGTCTTCCCTTAGGAGTGAGCTTTCCTGACTTACCCTGGTATAATTTGGGATTCAGAAGGAGAAAACAAAACCAGGTAGTTGCTCTTTGTTGAGAATTTGAGGGCAAGGAAGAACTGAGGGGGGAAGATGTTTCTGCAGGAAGGTGGGGGGCTGGAATACCCTCAGGCAGATGGGACGGAGAGACTCAGAAAAGAGAAGCTTGATATTTAGCTTTAAATTACCTGCCGAATCATACTGTGATGTAATCATACTCCCTTCCTGTTACCCCTGAATCAGCAGCAAAACTCTCCTGTCTTTTCTGGGTGGAAACCAGGGGTATGGGTTTAAAAAGTAGGAATTTGGCCCTTCGTGTGAGTTGCTGCTGGGCTGGAGACAAGGGGACAGCTGCTGTGCACCAAGTGGAAAACAAGAATTAAGCAGAAGTTGGAGCTGGCAGTGGCCCCAGGTCCATAAGCCTCCAAGCTGCCAGTAATCGGCCTACAGGATGTGGCTGGGTGTTTGACTAAACCAAATCTGAATGTTAAAGGACACTGGGTTATAGATGCATGGAGGGCCAGTCTGAATATGACAGACACCGCGGGGCTGGGGACATCCAGAGGTTACGGGACTTTGAAGCTGGGGGGAGCAGAGACCGTGGAACCACAGAGAAGAGGTAAGTAGAGTCACCGTGGCAGGAAGATTGCATTCAGCAACAGGAATGCCAACAGCAGTAGCATTTATTGCGCAGGACAGGGGAGAAGCACAGTTTTATGGAGGCTTCTGCCGGCTGACTCTGGAACCAAGCCCGTGAAAATGGTGCCTCTGATACCAGGAGATTCTGGAGGGAAGGCACGAGCAGGAGTTCTCCTGGGAAATGCCTCAGGCAGCGTGGCCCGCCATGGCCCTGGGAGATGCTTCAACAGCCTCTAATCTGTCACGGAAGTAAATCCCCACTCACTGGATGCGCGGAAGAAGATCCAGTCATAGGGTTCCCTTCAGAGGTGAGGCAGGTGGCTTCATAACTCTGCAAAGTAGAGAATCAAGCGGGAGCTGAGACTTTTTCTAAGTAGGAAGAGGCCTAAGTGGAAAGGCAGGAGGTACTGACTGAGCGCCCTGGTCCTGGTTCACTGGAAGGAATCGTCAAAGTCATGGGGATGGGGTTGGGGGGGTGGCGGGCTGGGAGCAGGGGTCAGAAGACATCTGCCTAGAACCTGGTTTTCTGTTTTGTAACACACGGGAGGGACCTGCCGTGGGAGAGCATGAGGACAGAGACATCAGAAGCACGAAGGAGGGACATCAGTGCCTTCTCACCTGCTTCTCGGAACTGCTCTTTGGCTTCCACCGCTGGGAAGCTATCAGTCGGTTCCTTGTGTTTTTTGGTGCTCTCTGCAGCTGGGGAATAGTTAGAAGGAGGAGATTTGTGCTTCCAGGTCCTCCACCATCTCACCAGGCCCAGGAGTACAAGCTCCAAAAGAGTAAACAAGAGACAGAGCCCACTGACCCCAAACATGGTCTTCAGGAAGATGGTCTTCTCAGAAGGGCGGGACAGGTAACAGGTTATACTACCGAGGCAAGGCTCCCGACGACATGCAAAGGAGCTAGGCATCTTGAAGCCATACAGATGGTACTGCACCCCCAAGGCGGCCCCCTCAAGGACCAGCCGCACCACCAGCTGTGCCACGTAGGCCCAGAGCAGCCTGGGGCTCCCCGGCCCTGAGCCATCTCTGCTGTTCTCCCCTTGGTGGAGCAGAGTCTCCTCCTTCACCTTTCCTGATTCTTCCCGATGCCAGATCAGATGATACAGAGTAAAACCCATGTAGAGGGCACTGGGCACAGCCACCAAGATGACCTGGAAGGCCCAGAAGCGCAGCGGGGAGAAGGGATGGAAGGTATCATAGCAGGCGGCCTTGCAGCCCGCCTGCTGAGTGTGACACACGAATTCACTCTGCTCATCGCCGTAGATCCCGGTCCCACTGGCAGCCAGCAGCACGAGGCGGAATCCCAGGAGCACGGGGAGCAGGAGGTGCCCCACGAAGGTGGAATGCCTGCTCTCTTCAGCCAACAGCTGCCTCACGAACCTGCCGCACATCCTGCTAGGGAGCAGAGGACAGGAATGAGGGTGGGTGTGTTGCTCCCTGTCCTTCAGGAGGAGGGCAAGGCCACCCCTTCACTGTGAATCCAAGGATGGATAAAGCAAACCTTCTTGCTCCTCTCCAGGGTTCTGGTTGATTTATTACCAAGACTGATGGCTCCTAATTCTAGGTAATGGAGTCATCTCTGTAAATTAGTGAGTGGATGTGGGAATGGCTCTCTGTTCTGCCCCGTTCTGTACTGTGTGGTAGAAGACCAGGCCCTGTCTGTGTCTCTCTCTTTCCCTCCCTCCCTCTGTCCCTTTCCCAAAGGCTAGTCAGAGTCCAGAGCCCTCTGAAAATGGTTTCTTCCCCAGTTGATGGCCACCAGGCCTGGGGCTACCCCCAGGGGCACCTGAACACAATCAGGGCTGACCCTGGGGGAAACATGCATTCTCGTGCCCTCTGCTTTTCTCTGGCGCCAACCCTCAGCTGCTCACAGGTGTGAGGGTCTGGCCTCCGCTCCCAGTGCGGTGGTAAGATTGAGATGTGGTTAGAGTAGGGGGCTTGCTGTGGATCAAGTGAACAGAGTGTCAAGGCCCTCTTGAGTCTGGTGTTCTTTAGGCCCAACCAGCTTTGGAAAAGGAGAACATTTTAAAGAAAACCCAGCAGAATCTACTAAGTGAATGTAATGAGGTGTGGGGCCAAAGCCAGAGCTGACTGGATAAAAATTCGAAATTCCACCCTGCTTTGTACATTGTTCCTTGGGCTCATGTCTCCCGCGTGGCAAGAGGTCACCATGGTCAGGAGCAGACTTCAGAAATCCCTTACTCCTCCGGACAGAAGAGCATCCTGCTGCAAGCCCGTGCACCATCTTTATCTTTGTCACAACACGGAGCCCTCCTCAATGCCCAGCCGCTGTGTCTCACCATCCCTGTTCAGCCCAAACTTTATTCCACAGGGAAAATAGAGACTCTTTGACAGGGAACCAGGCGGCCCCCCATCTTGTGCGCTCCCTTCTGTAGCATCGTAGAGAAGTAGCTCTGCACTTGCCCAAGGCCACTGTCCCTCCCAGACCTGCGTCCTTGGGCCCCTCCAGTTGCATCAAGGACTTATCCACCCTTGTTTCCTCTCTGCACTTGCTTAGGCGTCACCCTTTCCTTCTTTTTTTTTTTTTAGATTTTATTTATTCATTAGTCAGAGAGAGAGAGCGAGCACAAGCAGGAGGAGAAGCAGGCAGAAGGAGAAGCAGGCTCCCCACTGAGCGAGGAGCCCATTTCGGGACTCGATCCCCGGACCTGGGATCATGGCCTGAGCCAAAGGCAGACGCTTAACCGACTGAGCCACCCAGGTATCCCGAGGCGTCTCCCTTTCAACTCTGGTAATAATAATCTGGATTTCTAACTTTATGACATGGCAGCAAATGAGACATGCCTATCTTACCTCGTATCAGCTTCCCGATTAAAATACCCAGAAAGACGCACAAGGCCATTCAAATGGGCACTCAAGTTATAAACTGCAGTTGACCCTTGAACAGCATGGGGGTTAGGGGCGCTGACCCCTCTGCAGTCAAAACTCCGCATATAACTTTTGGCTCCTCCCCAAAACTTAACTACTTATGCCTTCCATTGAGCAAAAACCTTGCCAACAACATAAACAATCAATTCACACATGTTTTGTATGTCATGGGTACTATATACTGCATTCTTACAGGAAAAGTTAGCCACAGAGAAGAAAATGTTACTGAGAAAATCATAAGGAAGAGAAAATGCGTTCACAGTAGTGTATGTATATTGAAAAAAAAAACCACGTATAGGCAGGAGGGTAGGGCCGGGGGCAGCTGCAGCCCCTGGCCTCGCCCCAGGACAGTGACATTCCACGGCATGGTGGCCTTGGCTCAACAGAGGCAACTGCCAAGTGGCTCCTCAGGCAGGAACAGACGCCCCATCTGCCTGGCGGTGCGCCACCAGCCAGTGGCCATCAGCAGATGCAGCCACTCATGAAGGTGCCTGCCTCCAAGAAGCGGCCTTGAGGAGGGGTCTGTGCCCGGCAGGGAGGAGCCCAAGGCCCACAGCTGCCCTGGCGCAGTCCCAAAACCCAGGTGTCCGACCTGACCAACAGCACACGGGACGATCTGCAGCCCTGCCTGTCCCAGGGCCCCCAGGGGCTGCCAACGTCCTTGGCAGTCCTCCCTGGGGAACTCGGCAGCAGGCTCAACTCCTGCCCCAGTAGCCTTCCATTAGATCCCGTGAAGATGGGATGGGCAGTTGTAAATAAATGCCTTGTGGCTTTTGCTGTCAACTCCTTTAAAAAAAAAAAATCCCCTGGGGCACCTGGCTGGTTAGGTCCGTGGAGCATGCTACTCTCGATCTCAGCGTCATGAGTTTGAGCCCCATATTGGGCGTAGAGATTACTTTAAAAAAAAAAAAATGGACCAGCAGGGCTCAAATCCATGTTGTTCAAGGGTCACCTATGTAGATAAGAACAGGCCAGTATGCCAGAGCTTGGGCAGAGAACCACGTCACCATCCACCAACTGTGAGAAACTGTATTTGCGGCCAGTAGCAATCAGAGTTTGAACCTCTTCTACCTGCCTCTCAGGCCTTATGTTTCTACCTCCATCATAGACTATGAAGAATCAGAAGTATATCAGGCCACTGAAAATTCTTCTCCATAAAATTGGGTTAAAATTTTTAGAAGAAATCTATTTTCAGTCCTTAGAAAGAGGCAAAATTGGCCTCATGATTAAAGATGGCAGATTGAAGATAGAGGTCAATCCCCTCTCATTCCCGAGACTCCTCGAAAACGAGAGTAGATGGATCTTTAAGTGTTTAAACCCACTACAAATGGAGGAGAAAGATTACCAATAGCACAACGAAAACCCACTTTGAAGGCAAATCAGATTGTGTATTGGCCAGCACACTGGGTGATTCCAGAATTCAGAGGAAGAAAACAAATCATTGAAAATAAGAAAAGGCAGGGGTGCCTGGGTGGCTCAGCTGTTAAGCGTCTGCCTTCGGCTCAGGTCATGATCCCAGGGTCCTGGGATCGAGCCCCACATCGGGCTCCCTGCTCGGTGGGAAGCCTGCTTCTCCCTCTCCCACTCCCCCTGCTTGTGTTCCCTCTCTCGCTGTGTCTCTCTCTGTCAAATAAATAAATAAAATCTTTAAAAAAAAAAAAGGAAAAAATAAGAAAAGGTAAATAGATAAGGGAAATCTGTTTCCTAATTTGAAAAATCATGACCACAATAAAGCAAAATCGCTAGCTTATTTATTGGATGAGAAAACACTTGGTGACGTGCCTGGGAAAAAGAGCAGTTTCTCCATAAATGTTTAACTGAGTTTTGTTTGGAGAGATCCTGAGTTCCAGAGGACCAGAAGGAAGGTCAGCTTCCAGTGTTGGCCCTTGGTCTCAGCCTTGGCACCAGTGATATCTGGGGCCTGATCATTTTGTTGGGGTGAGATGTTTAGCAGCATTCCTGTCCTCGGTCCACTGGATGCCAGAAGCACACTTCTCCCCTCCAACCCCCAGATGTCTCCAGACACTGCTAAATGTCCCCTGGGGTCAGATTCCCCCCTGGTTGAGAACCATCGCCTTAGGAGGACAGCGGCCCATCACCACTCCAGCTCTGTAAAGCAAGACATCTGTACTGGAGCATCTCAGAGGGTTTTTATTTGATGGGACATGATGATCGGCCCTTTTCCAGGCTGCTTGCACATCCTCCCTCCACAAACCCTGTCTGTGAGGAAGCCTGCAGCCCCTCCCTGCCTGATGAGTCTGTGGGGTCCTTGCACTTAGGAGAGGCAGCCCCGGGCTCTGGGGGCTTCTGCCCTGGTTCTCCTGGAGCGTTGCCAGCCTAAAGACTAATTTGGTAAATTCTCAAGTCTGGCTCTCAGCCTCAACCTCATTTCAAAGTGCAGGCCCAGCACGCTCTAAACGCGTTTCCAGCACATTCCCAGTAGGCCTGGGATTTAACACAGCAGGCTTGGCATATTCCAATGTTGGGAATTTGAGTAATTCCTTTTTTTTTTTTTAAGGTTTTATTTATTTGAGAGAGAGAGCACAAGCAGGGGGAGGCAGAGGGGCAGAGGGAGAGGAAGAAGCAGGCCCCCCGCTGAGCAGGGAGCCCAACGTGGGGCTCGATTCCAGGACCCTGGGATCATGACCTGAGCCACCCAGGCACCCCGGGAATTTGAATAATTCCTGGAGGCCCTATCTCTGGTTCTTCTCTCTCTCCTGTGCCCACCCCAGACCTGTAGCCAGGCACCTAATGTCCTCTGAGAGACTCTAGGAACTGAACTGGGGTCTCCAGAGCTCACCAGAGAGCTTTAGAGATTTGGGAGGGAGAGAGAGGAAAAAGCAGAACAAAAGGACTTGGTTTGGAGCTCCCATATCTACTGCTGAGCACCCATCTGATCCTCTGCCCTGTAGCTGTTACCACCAAAACAACACAAATTGGGCGCCTGGGTGGCTCAGATGGTTAAGCGTCTGCCTTCGGCTCAGGTCATGATCCCGGGGTCCTGGGATCGAGTCCTGCATCGGGCTCTCTGCTAGGCGGGGAGCCTGCTTCTCCCTCTGCCTCTGCCTCTCTTTCTCTCTCTCTGACTCTCATGAATAAATAAATAAAACATTAAAAAAAAAAAACACACAAATTCCAGTACCTCCTGTAAGGTTCACACAAAATCATGCTCCATCTCCCAAAATCTTCAGACCAAAGGCAATTTCTTAAAAAAAAAAAACCGGGCCTAAACACAGGCCTTCCTCCTCCCTCATCCCCTGCTTTTTTGGGAGCCTGTGGTCTCCCCCATCTGTTTCAGCCATCCCCAGCGCTCTTGTTTCATTCTCTGAGACCCACATCCGCCTCCCACAAACATATCTGCAGCTTTGCCCACGGGGCCAGGGCCCCCAAGCTCGAGTCGGACCAGGCGAGCTGAGGGCCCAGCATTGTTTTCAAAGCTCAGCTCAAGGGACACCACTCTGTTTCTAGGAGTGGAGAAATAGTTTGAAAATAAATCTTTGGGGAAGGAGATGGCAGGATCTGAACCCCGTCGAGATTTTAGTTGATGAAGCAATACCCGTGAGCTCAAGATTTGGGGGAGGGTAGAAAGCCCAGAGTGTGAGGGGATTTTCAAATATGTAAATAGATTTTTTTTTTTAATTCCATCATGATTTTGCTAAGAATTTTTCTAAGCATCTCTATTCTTTGGGAGAAAAATTTCAGGATTCCATTGGTGTCAGAAGCCCTCTCAGCCAAGTACCGCATGAGGAAGGGATGTCCCCCAAGGGCCGTGCTGGACCTGGCTCGCTGCTCCCGTGTCACCCCATCTGGCCTGGAAAATGTTCTAGATTCTTTTACCCAAAACGTGATCCCTGGATGCACTGGCATCACCAGGAATGCAGAATCCCAGGCAGCATCCCAGGCTTAACAAATCAAATCTGAATTGTAATAATACCCCCCAGGTCCCTGGCATATGCATTTGAGTTAGAGAAACCCAGTCTAGCACCCAGGCAGCCCCCACCCCCACTACCCCCAGGGCCCTGCGCCAGCCCAGCTGCTCTCTGCCCAGCACTCACCTGGCAGCACCGAGCGGGAGCACCGACGCCGGGGAAAGAGGCAGGGCAGAGTCCTCAGGCTGGAGCCAGCAGGGTCCCAGCTCTCCCCCAGGCCCTGCCTCCCGCCACCACCCACAGCCCCCCCTCCCCTCTTCATTCCTGGCAGCCTTAGTGAAGGGTACGAGAAGGGCAGCTGGAGGAGAGGGCAGCCCTGCTAGTAAAGAATGGGCTCTGGAGAATAACCTTCTGTTGTTGGGGGCGAGGGGGACCTCTTCTAAGTGCACTGAAACAGAGATTTTGGAAATCATCTGAAAGGAGAGCAATGGCGTCAGCATGTTGGGGGGTGAGGGGCAGTGCTCATCGGCAACAACAGAATTTCTATAGGTTTCAATCTCTATGAAGCCCCCCCCACTCTCCTGGGCAAAGTACCCAAAACACAAGTTTACCCACAAAAGAACGTGTGTTTGTGTGTGTTCTTGGCTGGGAGGAATACCACAGGCTTCCCCGCAGCGCGACGGGCATCTGCTCCATGTTCCTCAGCAACTCAGGGAGCCCAGCCGCTCTCCACCAGGCCCAGTGACAACTGTGACCCTGCCTGCACCCATTCCTGTCCCCATTGCTAGAGCCAGGAGCCCCTCCAGAGGAAGGAAGGGGCAAGGCTGGGTCAGCAGGTGGTGGGTGAGAGAGTAACCCTTGACCAGAGCCAACCCTGCACTCTTCAAGGAAGAGAGTTGGAGGGCCCCTCAGTTCCAAATGCTGCCCCTGTGGGCCTTTGGGGCATCGTTCCACCATCTTCTAGCATTTAACATTGTTACGGTGAAGTTTAAGTCCAATTTGGTAGTCTTCATATTTTAAGTGATTTGTGATCTTGACAGTTTGCCAGATGGACTTTTTTTAACCCTTGGGGCTCGTTCACTCCTCCAAGGGATTCCATTAATAAGACATAAGTTGGCACTGGCTCTCCTTGGCGTGTTCACATCTGGTCCACTGGATATATGTACGCATCCTTAGGGCCAAAAAACTCTGGGCATGCAGGCCAGTTCCAATGCAGCCACATCTCCTTCCATTCATTCGCCGGAGAGCCTATCTCTTGCCTTTTTGATTTTTCAGGCAGGAGTCAGTAAACATGTTTGAGTCCCCCTCTCAAGGCTTGACATGCAGAGGTAGCACCCTCACCCCTTGCCCTTGAGGAGAGCTAACAGCATATCTCTTTCCAAAGATACCCTCTCTCTAATTTCCAACAACTCTGATGTGAGCACAGGGCTTGAGAATGACATGACCGTTATTTATTAATTTGTTTATTTATTTGGGGTTCTTTTTCCCCTTGAAATATTTCATCTCAGACTAGCGAATCACTTCAGAATGTCATACGTGTTGTATTCTCTAAAACACTTGAAATGCCATGTTTTCCAACTTAAATCCTGTTACACTAACATTTATTCAGTACTTAAGTAAATGATGAATATTCTAAGTGCTAGATGGCTACTAATTTACTTCCCCCATGATAACCTCATGATGTACGTCTATTATCATCCTCTTTTACAGAGGAAAGAGGTGAAGAACAGAGAGGTTATGTAATTTATTCAAGGTTGACCAGCTAGTGAGTGGGAGAAGTTGGGATTTGAATAGGCAGTGTGGTTGCAGACGGCAAACCCTTAAACGCTACAGTATGGCTAGCTTCCCCATTATCCAAATCAGCACCTTTGAAAGAGCTTCTGATTGTAAACCCATTGTAATTTCAAACCCTCGTGAAAATTAACATCCTTTGCTTACATGTTCTACACCTCAATGACTAACTTCACCATCCACCCTGATCCCAGCCAAAAACTTGGGCATCACCACTGACAACCTCTCCTTCATGGACCAACATCTTCTCAACTGACCAGTGGTACTAATTCTGAATTAAGAAGGTGGTTTACTTCAAGAGTGAATTACTGCAACACCATCCTATGTCCCCACTCCTAGATTTGTCCCCCTCTAATTCATTCTGTGCATTGCAAACAGAATACTTAACTCAATTCTTAGACTTACCAACATTTACCAGTTTCTTTGCTCAGTGTTGCTTCTTGAATCCCATACCTTCCATTTGGGTTCATTTTTCCTCTTCTTCTTTTTTTAAACCATCTTAATCATTTTAAGTGTGCAGTTTAGTAGTGTTAAGTGTACTCACATTGTTGTGCAACAGATCCCTGGAACTCTTTCATCTTGCAAAACTGAAACCTTGTAACCATTTCTCCCTCCCCTCAGCCCCTGTCCACATTATTTTACCTTCTGTTACCACGAATTCCACTGCTTTAGATACCTCATGTCTAAATGCAGCATTTGTCTTTTTGTGACTGGCTTAGTTTAATGCCTTCAGGGATCATCCAAATTGTAGTTATCCCGTAGAACTTTATTACTTTTTAAGGTCAACTAATAGTCATTGTATATGTATATATGTATATACCAAATTCTGTTCATTCATTCATCCACTGATGGACATCTGGATTGATTTCACCTCTTGGTGATTGTGAATAGTGCTGCTGTGAACATGGGTGTGCCAGGTTTTCTTCTGGAAACACAACCTTCTGTAATTTTTCTACCTGGGAACTGTCGGGGGTAAACTCTTTTCATCCTCTTTGGTCTTAAAGTGCTTTCATTTTCTCCTCAATCTTGAATTGTTATTTAGTTGGCTAGAGAATTCTTGATTGATGGTTATTTTCTTTCAGAATTTTAAAGATATTATTTAACTGCCTTCTCCTATCTAGTGGGCTTTATAAGTCTTTTCTGTAAAACGCCTACAGTAGACCACATAATGCCTCCCATGATATCCACATCGTAATCCCCAGAACCTGTGAATGTTGCCTTATGTTGGAAATGGGACTCTGCAGATGTGATGAGTTAAGGGTCCTGAGATGGGGACACTCGGTTGTCTGAGTGGGCCTGATGACATCACAGGGTCCTTATAAGAAGGAGGCAGAAGGTCAAAGGGTACACAGTAGAAGATGTGAGGACAGAGGCAAGAGTCTGGAGTGATATTTGGAAGAGGCCACAAGCCAAAGAATGCAAATGGATGGGAAGGGCAAGAAAACCACTTCTCCCTGAAGCTTTCACAAGAAATGCAGCCAAAACCTTGATTTTAGACTTCCGACCTCCAGAACCGTAAGAGAATATATTTGTGTTGTTGTAAGTCACTAAGTCTGTGGTAATTTGTTATAGCGGTGATCGGAAACCAGTACAATGGCTATTCTTCACTTTTGCCCACATTTGTATTGGGTTGCTTTTCTTCTTCTTAAGGATTTATAGGAGGCTTTTCTGTTTTGTATATGTTATTTTTTGGTCAGTTATATATTTTGCAAATATCTTATCCCAGGTAGTGATTTGATTTTTCACTCTTGTCATGGAGGCTTTCGATAACAAATGTTCTTCACGCAGTCAAATCTTCCACTTCTTTTCTTAAATAATGTGTCCTTTTTGTCTTAAGATATTCTTCCCTATCCAGACATGATAGTTTTGAGGTGTAAAATTTTTATCATTCAGCTTTAATTTTTTTATTTTCCATCATTTCATCTCGATTGCATAAAATGTTTAAAAGTACATTTTTACATTTCTAAATGTATGGGACTTTTCTGCTTATCTTCTTTATGTTAATTGCATCATGGTCTGAAAGAACATAATTTCTGTAGTTCCAGCCCTTTAATTTTGTTATTCTGTGGTCTAACATGCTCCGTTTTTTTAAATACTCCATATTTACGCTTGAAAATAATGCTTACCTTTGATTACTGAGTACAGTGTCCTCTGTAAGATCATTAGACTAGTCTTGTATTTTGCTCTATGTCTATACTATCCAGTATGGTAACCATAAGCTACATGGGGCTATTAAGCATCTGAAATGTGGCTGGGACAATTGAAGAAATCGATTTTTAAATTTACCTAAGTGTAATTAATTTTTATTTAAATTTAAAAACTGAAACCCCATAAAATATTTTTCTGTTAAATACAACTTTGGGGTTTTTTTTTAAGATTTATTTATTTATTTTAGAGAGAGAGAGAGCAAGGGGAGGGCAGAGGGAGAGAGAAATCTCAAGCAGACTCCCCACTGAGCAGAGCCTGATGCGGGGCTCAATCTCACTAACCCAAAGGCATAACCCAAGCCACAATCAAGAATCAGACATCTAACTGACTGAGCCACCCAGGCATCCTGACAACTTTGTTCTTTCAGTAGAACAACATTGCCTTTAACCATGCATTGCATAAGATATTATTGTTACATTTTAATGTAAGTATCAAGCTCAAGCATGTGCATTGTTCCTAGTAATTCACCTAAACCTATTACTGATCTGGTTAATGCCAGTAGATTGATTCAGTTCAATGATTTAATTTCCTACTTACCAATGTAACATTACAATGCATTTATTAAATATTTTATGCAGACAGCATAAGTTACAGTGATACCTATGTAAATTACAGTGGTAATTAATCGAAGTACTTTTTTATTTTAATTATAACAAAATTAAATTATTTTACTAGTTTAAAAAAATTAAATAGGGAGATGCCTGACTGCCTCAGTCAATGGAGCATGATCTTGGGGTTGTGAGTTTGAGCCCCATGTTGGGTGTAGGGATTACCTAAAAATAAAATCAATCAATGAAAATAGGGATAAATTTTTAAATTTAAAATGAAGGCACACTGCTGATACAGAAACAAGTGGAGGTAAAGAACATAGCTAGCACTGTACTTAAACATAGGGAACCAACTGATGTTTACCAGAGCGGGGGATGGGGGAAACAGGTGATGTGATAGGGATGAAGGAGTGCACTTGTCTGTGGGGATGGGCACCAAGTGTTGTATGGAAGTGTTGAATCACTATATTGTACACCTGCAACTAACATAACACTGTATGTTAATTAACTGGAATTTAAATAAAGCCAAAAAAAAAAGAGTAAAAAAAAACTAGCATTGTGACCAGAAAAGAAAAGGAGAAAAAGAGACCGGAAAAAGGTGTTTAAAAGCTGTTTGTTCTAATAAAGAAATTAAGGTAATAGAGTTGACTATATTAAGAGACACTTTCAGCAAATAGTGAATTTGATAAGAAATTTCCTCATGGGCGGGCGCCTGGGTGGCTCAGTCGTTAAGCGTCTGCCTTCGGCTCAGGTCATGATCCCAGGGTCCTGGGATCGAGTCCCACATCGGGCTCCCTGCTCGGCAAGAAGCCTGCTTCTCCCTCTCCCATTCCCCCTGCTTGTGTTCCTGCTCTCGCTATGTCTCTTTCTGTCAAATAAATAAATAAAATCTTTAAAAAAAAAAAAAAGAAAGAAAGAAATTTCCTCATGGGGAGCCTGGGTAGCACAGTTGGCTAAGCATCTGACTCTTGGTTTCAGCCCAGGTCATGATCTCAGGGTTGTGAGTTCAAACCCCACATTGGGTGTGGAGCCTACCTTAAAAAAAAAAAAAAATGTAAAATAGCCAGAGATGAATCTATGTTGAAATTTTAACTTTTTGGGGGTGACTGAATGGTTAAGCATTTGCCTTCAGCTTAGGTTGTGATCCCAGGGTCCTGGGATTGGGATTAAGCCCTGTGTCCGGGTTCCTTGCTCAGCAGGGAGCCTGCTTCTCCCTCTCCCTCTGCCTGCTGCCCCCCCCTGCTTGTGCTCTCTCTCTGTCAAATAAATAAATAAAATCTTTAAAAAAAAAGAAATTTGAACTTTTTGAAACACAAATCAATAATAATGATTTTAAACATTATATGTATATGCTTGATACATATAAATATATACAAAATTTTAACTCCAGGAGAGTTAACATATAGTTTTAGTTTCAGGTGTATAATATAGTGATTTGACAGTTCTATACATTATTCAGTGCTCGTTATGATAAGGATTTTACACATTTTTCTAACATTGAATCAGTATGTACACTAATCAGATCAATAGCTACTTTACCACTTAACTAAACTGTGTTATTTTGCTCTGCTAAATATACTACATCTGACCCAGTGGTTAAATTTGGGGCTCCTACTTGGTTAATTCTTCAGTGGTCCACCGTCATCTGCCATTATCCGTTCTGTTATCCATTATCTAGGGCCCAGACTAGTGAATTCAGTGGGAATATGATTGAGACCACCCCCATGCATTTTGTAATTATTTGAAGATGCCACTGATTTCTGCTGTTTCTCCAATGTAACATTGTTTTCCATTTACTATCTTGCCCTAGTGTGAGTTTGTGGGGAAGAGGGTCCATTTGGCCTTTGCAACACACATTTGACCCTTGAACAATGCAAGGCTTAGGAACATTGACCCCTGTGCAGTTGAAAATCCATGTACAACTTTTGACTCTCCAAAAACTTAACCACTAATAGAACTGCAAGAGATCACTTTTTTTTTTAAGATTTATTTATTTATTTATTTGAGAGAGAGAGAATGAGAGACAGAGAGCACAGGAGGGAAGAGGATCAGAGGGAGAAGCAGACCCCCCGCCGAGCAGGGAGCCCAATGTGGGACTCGATCCCGGGACTCCAGGATCATGACCTGAGCTGAAAGCAGTCGCCCAACCAACTGAGCCACCCAGGCGCCCCAAGAGATCACTTTTTATTGCAATACGCAGTTTATTGGAGAGAGGAACTGCTCACTGGGAGATGATTAGCATCCGATGTTTTAAGCAGATGCCTCAGTACTGACAGGAAGTGGTTATGAAATCATGTACTACAATTAATTTTATGCAGTTAGGATTTAATATTGCATCTTTACATTTGTTTACATTTCTCTCGACTGCAAATAGCACCATGTACAGTCTGTAAGTGTGAGCATAAGTTTTGATAAATTTTAACTTTTTAAAATAAGATTTGTGGGGACACCTGGCTGGCTCACTAGGTGGAGTGTGTGACTCTTGATCTCAGGGTTGTGAACTCAAGCCCCATGTTGGGTGCAGAGATTACTTAAATATAAAATCTTTTAAAAAACAATAAAATAGGACACCTGGGTGGCTCAGTTGGTTAAGCGACTGCCTTCGGCTCAGGTCATGATCCTGCAGTCCCGGGATCGAGTCCCGCATCAGGCTCCCTGCTCGGCAGGGAGTCTGCTTCTCCCTCTGACCCTCCCCCCTCTCATGTGCTCTCTCTCTCTCTCTCTCAAATAAATAAAATCTTTAAAAATAATAAAAAAATAAAATAGATTCATGATTTTTATGGTAGTAATTGATAAAATAGATTGTATCTACATAATGACATGCCTTTTACTTATTTTTTTCAATATTTCTAGGCTACATGGTTCATCTGTGACTTTTTTCAAATTGTTGCAAATCTCCCAAAAATTTTTCCAATATATTTTTTAAAAATCTTCATATAAGACTAAAGAGCATCCTACTAAGGGACGAATGGGTCAACCAGGAAATTAAAGAAGAATTAAAAAAATTCATGGAAACAAATGAAAATGAAAACACAAGTGTTCAAAACTTTTGGGATGCAACAAAGGCAATCCTAAGGAGGAAGTATATAGCAATACAAGCCTTTCTCAAGAAAAAAGAAAGGTCTCAAATACACAACCTAACCTTACACCTAAAGGAGATGGAGAAAGAAAAGCAAATAAAGCCTAAACCCAGCAGGAGAAGAGAATTGATGAAGATTAGAGCAGAGATCAATGAAATAGAAACTGAAAGAACAGTAGGAGAGATCAACGAAACTAGGAACTGGTTCTTTGAAAGAATTAATAAGATTAATAAACCCCTGGCCAGACTTATCAAAAAGAAAAAAGAAAGGAGCCAAATAAATAAAATCATGAATGGAAGAGGACAGATCACAACCAACTCCAAAGAAATACAAACAATTACAAGAACATATTATGAGCAACTATATGCCAACAAATTAGACAATCTGGAAGAAATAGATGCAAACAAAGACAAACATGAACTATTGGGACTTCATCAAGATGATCACAGAGGATCATAGGGAAAGAGAGGAACAAATAAAACAAGACAAAATCAGAGAAGGAGACAAACTATAAGAGACTCTTAATTATAGAGGCAAAGAAATGGGAAAAACATTCCATTTCTGTGGGGGGATAGGGTAACTGGGTGATAGACATTAAGGAAGGCAGGTGATGTAATGAGCACTGCGTATTATATAAGATTGATGAATTGCTGACCTCCACCTCTGAAACTCATAATACATTGTACGTTAATTAATTGAATTTAAATTTTAAAAAATAAAAAATATTGCAATTAAAGAAAGAAAAGAAAAAAATCTTCATACAAGTGGACCCGCGCAGTTCAAACCCAAACAACATAGGCTTGAAGGCTCAACTGTAAGAGTATTACTCCATTGGTCAAGGAATCTATGTTGGATTTAGCCACATGCTAAGCTTATCCATTCTAATTATACATTCTGGAACATGGGAAATGACTACCAGATGGGTTTGTAGAGCAGTGACTGTAAGATGTACCGGGAGAGAAAACTGGACCAGGGCTCCACTTATTGCCAAATTTCCATATGCATTATGATGGAGTGTCCTCAGCTTGTCAGTGTCAAGTCAAATCATGTATCCAACTGCCCTTTCAGTATTCCCCTTCCCTGTTGTGTGGCTTCTTTGAGTAAATGGCTGTAGGTTACTATGGGGAAGAACTCAGGGAATCCCTACTACATACACCTGACATTGTGCTGCAGACTCCTTCCACATGGAGATCCAACTGCATTCAGTAGGTCTGACTTACTTAAAACTAACAGTGCTCAGAACTCACTTGGCTCCGATACCTGTTGAGAGCTTATGGATTGGCATTAAGGTGGCTTTTCTTGATCTCTTTTGATTGTATTTATTATACCATACCCAAAAGTAGGCTGTCCATCTACCTTTTTAATAACAGCTTTATTGAGATATGATTCACATGCCATAAAATCCACCCTTTAAGTCTACAGTTCAGTGGGTGGAGTATATTGAAAGTGTTGTGCATCACCACTATGTAATCTTAGAAAATTTCATCACACCAAAAAGAAACCCTGTACCCACTGATAGTAACTCCCTATCTCCTCTCCCTTACCCCCATCCAAAGGCAACCATTAACCTACTTTCCCTCTCTATAGATTTTCCTATTCTAGGCTTTACAACATGAATGGAATTATATGTGGCCTTTTGTGATTAGCCCTTTTCACTTAGGATAATGTTTTCAGGGTTCAACCAGGGTGTAGTATGTATCGGGACTTCATTCCTTTTTCTTGCTAAATAATATTCTATTGCATGGATATACCATTTTTATTTATTCATTCATCAGTTAGTGGACATTTTGTTTGTGCCCCTTTCTGGATAATACCACTGTGAATATTTGTGTACAAGCTTTTGTGTGGGCATATGTCTTCATTTATAGAAAATCGATGTTTAACTTTTTGAAGAATTGCCAGATTGTTTTCCAAAGTGGTGGCAACATTTTATATTCCCAGTGACAATGTAGATGGTTCCATTTTCTCCATATACTTGCCAGCACTTTTTTTCCCCAAGTGTTGGGGTCTAATTGACATATAATAGTGTACAACTTTAAGGTATACAATGTGATGATTTAATACACATACATATTACAGAATGTTTACCGCAGTAAGATTAGCCAACACATCCTTTACCTCACAATTAATAATTACCATTTTTGTTGTTGATTTATGGCAAGAACATTAAAGTTCTCCTCACAGCAACTTTCAAGTATACAATACAATATTGTTAACTATAGTCACTTACTCATCATATAACTGATGGTACCCTTTGACCAACATCTCCCCATGTCCCTCACCCCTCAGCCCCTGGCAGCCACCATTCTACTCTCTGTTTCTATGAGTTCAATGTTTTTAGATTCCACATATATGTGAAAGCATGCCATATTTATGTCTTTTTCTGTCTGGCTCATTTCACTGAGCATAATGCCCTCAAAGTCCATCCATGTCGTCACAAACAGCAGAATGTCCTTCCTTTTCATGGCTGAATAATATTTCAGTGTGTGTGTGTGTTTGTGTGTCACATCTTCTTTATTCGTTCCTCCATAGATGGACATTTAAGTTGTTTCCACACTGTGGCTATTGTAAATAATGCTGCAGTGAACATAGGAGTTCAGATATCTCTTCGAAATCCTGATTTCATTTTCTTTGGATATATACCTGATGTGGAATTGCTAAATAATAATGTACTTCTGTTTTTCATTTTTTTGAGAAACCACCATACTCTTTTCCATAATGGCTGTACCAATTTAAATTCCCACCAACAGTGCACCAGGGTTCTCTTTCTCTGCATCTAAACCAACATTTATTATCTCTTGTCTTTTTCATAACAGCCATCCTAACAGGTGTGGGGTGATATCTCACTGTGGTTTTTATGAGCATTTCCCTGATGATTAGTAATGTTGAGCACCTTTTGGTATATTTGTTGACCATTTGTATATCTTCTCTGGAAAAAAAAGTCTATTCAAGTCCTCTGCACATTGTAAAGTTGTTTTTGTTTTTTTTTTTTTTAGTAATCTCTACATCCAACATAGGCTTTAACTCATAACCCTGAGATCAAGAGTCACACACTCTTCTGACTGAGCCAGCCAGGTGCCTCCCTCTGCACATTTTTAAGTTGGATTGTTTGGGGGCTATTTTTGCTAGTAAGTTATATGAGTTGCTTATATATTTTGGATATTAACCCATTATTAGATAGAGTTTGCAAATATTTTCTCCCATTCCATAGGTTACGTTTTCATTTTGCTGATTGTTTCTTTTGCTGTGCAGACCCTTTTACTTTGATGTTCCCACTTACTTGTTTTGCTTTTGTTGCTTGTGCTTTTGGTGTCACATCCAAAAAATCATCGCCAGGATAAATGTCAAGGAGATTTTTCCCTATGTTTTCTCCTGGGAGTTCTATAATTTCAGGTCTTATGTTTAGGTCTTTAATTCATTTTCAGTTAATTTTTATGGGCAGTGTAGTAAGATAGAGGTCCAGTTTCATTCTTTTGCAAGTGCATATTCAGTTTTTCCAACACCATTTATTAAAGAGACTATCCTTTCCTCATTGAGTATGCTTGGTTTTCTTGTCAAATATTAGTTAGCGATATATGCATGGGTTTATTCCTGGACTCTTGATTCTGTTCCATTGATCGATGTGTGTGTTTTTAATGCCAGTTCTATACTCTTTTGATTACTATAAGCATTGTAATATGGTGTGAAATCAGGAAGTGTGAGGCCTCAAGCTTTGTTCTTTCTCAAGATTGCTTTGGCTGTTTGGGGGTCTTTTGTGGTTCCATACAAATCATAGCTTCGCTTTTTCTATTTCTAAGAAAAATGCTGTCAGAATTTTGATAGGGATTACATTGAATCTATAGATGATTTTGGGTAGTATGGGCATTTTAACAATATTAACTCTCCCAATCCATGAACATGGAGTATATTTCCAGTTATTCATGTTTTCGGTTTCACTTATTGAAGTCTTATAGTTTTTTATATATAGATCTTTCAGTTCCTTGGTTAAATTTACTCATAAGTATCTTATTGTTTTTTTATGCTGTTATAAATGGAATTGTTTATTTCTTTTTCATCTAGTTCATTGTTAATGTATAGAAACACAACTAATTTTTGTATGTTGATTTTGTATCCTACAACTTTACTGAACTTGTTGATTAGTTCTAACAGGTTTTTGGTGAAGTCTTTAGGCTTTTCTATACACAGGATCATGTCATCAGCAAATAGAAACAGTTTTACTTCCACCTTTCCGTTTGGATGCCTTTTATTTCTTTTTCTTGCCTAATTTCTCTGACTAGGATTTCCACTACTGTGCTGAATAGGAGTGGTGATATGGGCATCTTTTTCTTGTTTCCAGTCTTAGAGGGAAAGCATTTAACCCTATCACTGAACTATGTTGTTATGTATGATGTTAGCCAAGAGTTTATCATATATGGCCTTTATTATGTTGAGATGTGTTCCTTCTATACCCAATTTGTTGAGAGTTTTTGTCATGCAAGGACCTTGAATTTTGTCTAATGTTTTTTCTGTATCTATTAAGATGATATGATTTTTGTCTTCCTTTCTATTAATGCAATTGTATCACATTTATTGGTTTGTATATGTTGCACCAACCTTGCATCCCAGGGATAAATCCCATTTGGTCATGGCGTATAATCCTTCATAATTTGCTGTTGAATTTGGTTTGCTAGTATTTTGTTGAGAATTTTTGCATTTATATTCATTAGGGATGTGGGTCTATAGTTTCTTTTCTTGTAATATCCCTATCTGGTTTTGGTATCAAGGTAATGCTAACCTTGTCGAATGAGTTTGGAAGTATTTCCTCCTTTTCTATTTTTTGGAAGAGGTTGAGAAGGACTGGCATTAATTTTTTTCATTTTTGGTAGAATTCACCCGTGAAGCCATTTGGTCCTAGACTCTATTATTGGGGGTTTTTTGGTCACTAATTCAATCTCCTTACTTACCATTGGTCTGTTCAGATTTTCTATTCATGATTCAGATTTGGTAGGTTGTATGTTTCTAGGAATTTATGCATTTCTCCTAGGTTGTCCAGTTTGTTGATGTATAATTGTTCATAATAGTCCCTTATGCTCCTTTGTATTTTTGTGGTATCAGTTATAATATCTCCTCTTTCATTCGTAATTTTATTTGAGTCCTCTCTTTTTTTCTTGGTAAGCCTAGCTAAAGGTTGTTAATTTGGTTTAGCTTTTCAAAAAAAAACGGCTCTTAGTTTCATTAATCTTTTCTCTCTCTTTTTTTTTTTTTTTTTATTTGATAGAGAGAGAAATAGCGAGAGCAGGAACACAAGCAGGGGGAATGGGAGAGGGAGAAGCAGGCTTCTTGCCGAGCAGGGAGCCCGATGTGGGACTCGATCCCAGGACCCTGGGATTATGACCTGAGCCGAAGGCAGACGCTTAACGACTGAGCCACCCAGGCGCCCTCATTAATCTTTTCTATTGTGTTTCTGGTCTCTATTTCATTTACTTCTGCTCTGGAAGAGGCAGGATGGGAACTAAAGGTGGCTCTAGGGTCTGACTCTTCCCCCCCTCTGCCAAACCGCTTCTCAAGGAGGAGCCACTGAGTTCGGTGCCTTTAGCACATCTTTGCTCATGGCATGTGATCATCTCCTTGGAAACCAAGAGCTATGACCCCACATTCAGGGCTATGCAAATGGTCCAGCCAGAGTGACCAAAGTCCTTGTCTAAATGTCTGAAGTGGGGAGGTGCACAGAGCCCGGGGAATAGGGAGACTTTTCAAAGTTGGATGAATTTCTCCAGATTCCTCAATGGCTCCATTTATAAATGTCCTCAGTGCCTGGGTCAGTGTGGGTATCAGGGGAGGAGGCTAAGTTTGGTGCCAGGGGTTGGGGAGAGGGGGTTTTTTGCCTAGTTATTTCTAAGCTTCTGATAAGACCCTAAAGTACCCAGACAAGCTTCTCTTTCACAATAAGTTTCTGAGGGTTGGTGCCAGGAAAGAAGCCCCTGAGGGTAAAGAGAGCTCTCATCCCACTCCTTTATTCCACCAAACAGTGCCCTCTTTGTCTCTCCTCTTCCCACCAAATGAGACAAGCATCCTCCCACAGTTATATGTTGATGGAATGTGTCACGACCTGGAGCAGCAGTGTGCAGGGATCACCCAAGGGTAAGGAGTAGAAAGAAGCGTGGAGGCCTGGCATCTCTGTATCCACTGTGATGGGAGAAGAAACCTTTCTTCTCTCCCTCCCTCCTTTTCCACTGCTGGATGTATCTATCTGGTTTTGAGGAGAGTGAGAGATCACTAGGGACAAGGGTTGAGGAAGGGTCAGCAGATGGAAAGCATCAGAACAGAAGGAAAACATCTGCCCAGAGAATTGAATACAGCAGGACTGCACCTGGGATACTGCCCGACCTGGAGAAAACAGAGCTAAGCCAGTCCGGCACCCACCATCACATGAAAATCTGGAGGAAACAACAATATAAATTAATAATTTCTTAAGATTAAAAATCTGTAACATTTACAAATAGTCAACAAATGCATTCCTCACCACTATGGCAAGAATTCAACTTAGCAGCAAGTATACTCAAAGAACTGGTGATACAGAGGCAGCATCCTGGTTTTTATTCCATGCTGATCCCATCTGGCTCATCACTAGCATTTCTAGAAAATTCTCCTTCCTGCACTTTGTACCATATAAAGGCAAGCTCTTGCCCGTGCAAGCATGCAGTGCTGGGAGGCTGACAGGAAAGAAAGCCTGGAGACCAGAGCCCATGAGCAGCTGTTGATCCCAAAGACCAAGTTTTTCCTTCTTGACCTTCTGCTGCCGAACAGTGGGACTCACAGTTGACCCATACCTCAAAGTCCTCTCCACTTTGACAGGTCCTTACACTGTGACTTTCTTTACACAAGATATTCCAGATCTAGTGAAGTCTTCCCCAGGTTTTAGGTCACTGCCCGCCCCCCAACAATCAGACCTTTATCCATGATTATAAAGGCAGAAAGCCCCTGGGGCCCTAGAGCCAGGTAGTGGGGATGGAGGATGGGAGGAAAGCCAAGTTCGTAAGACCAGAAGGGACATCTTTGAAAGACATCATGGCCATTCCAAGAACAGAGAGTGCTAGTAGACTGAGTGCTATGCCGTTTTCACAAGCTCAAGGGGCAATCCCTAGTAGGCATGAAAACGGGAGTTAGTGGGAAAGAAATATCAGAGCCCTGATGATTGACAAGAGGCACAAGTAGAAACGTGCAGACACTCTGCACCCCTCACCCCACAATGCATCTCCTTTCCTCCTTCCCTACCTTATTCCCATCCTCACCTCCAGGCCTCAGCTCTCACACGGGAAGTGATGTCAGAGTCAGCACTTATCCAGCTACATCTGGCCACACACCTTACCCATCTGAGGCTGATCCCACTTTAGAAAGCATCAGACTAACCCCTGCCCAGGATTAGTGGGTAGAAAATGAGCTGACTTTGGGGTCATTCTGACCAGGGTTCATGTGGGGGGCTCTGCTAGTCACTAGATATTTCACAGTGGCTTAATCAAGTGACTTAATCATCTGGGCTACTTTGCATCAACAACTCCTCTCATGGTTATTGTGAGAATTCCAATTTTAAAAACTAGCCTATGTAAGGTGCATGTGGCCAAGGGATGGCGTGTCTCTTGATCCACCCTGCTCCCCCATTGCCAAGGACATTGCTCCGCATTTAGAACTTTCTCAGTAAACACGGTCCAGAGTTCATAGTCCATTCAGAGTTTTCCCTTAATCAATTCCTTTCCATTGACTCTTAACAGCCACATGGGACCCTAAGGATCCTCCAGGCCATTTTACATAAGAGGAAACAGACTCAGAATACATAATTTCTGTGCATCATTCAGACTGCAAGATGCAAAGCAAGACAAAGGGGCCAGTTCCTCAGACCCCATAAGTTGTTGATATGAAGGCACAAAATTAGGGGCAAAGAGTGGGATTAGAGAACAAAATGCCCCAAAAGCTGCAGAGAATCTCCAGGAGGACAAATCAGGAAAAGAACCTGGACCATGTCTCCTAAGTAGGAATGATTAAGGCACAGAGGACTGGGAAGGACGTTGCCTGGAACAGAAAAGTTGAGTTCGGAAGTCATTAGTAACAGAGGTGATGGATAAAGAGAGGAAGACGGGGACACTGGGTGATTATAATAGATGGCATTTATCAAGCAAGTACTATGTACCAGGTACCTGTGATCTTTTTTAATTCTCATCAAAAAACACCTCTGTGATAAAGCTATTACTATAATATCCATTTTAGCAATGAGGAAATTGAAGCGCAGATTTGCTGAAGGTCACAAATTCGGCAGGTGGTGATGGAGTTGGAGGTCAAACCTATACATGCTGTCTGTGAAACCTGGGTCATTAACCAAAACTTTCACCATATTAGGAGTTACTTCTGAATAATCAGAAGGAGCGGAGAGACAGCCCTAGGTAGGGATTATATTGACCCCAGAGAGTGGCTGTTCAGGGAGGATAGAATAATGGAGCATTATTGAAAATGGGTAGGGGTGATGAGGACCTCTGGAATTTAAGGAGGGATAGTAAAAGAATAAAGGAGCAGACAATCACTCTACAACCCACAACTGGACAGTCGAATTCTTAAGTTGAATGGAAAGAAAAATTGCAAATAATATAGAGATTTAAAATAATGTTTATTTGGTTTTGGAATACCTACAGACGTTGTTGCATCTGGTTCCCTCAATATTCACAAGATATCCAAGGAAATGAATTCTGTTCAACTGACTCAGGAGTGTCTGCAGATCTGACTTCTCTCTCCCAGCCTACCGATAAGCTCCCTCTTGTGGCAAATGGGATATTAACTCTAAGACTCAAGAAACACCCATCCAAGGGGAAATGTCTGGCTTGGACCTTACCTAAGTGAGGGCATTAGGTGTATGGGTCCGCCACAGCTCCAGGAGGCCAGCAGTGAGGGCTGGACCATCCTGTTTGCCCTGCAGTGGTAGACCGGCTTTCCCAAAATTGCGCCAGCATATTAATGCAAGAGGGGCCTTCCGTGCTCTACGCCCCTCCACCAAGACTGGAGCACACAGGTGGGTTGATCCCCTTGGCACACAAAATCCCCTCTGCCAGTGAGGATTCAAATGCAGACGGGAGGGCGCCTGGGTGGCTCAGTTGGTTGAGCAACTGCCTTTGGCTCAGGTCATGATCCTGGAGTCCCTGGATCGAGTCCCGCATCGGGCTCCCTGCTCAGCGGGGAGTCTGCTTCTCCCTCTGACCCTCCCCCCCTCATGCTCTCTCTATCTCATTCTCTCTCTCAAATAAATAAATAAAATCTTAAAAATCTTTAAAAAAAACAAAAACAAATGCAGACGGGAGGGGCATGGGACCATCCCCTGAGGCAGTTGCTTGGCAGAGTTTGGAATTTAACCCTACTTGAGCCCACAAGTTAACCTGTTACTGTTTCGTGGATGCTGACAGAAGACAGGAGAGCTCTGGGACACAGACAAAGGACTGTTGGTCATGGCACAGCAAGCAGCATGAGCATCGTGTTGGCCAGGGTTACCCCGTGCCCCTAAATCCCAGACAGTAACTCGAAAGGATCCAAGTAGATGTTCTATAAGCAGTAGGCTTGTGGTACAGTCAAGGAACGCTGACCTTGAGGAACGCATGTTTTTCTAGTGAGCAGTCATGAGTCTGATCTTTTTCCAAAGGTCATCTCTTAAGGTTGCTCACTGCAAACACTATCCTGAGAAATGGCCCGGGTAAAGATCACATAAGGCTTGGCATTCTTGCCATGTCCAGTAAGAACATGCAGGAAGCTCAAGAAGTTCAAGGCCCATGGCAGATTGCCCTGCCCAACAGCACCCCTGACCCCTCCCCTACCTCTGTGCTGGGTTAATCAGTTGTCTGTGTGAGCTCTGCAACTCACAAGACGATTGCTCCTACTGGTGAGGCAGGATTGAATCCAAAAGGTGCTAACACACTGATCTTTGGTGACTCTCTGCATGGGTTGAGACAAGATTAATATGATTTGTGAGGAGTTTGCCACTGAATAAGAACATAGAAAGGTAATGAATTTAGCTCCATTGGAAACAAAAGTTTGTGTGGAAAAGTAAAATAACTATAGTTGACTGCATAGCAGAGCTGTAAAGTTATTACATAGTCATAATAATGGAAACAATGAAAATAGATCTGACCTAAGTTCTCATATATAATATTTATATTAGGAGGATGGGTGATGGGAGATGGAAGTGTGTGATGGAGGCTGGCAAAGGGAAGAAAATAAATCCTCTCTTCCAGGATATCTATATAACGCCTAACACTGAAATATCAAGAAAGCATTTTATTCAGAGACATGGAGGTAAACATCTCCAAAATAACCAGCCAAAGTTTAAGCAAATCACTGCATAAAAAATGAAGAAAAATATTTTGGAAACCATATTACTTTTCATAAATTAGGCATTGAAAAAATACTTATCTTGGGGCACCTGGGTAAGTCAGTCATCTTATTAAGTGTCCGACTCTTGATTTTGGTTCAGGTCACAATCTCAGGGTTGTGAGATCCATCCTCATGTTAGGGTCTGCAATGGGCATAGAGTCTGCTTAAGATTCTCTCTCTCCCTCTCCTTCTGCTCCTCTCCCTCCCTTTCTAAAAAGGAAGGAAGGAAGGAAGGGAAGAAGGAAGGAAGAAAAAGAGAGAAAGAAAGAGAAAGAAAGAAAGAAAGAAACTTCCTGTCTCACTGGAAAATGGTTAAGGGAAAAAGGGAGGAACTGCAGAAAGATCCTGTAATTGGAAGTAACAGTGTAGAAAAAATCTTTTTAAAGATTTTATTTCTAAGTCATCTCTCCACCCAATGTGGGGCTCAAACTTACAACCCTGAGATCAAGAGTCGCATGCTCTACTGACTGAGCCAGCCAGGCGCCCCTGGAAATTTATTTTATTTTATTACTTTTTAAAGATTGATTGATTGATTGATTTAAGAGAGAGAGGGAGGGAGGGAGAGAGAGAATCTGAATCAGACTCTGAGCTAAAGTGCAGAGCCCAACGCAGGACTCAATCTCACGACCCTGAGATCATGATCTGAGCCAAAACCAAGAGTTGGATGCTCAACTGACTGAACCATCCAGGCGCCCCTGGAAATTTATTTTAAACAAAAAAATTGACTGAACCCTCAACTGCTTTTATGGCTTTATAGGATAAAATCAATAATAAAAAATTTTTAGAAACACAACAGAGATGGAAACAATGCCGTGAACAAAGCAGGAAATGAGGCCAGACTAGCTGGCTGTGTGTGGGGGCCCTACATTCAGCGTCTTGCACCTTCTGGGGAATGTTGGGTTGAGAGCCCTAGAGTAAAAACAAAGAAAAAAAGCAGGGTGGTGTTCTGGAGATATGCCTACCACAATGGACATATTCATCAAATTCAACAAAGAAATCCCAGCCTGAGTGCTCCTGGACCCTGTAGCCCTGGGCACCAATCAGAAGTGGGAATCAGAGAACATCCCAGTGAAGTGGCTGGGGCCTGCCTGGAGGAGGAGTGTCCTGACATGCTCAGAGGGATCACCTACTACCTGGACTAAGTCCAGTGCTTCCTATGTTCTACTCACCAGCAATGAGCAAGAGAAGGGCCAAGGAACCTTGAGAAGAGGAGACATGGCAGGTTGAAGACCCAGTGGAAGAGAAAGAGGGCTTAGAAGTATGGAATGGTGTTCCTCAGAATCCTACTTAACCCACTAAAAATAATTCTCAAAAGCTCTGGGTTCAGGATGAGAATAAGAACAGGGAGGGACATTGCCGGCTCACTCCTGAGCCTCAAGGAAGGTGCCTAAGTTCAGATTCTTTCCTTATCTTGAGCTTCCTAGGGAGAAACTGGCCTGGGTAAGCCCCATGGACCTTTGCTTCTCTCTCTCATTCGTAGTTTTTCTCATGCCGAATTGGGTGCACAATATGTGAAAATACTGTCTTTGATACTTGGTCATGGAAGAAAACCCAAATAACTCAGAAGGAAATAATTCAGCCAGTGATATTTCAAAGAAACTTCTGGCCCCTTGAACAAATTTGAAAACCACGTGACAGGAGAAGAATTTCAGATCAATAAGGAAACCCAAAGTCCACAGGAACAAGCCAGGCTAAGGCAGACTGGAATGTGAGACCCCACCCCACCACGGCAGGAGAGATGGGTTGGGGGTGGGCAGGGGGAGGGAACCTCAGAAGACCCCAGGACTGGCCAGCTGTGGGGGAAGAGAAGAGGGACACTGAGCCACTCAGACATCCAGAGGAAACTTCCCGGAGAGATTGAGATTTCAGAGGAGGAAGTGAAGGCCAAGACAGCTGGCCAAGAAGAGATGAAAGATTATTCCTGACCAGGTGGGTGTGAGATGGCTGAGGGGAGGGCCACAGGGGCCTGACAAGGGACATGACTGAGGGTGAGGCTGGGCTGTGGGCATCACCGGGCACACCAGGGAGGATAGAGGGCCCAGAGGACCAAATGTGGATCCTTCCACGAGCACCTCCTGCCCGCCCAACAGAGAACCGGCAGCAGATTCTCCTTCAGGCAGGACCAAGTTCAAGTGCACTCTGAGAATGCCCCACCCCAGGAGGACCTCATTGCTACAAACTGTCTCCTTCTTGGCAATTCCTCAGTCACTTCGGAATTGCATATTGCTCTATATCGGGGGACCACTCTGCAAACAGCCCACCAGCCCCAAGGGTACATGGGAAGGCCTGTGTTTCCATGTAATTGGCTTCTTCTGTATCCTCCGTATTTTATTTTATGCATCAAAAATTATCTTGAGGGGAGCCTGGGTGGCTCGGTCGGTTAAGCATCTGACTCTTGATTTCAGCTCAAGTCTTGATCTCGGCTCAGGTCTTGATCTCAGGGTCTTGAGTTCAAGTCCTGTGTTGGACTCCATGCTGGGTGTGGAGCCTACTTAAAACAAGAAAAAATTATCTTGAAAGAAAATAAATAAATTTTAAAATTAAAAAAATAAAAATTATCTTGAGGATAACCAGCAAGGGAGGCGATGGCACAAAGGGCCAAGAACCACTGACCAAGAGGGATGGGGTATGCAGAGACCAGAGGCTGTGAGGGACAAGCTGCAGGAGTGGGATGTGCCTCATTCGTTGGATGATATTGGATACTCGTTGGATTGGAGCCCTTCAGAACCTGATTCCAACCTCCCTTTTAAATTTATCATCCCACCTGCCCATCCCCTCAATCTTCATGAACCCAGTTTCCACCAAATTGGCCTTAATGACCCTCACGTAGGTCTGGCACCATCTCTTTTTGTCTTTGCTCATGTATCCGTTGACGTATTTATGTAAGTGTTATTTTATTGTCTTCTCTCTGTCGAGCACTGGACTAAGCACTAGGGACAGAAAAATGAACATGACAGATACCATCCCTGTCCTTACAAAATTTGTCCTTTATCTGCCAACAGAAATTGACATTTCTGGGGCACCTGGCTGGCTGGCTCAGTCAATGGAGCATGCAACTCTTGATTTCGGGGTTGTGAGTTCAAGCCCCATGTTGGGTGTAGAGATTACTTAAAAATAAATTTTTTTAAGTAGTCTCCACACCCAGCATGGAGCCCAACGTGGGTCTTGAACTCACAACCCCAAGATCAAGACCTGAGCAGAGACCAAGAGTCAGACACTTAACTGACTGAGCCACCCAGGCATCCCTAAAAATAAAATTAAAAATATATATATAATATATATATACATATATACATATATAAATATATGTATATAAAGAAATTGGCATTTTTTTTAAACTTTTTTTTTTAAGATTTTATTTATTTATTTGAGAGAGAAAGAATGAGACAGAGAGACAGCATGAGAGGGGGAGGGTCAGAGGGAGAGGCACACTCCCTGCTGAGCAGGGAGCCTGATGCGGGACTGGATCCCGGGACTCCAGGATCATGACCTGAGCCGAAGGCAGTCGCTTAACCAACTGAGCCACCCAGGCACCCAGAAATTGGCATTTCTATCTCTGTTCCATGTCCTGTTCAACCACAGTATGTCCCATGCTGCCTTTTTCCTGACACCATTCCAGATTTGAGTTCCTTCTCCGATAATTCCTTGTTGGCATCCATCATAGGAGATTGGCAGGAAACTCCTGACCACACTTGGTTTTTAGATTTCTTAGGTTTTCATAATTAGGTTACACAACCTAATTTTCTGTTGTTAGGTTCTCATCATTAATCAGTATTAGGTTTTCATCTGTTTCATCCTGGCAATTGCAAAAGACAAAAGATTCTTTCCACACTGTCACAGAAATTGCCTAATTTTTCAGGCTGTGCTTGAAGTCAGTAATTCCTGCTTCTGCGTTTACACTCTTTTTCTTTAGGCTCTCCAACACTTCTGGACTCCACATTCCCAGACTTGGGTCCCTGATTTCCTTAAGCCCTTCACACTGTCCTATGGTAGCAGCTGCTTAGGACCTAAAATTTTGCCTTCAATGAGCATTTCATTCTGGCGGACCGCAAGAGATAACTCAGTCAGGTGTTTAACTCTCCACAGAGTAAAACCACAGCCTGCAAGAAAGTTCCCAAAACGTGTGTATCGTCTCTGCATTCAGCCCCAGTCTGGCCCTGTGATCAAGCCCGGTTACCCTCCCTCCATTTCCCTGTCCCGATTTCATTATCAGTCAGAACCTTCAGTTGCTGAAACAGAATCTAATTCTGACTTGAAGCAGAAAATAAACAGATCTATCGGTTAGCCGTCGGAATCAATGGAGAGACTGGAAAACCCCGCCTCAGAATTAGGTGGGAGAAACACGGGGAAAAAATCACACCACTGAACAAGTCCTGTGAACACACACGGCTGCCGACGGTAGGGACCAACGACACCACCTCACTGGACGCGGGGCACCCCCACAGCTTGCAGCCCCCTGCTCCCAGGACATGGCGGTTGCAGCCGCCGCCGAGCTCCCCAGAAAGGGCCGCCCGCTTTGTCGCCTTCTGTGCGTCACCGACACCTGCCTCCGCGGCCAGGGCGCCGGCGTCTGCTTGACCGAGCCCAAGCCGGGCGCACCTGTTCTGTTGCAAGGAGGCTGCCAGAAGGGGCATCGGGCTACTTCTGCCTCCAGGGTGGAAAGGCCTGGATTCCCCAAGCATAGGAAGGGGTGCAGGGAGGCAGGGGCGCCTGGGCGGCTCCGTCGGGTGAGCGTCCAACTCTTGGTTTCAGCTCCGGTCGTGCTCTCAGGGTCGTGCGATGGAGCCCCACGTCCGGCTCCTTCCTCTCCCTCTGCCCCTCCCCCACTCACGTAAGTGCGCGCGCGCTCTTCACTGACCCGGAGAAGAGTCAGTGTTGCCATCTTGAGTCCAAAGGTAGTGTGGAGGCAGAATTCCTTCTTCTTTGGGGGACTGGGCTTCTTTCTTGTGGCCTTCAACTGATTGGATGAGGCCCACCCACTGTGAAGGGTAATCTGCTTTACACGAGGTCTAAAGTTAATCACATTGAGAAACTAATTAGCAAGAATAATTTCAGTACTTGAACTAGGAATCATCCATAGAACTTCCAACATTATTAACCCCGATGTGAGTTATATCCTCAAATAAATAAATAAATCTTTAAAAAAAAAAAAAAAAAAAGAGGCGCCTGGGTGGCTCAGTTGGTTAAGCAACTGCCTTCGGCTCAGGTCATGATCCTGGAGTCCCGGGATCGAGTCCTGCATCGGGCTCCCTGCTCAGCAGAGAGTCTGCTTCTCCCTCTGACCTTCCCCCTTCTCATGCTCTATCTCGTTCTCTCTCTCTCAAATAAAAAAAAAAAAAATCTTTAAAAGAAAAGAAAGGGAGGGAGGCAGAGATGTGAATGTCCTCCACGCAGAACTCCAGTGTGCTGGGTGAGAGAGAGAGAGAGGGTCCCACCCTAGCTGGGGTCTGCCATGTGCAGAGCTTTTCCAGAGGTGGTCTGACAACACCCCAACGCCCCCCCCCCCCCCGCAGTGAGCCTAGGGTGATAGACTGGAAAGGCTACACACACCCCAGGCATCTGCCACTTAACACTCCCCCTTCCCTCCTCCCTCGTGCCCTGGCATTCTGTCACCTGGGGGATACACAGTCCCAGCCCGTCTTGGCTCTCAGTCTGCACACCATCTGTGAGCTGGCTGAGTGCAACCTCTGCCCGGGGTGGCTTGTGCATCCTTCGCTGTCACTGTCAGAGGAGGAGCCTGTTCCTGAGTGCTTATTGGCTGTGGAGTCACCTTTCCCAGGCTGGGCTCACAGCCCAATCATTCCTAGAACTACACCTGGCTTTATTTCCAAGTAGTCTGCTCTGAGCTCCATGACCCAGGGCAGTCCAGAATCTTCCGGTCAGGCAAAATGGGCACAGTGGTGTCTGTCCTGCTGTCCCTGCTACTCCTTCTGGGTCCCGCAGTCCCTCAGGAGACCCAAGCTGGTGAGTGAGGAAGCCAGGGTGGCTCTGGGGGACAGATGGGCTGGAGAAGGGCCTCTAATGCAGCTGGGATTCCCAGATATACCGTGGGAGTGAGTGTCCAAGGCTGTCACCTAACTCAGCTCACAAACGTCGGGAAGCCTTGAGGGAGCCTCTGAACTCATGCTCGACGAGGCCTTAAGAATCAGAAGCTAAAACCCTTAGTTTACAAATGAGCAAAACTGAGACCAAAGAGGCGAAGTGACCTGACGAGGGTCACACACAAAGCAGGAGCCACACAGGTAGAACTTTCCGTCCCTTGCTTTCTTCCAGTGGCTGGGTGAATCTGTCTGGTTCTCAGAGAAAGAGGGAACAACCCTAAGGGGCAGATGTGAAGGCAGGTTAACTGGACGGTTGTATAAGGAAAATGATCCCCTCCCCCCACAGTCAGACCGCAGTGCTACCATTAGCCCTGAGGGCAAGTTAGGGGGAAAGAAGCCAGCTGGAATCTGGGAAGCTCCAGAGTCCACGCTAGGATCGGAAAATGAGGCTGTTTCCTGGCCACCGATTACATGAAGAAATGTAAGCTAAACTGCGCATGTCTGAAATTCGTTACATCTAAAAACTATGAGGATGCATGTTTTATTTTAAAATGTTAATCACACCCTACACCAAAATCTGTATTAGTCAGGGTGCTCCAGAGAAACAGAACGGACAAGATGTAAATACAGAAAAAGAGATTCATTTTAAGGAACTGGATGGCACAATTGAAATCTGCAGGCCGGAGACCCGGAGAAGAGTCAGTGTTGCCATCTTGAGTCCAAAGGTAGTGTGGAGGCAGAATTCCTTCTTCTTTGGGGGACTGGGCTTCTTTCTTGTGGCCTTCAACTGATTGGATGAGGCCCACCCACTGTGAAGGGTAATCTGCTTTACACGAGGTCTAAAGTTAATCACATTGAGAAACTAATTAGCAAGAATAATTTCAGTACTTGAACTAGGAATCATCCATAGAACCTCCAACATTATTAACCCCGATGTGAGTTATATCCTGAATTAATTGGAAATGTCCCCCCTCTCCAAGCCCCTGCCTCACACCAAAACGCAAGGTACAACCCTGGGAATTCTGAGATCCAGATCCTGGCCTTACCCTGTGCCAATCCATTCTGGGTCATCTCCTGAGTTTTCTGGTAAATTCTTCCTACACATTCGAATTCTATGTCTTAGATTAAGTTGTGCTCCAGTAACAAAGTTTTTAGTGGCTTAACCCAACAAGTGGTTTATTTCTTGCTTGTGTAAAGTGAATACAGATAAGGCAATGTTCCTGTCTTCCCTGGGGTGACTCAGGAATCTGGGCTATTTGCATCTTCGGACTCCTGGTTTCATCCTGAGGTCTCCACAGTCATCACATAAATAAAAGAAAGACAGAACAAACCAGTTAATAGGGCCTCAGACCAGAAGAAAGACATCACTCCCACTCACATCCCCAGAATGCACATCACTCCCACTCACATCCCCAGAATGCAGTCGCATGATCCCAAAATACATACAAGGAGGCTGAGAAATATTACCTTCTTATGTGTCAAGAAGAAACAATGAAGTGAAAACACAATGGTGTCTGAAGTACCATACCCAGGATAGAGGTAGGGCCCTTTGCACTTGGGTGAGCCTCCAGAGTGGTGAGGCTGAGGGCTGGGGAGGACGAGGCCCAGTGGCCACAGCCCCCTTCCTGGCCCTCTGCTGCCCCACGTTGGGCATTCCTTGCATGGACCCCACACCTCAAAGTCTTCTCCTCTTTTTCAGGGCCTTACTCTCTGAGCTTCTTCTACACTGGGCTGTCCAAGCCCAGGGACGGCTTCCTCAGCTTCCAGGCCACGGCCTACCTCAATGACCGGGATTTCTTTCACTATGACAGTGAAGATAGGAAGGCCATACCCTCGTACCCCTGGAGCCAGATGGAAGGAATAGAGGACTGGGAGAACGAGAGTGAACTTCAGAAGGCCAGGGAGGACATCTTCATGGTGACCCTGAAGGACATCATGGACTATTACAAGGATACAGAAGGTCAGTGGACCGTGGACTGCTGGGGTGGAGGGTCTTAGCTCAAGAGGCAGCCCTGCAGGGGTGAGTGGAAAGGGGTCAGCAGGATGGAAGTAATCCCCGTCCCGAAGGAGGAACGGAGAGCAGGGTAGAAATACGCAGACACTCTGCATCCCCCCAACCCCACAGCGCATCCGCTCTCCTCCTGCCCCATCCCATCCCATCCTCACTCCCAGGCCTCAGCTCTGACAGGAAGTGATGTCAGAGTCAGCTCTCATCCCGGCATGCGTCACCTCTCAGCTGCACAGCCCAGCCTGTCTGAGGCTGATCCTACTTTAGAAGGCATCAGGCTCCCTTGCCCAGGGATGTTGGGAAGAGTGAGCTAACCCTGGGGTCCGTCAGACCTGGGTTCACATGGTGGCCCGGCCAGTCACTAGCTGTTTGACAATGAACATGTTCTTAATTATCTGGTCTGAATCTGTGAAATTGGAACCTTCAAACGATTCCACAAAACTTACCTATGCAAATTCCATGAAAGCTAGAACATCGTTGGTCTTGATCTCCCCAATCGTCCCATCACCTGGGACAGCCACTAATAACCTGCTCAAATGAAATATGTTGAATGATTGAGAGAAACTGCCTCACACAAACCGTGGCCCATACTGGGAGCTTAGTAGGGACTGAATTCAAAGCCACACACAAAGTTAGAGTTACATGGAATCCTGAAGACCCTCCTGTCCATAAGGAGCAGACTCGGGAGGGCTCATCTGGAATTGTGTTAGGAGGAGGAGGAGGAGCCGGGACCCCCCCCACCCCCCCAACCCCCCATCCCCAACCCTGTGTCCCAAGTCAGCCAGTCACAGGCTGGTGAACTGTTGATGCTAAATCATCATAGGGTGAGTGTCGAAAGATGGGTTTCTGAGCACAAAAATGCCTAAGAAGCTACGTAGAATCTGAAAGTTTCCTACAGGAGGCCAGAGGTACGCAGACATCTGAAGGATAAGGAATGGGAAGCCCTGGTAAGGAAAAGGGCCCGCACTGTGCATCAAAAGTAGGAGAGGGTGAGGTACCCGTGTGCCCGGGAAGGACACCAGCAGACATCTGATGGGCTGGAATAAAAATGCTGAAGCAAGTAATTATGAGTAAAGAGGGTAAAGAGAGGAATGGAGGGTGTGAGAATAACATTTTCTGAGCACCTACTATGTGCCAGGCACAGGCGTCAACACTGGGAACGCTCACAGCAACGCTCTAAAGCAGCACTGTGGCCGTTGCTGTTTCCAAGCCGAGAAGACCAAAGCACAGGGAGGGTAAACGCTCAAGTTCACGCCAGGTCGGGGCGGAGAGAGATCTGCCGTTTGCGCCCAGGGAGCTTGGGATCAGAGCCTGGGCCCACAGCGCTAATCAGTATCGGGTCCACCCCCGTTGTGTCCCCCTCCCAGAGGAGGCCAGCTTCCAAGACTTGTTGCTCACTGGGCTGAGAGGGGGCTTCGGAGATTCGTAATGAAGATCTTAGGCCCCAGAACAGAGGGGAGCCGTGATCACATCATGTTTACTCAAGCGGTAACATGAGCTCCACTTAGAACAGCGAGAAAAAGGAGAGATTTGGTAATCTGTATAAAACTCCGAATAATTTCTATTTAACTTGGAGATGGCACTTCAGTGTGGTTCTGTCAGGTTCCTAAGAACTCCCAGTGTATTCGACGTTCACTAGATGAGATGATGCCGGAGGGTGGGGGGCAGGAAGCTGGGAGCACGGTGCATGGTCTGTAATCCCTGACCCTCCCCAGCCGGGAAGGATGCATCGCAGCTCAGACGGGCCTAAAACACCAAACCAAAGCACCTTTCCCTCTTCTGCTGTATGTGTGACTCATAACCCATTTGCCAAGATAAAGGGACCACATGCTTAGA
This sequence comes from Neomonachus schauinslandi, assembly GCF_002201575.2. Taxonomy (NCBI): domain Eukaryota; kingdom Metazoa; phylum Chordata; class Mammalia; order Carnivora; family Phocidae; genus Neomonachus; species Neomonachus schauinslandi. The sequence continues at coordinate 169,827,910 of NC_058407.1, read as the reverse complement.
TTTCCAAAACCTCGCTTCCTGTTGTTTCTGCAAACTGTGTAGGAGTCGAAGTTATTAAAACGGAGTCGATGCCAGGCTGACTGACTTCCCCGGGGGGCCCGGGGCGGGTGCAGGGGCTCACACCTTTCAGGGAATGTTTGGCTGTGAGCTCCGGAATAACAAAAGCAGTGGAGCATTCTGGAGGTACGCCTACGATGGAAGGAACTTCATCGAGTTCAACAAAGAAATCCCAGCCTGGGTCCCCCAGGACCCAGCAGCTCTGAACACCAAGCAGAAGTGGGAGGCGGAAAAGGTCTACGTGCTGCGGGCCAAGGCCTATCTGGAGGAGGAGTGCCCAGCAATGCTGCGGAGTTACCTGCAGTACAGCAAGATCCACCTGGACCGACAAGGTACCCCCCGCTTCCTGGGTCCTGCTCCCCCCGTGCTGAGCTGAGAAAGACCAAGGTGATCTCAGGCTGGGAGCCCGGGGAGCATCTCAGGCCCAGGTGGTGTCTCTCGGATGATGCCTCCCGGCTGGGCAGTGGATGAAGGCAGGTGTGGGAAATGCCTGCCTGTCAGAGCCTGGTTGTCACAAGCCAAGACTTCGGTTTGGGAAACAGTGAGAACGAGGGTCCTGTGGGACAGAGCAGGCATGGGTCTGACGGAGAGAGCCACAGGCAGAATTAAGGCACGGAGCTGAGACTGGGGGAGGAGGGAGCCCCAAAGCTCACTCAGAAGTTTGGGAAAAAATAGAAAAATGTATGGGGGAGTAGTCACAATTTCTTGCCATCAGATGTCAATACACGGTGGAGGGACAGGGGAGCCCGAGGGCTGTTGTGGTCATTCCACGATCCAACGGGGAGGCTCCTGGGAACCCTCGGCCTTGCCTGGTCTTCGCAAAGGTTCCCTGGGGAGGCAGACACAGAGCTTGGAGTTCTGCTCATCACTGACGCCCGGAGAGCGGGAGGGAAGGGACGTGAGCGGGAGCCATCGAGGGCAGACCCTCAATGTCCACGCTCTGTCCCTTTGCAGATCCCCCCACTGTGTCCATCACCAGCCACTGGACCCCAGCAGAAACTCAGACACTCAAGTGCCGAGCCGATGGCTTCTACCCACGAGAAATTGAGCTGCACTGGATTCAGGGGGACGATACACAGGAGGCTGAGGGGGGAGACGTTGTTCCCAGCGGAAACAGCACTTACCAGTCCTGGGTGGTGATGTCAGTTTCCCCGCAGGACAGAGCCTCCCGCTCCGGCTCCGACTCCTACTCCTGCCGCGTGAAGCACAGCAGCCTGGCCCAGCCCCTCACTGTGCTGTGGGCGGGAGCGAGGGCTGAAGGCTCCGAGGGCACCCGGGGGCAGTAGCCAGCCCTCCTGCGGGACAGGAGAGACGAGCTCTAGAGGCCAGGGGTCAGGTGGTGGACTCAGGGACACAGAAGCCTAGAATGCCGGCCACGGAGCTGACTCACGGCTCAGTTGTCTTGCAAAACCCCATTAATCTAATCTGTGAATCAAATTAACAGTAATCACCTTGCCTAGCACACAATGTAGAAAAGTATTTTTTTAAACAGAGATGATACAAAAATGGGAGTAGATGTTACCCTTCATCCTGTGCTTCTAAGCCTTTGATTCATCTGAAATTCTTGGTATCGACTTAAAGCAACGTTTACAGGGCATCCTGCCCTGGGGGGTCCACTGTAGCATGGTGTGGACCGTCTGGTCCCTAGCGCCTTGTTCAGGAGCCCACTGTGGATGTCCCCTCTGTTGTGAGGTCGTAGAACCTCTTTAATACAACCCACGCCTCTTCTGTGCCTCAGTTGCCCAGACCTGCCTCCTCCCAGTGAGCAGCCACCCTCCATTCCAGGTTCCCACACCTTCTGGTCTTGGAGCCGCCACAGACCCTAGCTCATCTGAGAGGCTTCCTCCCTCCAGGACGCACGCACTCCCAGGAAAACAGGAATCAGATGTTCTTGGACTCCCTCCAAATTCACTTGAGTTTTTTTTTTTTTTTAACCCAGTTACCCACCACCGTCCACAGGTTTAAAAACCCCAAAAGACAGAACAGAACTCTCACCCCTGACCTTTCTATGAAGCTCATCTGCGTGACGCACACTTCCTTCCCTTCCCAGCCCCGGGCCTCCGAGTTGGGCTCCTTAAGGAAATCATCCCCCGCATTCAGTATGCTGAGCTGACCCTTAGTCTTTCTTGAAAGCCTAAATTTGAAGGTTCTACTTGTCATTTTTGATACTTTGACCCAGTTTGGAAATCAAAGCTGAGAAATAGCTTCCTCAGTCTATGTGAAATCCACATTCCTCTCCTCTAGAACCAAAAAAAAAAAAAAAAAAAAAGTCCTGTTTGAACAGTACAGGCCGCAGAGGAAAACAATCCAAATAGTCACGATGGAAAAATATGGCCATGAACAAATAAAGAAAACCACGTGACAGGAGAAGGATTTCAGATCAATAAGGAAACCCAAAGTCCACAGGAACAGGCAGGCTAAGGCAGACTGGAATGTGAGACCCCGACCCACGACGACGGCAGGAGAGATGGGTTGGGGGTGGGCAGGGGGAGGGAACCTCAGGAGACCCCAGGACTGGCCAGCTGTGGGGGAAGGGGAGAGGGACACAGAGCCACTCAGACATCCAGAGAAACTTCCCGGAGAGATTGAGATTTCAGAGGAGGAAGTGAAGGCCAAGACAGCTGGCCAAGAAGAGATGAAAGATTGTTCCTGACCAGGTGGGTGTGAGATGGCTGAGGGGAGGGCCACAGGGGCCTGACAAGGGACATGACTGAGGGTGGGGCTGAGCTGTGGGCATCACCGGGCACACCAGGGACCCACACCGTGGGTCCTTCCACGAGGACCTCCTGCCCACCCAACAGAGAACCAGGAGGTTCTCCTTCAGGCAGGACCAAGTTCAAGTGCACTCTGAGAATACCCCACCCCAGGAGGACCTCATTGCCACAAACTGTCTCCTTGGCAATTCCTCAGTCACTTAGTACTATTTTGTCTCTCTCAAAAATTCCTCTGGGGATAGTTCACCAGCTAGACTGCAGGGATGGAGGGCTCGGATTTAGGCAGGAGATGCCAACAGGATATGGGACTTAATGGTAGTTGCTGTTAAGGTCCTCTCCAATTTTGGTTGAATGCTGCTTTTCCAATCTGGCTTGTCACTAGAACTTATTCTGCTTATTGAAACAATACCCTCTGTCAAGGTTCAGCCCACATCTTACCTCCTCCCGTGACCACTACCACGATCAGTAATTCCAACTTATACTCGTCCATGCTGAGATGTCTCTCAGAAATATCAGGGAAGATTTCCAGAAAGACATTGAGTGAAGCCAATGTCCACTCTATCTCAGCATCATCCCAGACCATTTTCCTTTTTGTTCCTTTCCAAGTGAAAGGAAAGGAATCAACGATGGGAATATCTGGGGGAAGAGCATTTGGGGCAGAGGGGTTAGCAAATGCCAAGTCCCCAGGGCAGGAACAATCGTGGTATTTGAAAGGCAGAATAATGACCAGTGCGCTGGAGTGTCATGAGAGAGGATGTTGAAAAGGCAGGCAGCAGTCAGATTGTGCAAGGCGTCGTTTGCCTTGGGAAGGAGTTTCTACTGCAAACGGCAACACCTGGTAGGTTCTAACCAAGATGGCAGTAGGATTTGCTTTAGGTTTTTTGTTTTTTTTTAAGATCTTATCTATTTATTTGAGAGAGCGAGAGAGCAGGGGCAGAGGGAGGGGGAGAAGCAGGGTCCCCTCTGAGCAGGGAGCCCAGTGGTGCGGGGCTTAATCCCAGGACCCCAAGATCATGACCTGAGCTGAGGTCAGAGACTTAACCGACTGAGCCACCCAGGCGCCCCTGCTTTAGGTTTCTAAAACATCACTTTGGCTGCTGTGTGAGGAAGGGACAATGGTAACACAAGGGTGGAAACAAGGAGACCAGAAACAAGTCCCCGGAAGGACTCTAGACTGGAATCCTAGCAGCTGTGAAGGGAGCAAGCAGCCAGAGTTTAGGATATATTCTGGACATCAAGCCTACAGGACTTGCAGATGGACCGAGGAGCCTTGAGTTTGCTGATGGGTTAGATAGGAGCTGTGGGGGAGAGTGGTGACTCAAATTCGGATCCCAAGCCTTGGATCTGAGTCACTTCTGGCAGCACCCTCCCCCACAGGCTATGTCACACACAGCCTCCAGCCTCAGCCCCTTTGATGGCTCTCACCCACCTGATCCCTACTGCTGGAGCACTTGCAAGCTTCCTGCTTCTCATCGGAGGAAACATTTTCAAGATGACCCACCTGGAATAGTAGAATAGTATTTCCAGTACTCCCAGTCCCTGCTCTGGTTCCCAGTGTAGCTCCCCCCCACCCCCCAGAACCAGCCTCCAAAGCAATCCGTGCTATTCCTTTCGGCGTCCTTCCTCGCTCTTACCGCTCGGACCTCTGTCTTCTCCCCCACTAGCCGGAGCTGCAAGCTAAGGTCCCAATTACGCCCCACGCTCGCATCCTCCCCTTACCTGGCCTGCCTGCACACCCTCGGAGGAGCTTGTCCTTCCAGAAACCCCTCCCTAGCCCTCCAGACGCAGCTTCACCGTGTCCTACGCGCCCCCTCGTGGTCGAAAGGCAAAGGTGCAGGCTGGCCGTGCTCACGGGGGCGGGGTCTCCTCCCGCCAGAGTGCCAGGAAATGCACACGCACCCCTGGAACCCAGGAAGCCAAGGTGGCTGGATTTATATCCCCGACCACAGCAGAGCTCCGGGAAGCAGAAATGCTTTCTACCTGGGAGGTGAAAAACTGTTATCGATCATTCTAAACTAAGAGCTGGCAGAGAGAGGAAAAGATCCAACTGAAACGCTTCCGTGAAGCCCCCTTGGACCGGCTCCTCCAGCCCGTGGCTGCCCCAGAGTTTATTTGCTCCCTTCTTCAGTCCTGACCCGATACTCCTCGCTCTCACCTGCTCTGGTTCAAGGGCTTGCGTTCGGCTTTGAACTTCAAATCCCAGTGCCCACTTCAGGCAAAACAGTAAACTAGTGACAGAAGGAGGCCTCCTTAACCAATGTGGCATTTAGGAATGCCCCTCAGCTGCAAGGAATAGCATACTTGACTGCAGATGATTCATACAACAAACGAGGGATTTTTCTCAGCTCCGGGATAGCGTCTCTATGGGGTTTTTGTCTCCCCCTACTGGTCACAAAAATAATTGCAGCAGGTGTCAGGAAGGCGTCCTCAACAATTTCAGCTCAAAGCCCGGAAGCATGGCCCTAAGATAATGACCAAAACCTCTCCCCACCCCGCTACTCACCCCACCACAGTTCCTGCCTTTGTTCACGGAGGGAAACCTTCCTAGGAAGACACACCCACCCACCCCTTCCGACTTCAATTTACGTCTCACTGCCCAAAGCCAGTTTCCGAGTACATGTCACAGGCTGGGTCCCTTTCGTGAGATTAAGAGTTTTCTGTCAATTCTTGTCAAAATCAGAGCGCATTTTTTAGCACACAAGAAGGAGGGAGATTATTTCGGGGTAAGCAGCCAACAGTTTCTGTTACATTTGAAAAAAATATGATATAATGTTAAAAAAAAAACAGTTACCTCACTTAATGAAACATTAGCACATTCCCATTAAGGTCAGGAATAAAACCAGAATCTCTATTTCCACAATTATTCAATATTTTTCTGGCACTTCTAAGTTAATTCCTTAAGACAAGAGGAAATGAGAAGTTCAAATACTAACAATCATGAAATGAATTGACACTTATTAGCAGATGCTCTGCCTTCCTACCTAGAAAACTCAAGAAAATCAATGGCCAATTCCCTGAAATAAGTCAGAGTTCAGAAATGTGGGTGACAAGCAAATATACAAGATCAATAGATTGCCTATATACCAACAACAAATAGTTGGGAAATATTAAAGAAAAAAGGAAACCCAATCACAATTGCTTTAAAAGGAATAAAAATAGAATACCCAGGAATGACTGGATGTTTTCCTCGGGATTGATCAGGGCGCCCTGATTTATATAGGTTATTGTTTGCAATGGAGTTCCGCACCTTTGGCCTTGAATCTGGTATTTGCCCCTTCTCTTTAGGAACCCAATGAAGGGCTCTCCCAGGCCTCCTGGCTCAAGCCTTCAGGCATATCCTGTCTCCTACTCAGACTTCCTCTCTACCCAAGCTATGTAAGGGGTCTGGAAAACCAAACACAGGCCAGGTTGCAGTGGCCTGAGAACAATGTGTCTTCGATATGGGAATAAATTCTTAATATAATACTAAACCCCCTCCAAAATATATATATATATACAAAATAGTGCACATGGGAGTTAGTATGGGTTACTGGCTAAGTAAGCAGTCTCTGGAATAAGATTGAATGGTTTTGACTGGAAGCTCTGCGGTTTATAACTGTGTGATCTCTCTACCTCAGTTTTCTTGTCTGTAAAATAATAGTAGTGTATACCCCAGAATGGGATGAGGGTTAAGTGAGCCAACACAGGGAACACTCTTTAGTGGCAGGTACGTAATAAACATTCAAAAATTATTAGCTACAGGGGTGTCTGGGTGGCTCAGTCAGTTAAGCATCCAACTCTTTTTTTTTTTTAAGATTTATTTATTTATTTGACAGAGAGAGACACAGCGAGAGAGGGAACACAAGCAGGGGGAGTGGGAGAGGGAGAAGCAGGCTCCCCGCCGAGGAGGGAGCCCAACACGGGGCTCTATCCCACGACCTGAGCCGAAGGCAGACCCCCAACGACTGAGCCACCCAGGCGCCCCAAGCATCCAGCTCTTGATTTCAGCTCAGGTCATGATCTCAGGGTCGTGAGATCAAGCCCTACATTGGGCTCCAGGTGGAGCCTGCTTGGGATTCTTTCTCTCCCTCTCCTTCTGCCCACCCCCCACTCACTTGCACGCTCTCTCTCAAATAAATAAATTTTTAAAAAAATAATTAGCTATATTAAGTATTCTATCATGGTTATTGTTACTGAGAGAAAGGCCTTCTTAAGTCAGGTACTGTTCAAAACTCATTAATTCATTTATTCCTCAAGACAACAGAAATGTTTTCCATGCAACTCCCAGGTGAGGCCCTTACAGGGAAGGGGTGAGCCCTCCTTCCCCCTTGGTCTTCCTCATCCTGCTCCTTGGGATTGGGTGTGGTGCCTGGAGCTCCATCTTCGACTGTGACATTGAGAACCACACCCTGGGGACAGTGGAGCAGAAAGCTGGAAGCAACCAGAGTGCCAGGTGCCTGCCGGTGGAGCCCCCAGCCCAGCCCTAAACCGCCTAAAACCAGACTTTACAAATGTGAGAAAAACAATCCTCTGTCTTGTTTCAGCCGCTCACATTTGGAGTCTCATTCACAACCATCAAACCTGTGTCCTAACTGATAACAGCCTGCCACCAGGCCGTTTCTGCCATTTGAGACATTCCTGGGTGTAGTATTGAAATAAAAGCTCGGCCTTCTGAAATGCCCTTTCCTTAAACTGAGACAGGGCCAATTAGAAGGAGATAAGAAGCCCAAAGCAAGGGGTACCTAGCTGGCTCGGTCGGTGGAGCATGCGGCTCTTGATCTCAGGGTTGTGAGTTTGAGCCCCACGTTGGGTGTGGAGCCCACTTTAAATAAATAAATAAGTTTTTTAAAAAGAAGAAGAAAGAAGCTCAAAGCAAAATGTTTCCCAGGTAGTAATGTTGCTTAGGGACCACCTAGGCAGACAATTTTCGTTAAACTAAAGCTGCCTGGCTGAGAGTGCCAAATCCTAACCACTAAACCACCAGGGAGCTAAAGCTGCCTGGCTGGAAAATTAAATATTAATAGCTGTACATTAATAGTTAAAAGGAAATTTGGGAGCATGAGGGTGACCCCAAAATAATTTCAATATACACACTGTTCTCTTTTCACTATGCCCCATTAACTTTGCCTTGCCTTCTCAGCCATCCGGTCCCACAGGTGCCTCCTAGGCTCACAATACCTGCTGAGGGAGCAGTCGGCTTCCCTGGACCCTTGAGCACCCAATCCTTACATGAGGATCTTAAAACACATTGGGCGTGTCAGTGTCAGATTTCCTTCTCAGGCTAAAGGAGCCCCTTTCAGGATTCCGAAAGACATTTCCTCGCTAGGCGGTAGGCTCAACTGCAGTTGCACCATACTGCGACGAGAGGGCACTATGTACCCATGCTAACGGATTGGGAGAGGCTCAGCCGCTTTAAGAACGTGTAGGGCTGGCGGGAACCCTGGTTTGCTGATGCCTTTTATGAGGTCATCTCACTTCGTTTTCACACCTGTCCCCCAGCATTTCCACCTGAATGTCCTGAAGACCCCTCAGAATCCCAAGTTCAAATACCAGCACGATCTTCCCCCTCCACCCCATCCCCAGAGGAAACCAGAACAATTTCTCTCCTCCCCCTCCTCTCTCCCCCTCCCTCCTCTCTCCCCCTCCCTCCTCCTCCCTCTCCCTCCTCCTGATTCCTCCATCTCAGTTAAGGGCATCTTTACCCTCCTAACCACCCAAACTAAGACCTTTGGTTCCTATCCCCTCCCTTTCACCCCAGACAGCCTAGATGTCACCAAAACCAAAACAGGCTCTCACTCAGGTCCTTTTGTCCACTCAGATTGCTCCTGTCTGACTGTGCCTCCCTCGGGCAGTGCGCAGCCCTCCCCAGTCGCCGGCCTTTCCCATCATCCTTGACGCTCTGACAACACAGGTGAGATCATGTCATTTCCTTCTTTAAAGGCCAAGAAAGGTGGAAACGACCGGAGTGTCCATCGAAGAGTGAATGTGGTCTAGCCATTCAATGGAATATTATTCAACCTTAAAAAGTAGGAAATTTCAGGGGCGCCTGGGTGGCTCAGTCAGTTAAGCGTCTGCCTTCAGCTGAAGTCATGATCTCGGTCCTGGGATGGAGCCCCACGACAGACTCCCTGCTCAGTGGGGAGCCTGCTTCTCCCTCTCCGTCTGCTGCTCCCACTGCTTGTGTTCTTTCGCACTCTCTCTCTCTCACATAAATAAATAAAATCTTTAAAAAAAAAAAAAAAGGAAATTCTGACACATGCTCCAACAGGGATGAACCTTGAGGACATCATGCTAAGGGACAGCCGGGCTTGGATTCATCCAGAACTGACTGTTGGACCCAGATACTTGTATCAATAGGCCAGGTTTTTGAGACAACAGTCCCAACACATGGCAAAGGATGTGACAGAGGGATCTACTTCAAACATATGCCGATTTGAAGAAAACCTTTAAATCAGTTACTTCCTTGGTCTCTAATGTCCATTTTTAAATAAGGGAAATTTCTGGGTTGAATTTACTTTTCTGAGTAGATCTTCCTACTGAAAGAAAGGGAAGGTCTCAATCTGCATTCTCTACCTGGGAGTAGCTTTGCCTAAAAAGTAATAAAGCTGGCATTCAGCTTTCCAAACAAGGCTTTTTGGCTTTGGTTACTGCAAATCTGTCTGAAGTCGCTTTGTGCAGCTAAGAGGACACACCAGCCAAGAGTTAGTCAGCTCCAGAGCCACTCCTGGATCTTCCAGTTCCTATGTGAGCACTCTAGGCAACTTATTTATGCTCTTGGGTTTTGTTGTTGTTTAAAGATTTTATTTATTTATTTGAGAGAGAGCACGAGCAGGGTCATGATCGGCTCAAGTCATGATCTCAGGGTCCTGGAATCAAGCCCAGCATCAGGCTCTGCACTCAGCAGGGAGTTTGCTTGAGATTCTCTCCCCTTTTCTCTCTCTGCCCCTCCCCCCCCACTTGTGTGTGCTTGAGCGTGCTCTCTCTCTCAAATAAATATATAAATCTTTAAAATAAATGTCAGCCATCAACAAGCTTGCAGTTTTGCTGTTGTTGTTGTCATCAATGTGATTAGCCCATCAGGACCAAAAGAATTAAAATAGTGCTTTCTGGTGTAAATGTAATGCAAGCACATACAAAATGTTAAATTTTCTAGTAGCCACATTTTGACAAGCAGAAAGAAGCAGGTGGAATTAACTTTAACGCTATTTTTAATTTAACCTGATCTATCCAAAATATCACTTCCACATATACATTTAAAATTATTTTTAAGCTATTAAATGATATACTTTACACTTTATAAAATTAATTAAAATATTTAAATTATTAATTTTAAATGTTATTGATATATCTTACATTTACATTCCTTTTTTTCATATGAAGTCTTTGAAATCCAGTATGTATTTTACATCAAAGAACATCTCAGTTGGGATTAGACACATGTCAAGTGTTCAGTAGCCACCTGTGGCTAATGCCTACCCTACTGGAAAAAGCAGGACTAGAATCTTAAGCCAAAGAAGATACTTAAGGCAGAACATTGGCAAATCCAAACCCTTGCTGATCAAACAGAATGCAATGATTTTTCACATAGCTGCATTTCTAGTTCTACTGTGGTAAGAGCTGAGGTAGGAGGGAAGACTTTCTCACATATTTGGGTGACCGTTTTCCTCTGCTCTAAATTGTTTAAAGCCAAATGAAGTCCTTTTTTTTTTTTAAGGTTTATTTATTTATTTGAGAGAGAGAGAGCGGGAGGGGCAGACAGAGAGGGAGAGAGAATCCCAAGCAGACTCCACACTGAGTGTGGAGCCCAACAGGGGGCTCCATCCCAGGACCCCAAGATTGTGATCTGAGCTGAAACCAAGGGTCCGACACTTAGCCAACTGAGCCACCCAGGTGCCCCTCCCCCAAAGAAGTCTTGAACCTTCTTTAAAGGTGTTTTTCTCCAGGGTAGCTTTTCTACTGGCAGCATCATGCCATATGCTAGAATTTCTGACCAATGTAAAATTTCTCAGATGTGTAAGAAGTCCTGATAAATGCCTGGGACTTTGGCCACATTTATTATTTTCAGGAGGGTCCTGACTTGAGTGGCTCATTGGATTTTCCTCTAATGTGATTTTTTTTTTTTTTAAGTAGGCTTTACACCCAACATGGGGCTTGAACTCAGAACCCTGAGATCAAGAGTTGCATGCTCTACTGACTGAGCCAGTCAGGCACCCCATTTGTTTGATTTTTTTAAAGAGAATAGATAGATGCCCCTACCTCTGTTGAAGTATGATTGACATATAACATAGTGTAAGTTGAAGGTGTAAAATGTGATGATTTGATACAATTATATATTGCAAAATGATTACCACAGTAGGATCGGTGTCAGAATTTCCTTCCTTTTTAAGGCTGAATAATAGTCTATTGTATGTGTAGACCACATTTTGTTTATCCATTCATCAATAGACACTGGCTTGCTTCTACTTTGGGACTACTGTAAATCATGTTGCTGTGAACAATATCTCTTCACGCCCTTGGTTTAAATTCTCTGGGGCATATACCCAGCAGTGGAATTGCTGGATCACATGGTAATTTTGTTTTGGATGCTTTGAGGAGCTGCCATACTTGTTTTCCACAGTGGCTGGACAGCTTCTACATCCCCACCAGCCATGCACAAGGGCTCCAATTTCTCCACTTTCTATTTCCAACACTTGCTATTTGGTGTTTTCACTAGTAGCCAATCCTAATGGGTATGAGATGGTCTTTTCTGCATTCTTGCACACTCCATTTGGTCGATTTTGGTGTTTTGTTCTTAGCTTTTTTTAATTTTTGTGGGTTTTTTTTCCCCCCATTTGGTCAATTGTGAAACTGTTAGATGTTTCCTGCCGTTTGAACAATTAGGTTTTCATTTTCATGGTGTTCATTTCAGATGAGAGGCAGCCCCAGGCAGTGGCAAGTGCACAGGCCGTGGTGGCACAAGTCCTGGGTTCTGATTCAAGTGTGTCCCTGGGAGACCCTGGGCGGGACAGAAGTTTCTCCAGGCCTGTTTGATCCTCCTCCGGGGGAAGCGAGCATGATAAATAATACACCGTGCTCCGACCCCTCAGCTGAAACTTAGGGCTGGATACATTTGAAGTGGACATTCTCTCTCACAAGTGAGTTGCCGGACTCGATTTCCATTTGTCTGTTTTCCTTTTGACTCATTTTGCTGCCCCTGGAGTAGGGTACACGCCGCCCTGGGAGTACCGTCCGGGGATCTGGCGTAGTCGGGTCCGGGCGTCCAGCGAGCCTGGGGAACCACCGAGAGGCGGGGCCTCCCGGGTCCTAGAGAGGGCGCCTCGACAGGCCGACGCGGGGGCACTTCCGGCCTTTGTGTGTCTGCGGGTGACGGCGGCCCGTGGGGGTCGGTGCGCTGCGCTTCGGCCCCCGGGGTCCGTGCTGACGCGCGCCTCGGCGTTCCCTACCCCCTGGGCCGAGGCGGGGGTCCCCCTGACGCGCAGCTCCGGGCTCGGCCTCACCAGGGGGCCCCTAGAAGAGGCCCGGCTGCCCACTGCGGGGGCCGCGACTCGACCTGTCCCCGCATTCGGGTCTCGCCTTCCCTTTGTGCCCCCGGCCGGCGAGAACCCTTCAAAGACTAGGGGTGCGGTGGGGGCGGGGTCCGCGGTTTGACCCCTCGTTCCGCCCGGCTGCAGAATTCGGGCCCAACCCGCTCCCTCCCTGATCCGTGTTGCTGTACATGGCGGGTCCTTTGGGAAAATGAGGTGGTTGTCGAAAACTGCGAAACGGGCTCTGGATCCCTCGGCTTTCCGTTTTCGTTGTTCAGCGCACACTGAGCACCCCGAGCGCTGGGCTAGGAGGAGGGGAAGTGAGGACTCACTAGGTTCTTGTCTGTCCCAGCCTGGGGACACTTAACAAGGGAACAGACGAGTGTGTACCCGACGCGGTGTGAGATGCACACGAGAGCTGGTGTGGACGTGCCACTGCGGACGGGGATCCGGACGGGGAAACTTCGAGGTGGCTGCTGGTGCGGGGAGGGGTGGGAGTCGGGGCTGTGGAAATGCCAGGCAGCCCGGAACGTGCCTGTTAGAGCTGGAGCAAGAGTACAAAGGTGAAAAGGGGAGGGGGGGGACGCTGCCAGGAGAGGGTAACTATTTCAACACCATCCTGATAAATGTTTATTCTGTGCTGGGTTGTGGAGATTAAAGAATGTGCGTGACCACAAGGCCCCGCCGTAGAGATTGTTGAATCCCTTCTGCTGGAAATAGCCAAGACTCAAAAAAAAATAAAAAGATAAGTAAATAAATAAAACACCTGGCTTTGTTATCTAGAGATAGTATGGCAAAATGATACCTGAATGCCGCTTACTGGCTATGTGAACTTGGGCAATTTTCTTAATCTTTCTGACCCTCAGATTCTTTGTTTCTAATTTTTTTTTAATTTTTTAGTTTTTAAAGATTTTATTTATTTATTTGATAGAGACACAGCGAGAGAAGGAACACAAGCAGGGGGAGTGAGAGAGGGAGAAGCAGGCCTCCCGCCGAGCAGGGAGCCTGATGTGGGACTCGATCCCAGGACCCTGGGATCATGACCTGAGCCGAAGGCAGACGCTTAACGACTGAGCCACCCAGGCGCCCCTCTATTTTTTTTTTTTTTAAGATTTTTATTTATTTGAGAGAGAGGATGAGAGAGAGCGAGAGCACATGAGAGGGGTAGGGTAAAAGGGAGAAGCAGACCTGAGCAGGGAACCCCACTCGGGGACTTGACCCCAGGACTCCAGACCTGAGCTGAAGGCAGTCGCTTAACCAACTGAGCCACCTAGGTGCCCCAGATTCTTTGTTTCTAAAGGAGGGATAATAATAGTAGTATTTAATAGGGACCAGGGAATGAGGTAATGTGTATAAGCACCTGCCTCAAATGTGTGGCAGGTACTCAAGGTCCTCCTAGGATAAGATAGGGTAGGGTAGGAGAGTGTAGGATAGGATGGTCCTCCTGTAGCTTTCTGCACTTGATCTGAAGTGATGTCACTCCTTTTTTTTTTTTTTCTTGTATCAGCGCAGACATCTGGCACTTTTCTTGGTGTCTTTCTGTTTCTATTCTGCGTTTTAAGATTTTTGTTTCTTTGAGTATACTTTTTCCTTTCATTTATTTTTCAGGCTTGAAATCAAGTGTATTCTTTTTCTTCTTCGGGCTTATTTACAGACCTTTTTGCTGAATTGTGATCTATTCCTGAGAACTTGATATTCTGCAAATCTTCATGTCCCCCCAAAATCACTCAAAATAAGACCAAGGCTAATAGAGTTGGGGACACATACACAGAAAGATATTTATGATCTTACTTATATGTAAAATCTAAAAAAAGAACTAGAAACAGAACAGATTGGTGATCGCCAGAGGCTTGGGAGTTGAGGAAAATGGGTAAAGGTGGTCAAAAGGCATGAACTTCCAGTTATAAGGCAATTTCTGGGAGTGTAATGTTCAGTATGGTGCCTATAATTAGCAATACTGTATTGTATATTTGAAAGTTGCTGAGAGAGTCAATCTTAAAAGTTCTCATCACGAGAAAAAAAATTTTGCAACTATGTATGGTGGTGAATGTTAACTTATTGTGGTGACTATTTTGCAGTATATACATATATCAAATCATTATGTTGTACACCTTAAACTGATGCAATATGTCAATTATATCCCAATAGAACTGGAAAGATCATTTAAAATAAAAGGAGCTGGGGTGCCTGGGTGGCTCAGTTGGTTAAGTGACTGCCTTCGGCTCAGGTCATGATCCTGGAGTCCCAGGATCGAGTCCCACATCGGGCTCCCTGCTCAGCAGGGAGTCTGCTTCTCCCTCTGACCCTCCCCCCTCTCATGCTCTCTCTATCTCATTCTCTCTCTCAAATAAATAAATAAAATCTTTAAAATAAAATAAAATAAAAGGAGCTGGGGGGTCTGGGGGGCTCAGTCGGTTAAGCGTCCAACTCTTGATTTCGGCTCAGGTCATGATCTCAGTCGTGGGATCGAGCCCCAAGTTGGGCTCCGTGTGCTCAGTGAGGAGTTGGCTTGGGATTCTCTCTCTCTCTCTCCCTCTGCCCCTCCCCCCACTAAAATAAATAAATTTTTTATAAAAGGAGTGGGTAAGGGGGTGCCTGCCTGGCTTAGTCAGTAGAGCATGCAACTCAGATCTTGGGGTGATGAGTTCAAGCCCCATGTTGGGCACGGAGCCTACTTAAAAAGAAAAAAGTTGTGTAATATAAAAGGAGCAGGTAACTTGATGAAGAGGCTGAGAGGAGAGGTTGAGGCCTGAGTTAGGGAGACACGGGCACATAGAGATTTGGGCCAACTGTGCAATAAGCCTTTCCAAAATAAAGCTTGTAGCTACCTGAGCTAGCAAGAGGAAAGAAGGGTGTGTACTGAACTCAAGTTCCCCACAGCTTGCTGAATTCAGCTTTCCTGCTGTGCTTTGCTTTCGGGTGCACAAGACGTTAACACGCTGAGAAAACTTGCACACGAAACAACAGGACTTCACATTTTACTAATATCGTTCTCCCCGTTTACCAAGCGTCTCTGTGCTAATCACACCCCCAGGAACATATTCTAGCTAAGCAAACTATCTGGTCATCGCTTTCTTCTGGTCCTTTCATAACCTCTCAAGCTACTTCTTTTTTTCCTAAATTTCTCAGGAGATGGTATGATGGATAATAATTTTTGCTTCTAAGAGCAGAGATGTGCAGTGATCAGAAACTGGGAAAACGTGTGGGGAGAAGTGGCGTGGGTGGATGAGATTGAAGTATACACGATACAGGGAGTCTGCAAGTTACAAGCGCCTAACTGACAAACGTTGTGAGTACAGTAGCCAGATGCACCTGCCTCCTCCTCTCCCACCCTCCTCCACCCCAGCCCCAGCCCCACCTCCCCATCCACTACCCCTGAAGGCTCTGACCAGGAAGCAGGAGCTAAGCAGGACACATCTAATCTGGCACCTCTTCCTCACCGCCTCAGGGAAACCGTGTCCTCAGCGCCACCCTTCCCTGCCCGTCACTGCTCACTATTCTATTATGCCACATCAGGCAGCCTTGCACCCAGGCACATAAGCTCCCTCTTTGTGTCCCTGCAGTAGGGACATTTTCCATCACCTGCCTTTACCTTAGAAAATGTACTGGCCTTTTCCATCTCACGCTCTTTACCCCGCTTGTGAATTTCAATACAACACTAATCATGGCTGATTTGACCAATGATTATTCAGAGATACAAGTGTATTAAGAAGAGAGAAGACCGCAAATACCCACATGAAATGACATGGGGGCTACGAGCACCTCAATCATTTAAAAGCCCAAGTATCTCACTCAGAACCTCCACAGAAGTAATCTCTTGCTGGAATCCTCCACTACTAGCCCCCCCCAAAGGAATAGTGTTTCTAACCCAGCTGCATTGTTTTCCTTTTGTATTTAGATGCTAGAACTGCAGTAATATTTCCTAGTATTTTTCACTGCAGGTCTATAGCGTTTGGGCCACATTATGTTTTAGCTAAGTTCTTGTGAGGGCGTAAGTGATGTCTACAGCACTGTTTAGTTGGGAAAATTAGCTCTAAACTCCCAAGAGCCAATCTATAAATGGGCTATTGGAATATATTTCTGTTGTTTATTAGAAATAACCATTTATATGTTAGTATTTTAGTCTTGTAATACTTTACTGTTGTACATAATTTTTTTCTGCCCCTAACCCACATTTATTGGCTTCTTGCTAATGTTTTGAGAAATAACACTTTTAATCACTCTGCATGGAAATCTTGCTAAAATTTATGATGCTTTCCTGTGGGGACATGGTTTAACTCATTTTTCTTGCCTCAGTCAATATTACACACATCTTTTACACAATGATGTCCTCAGGGACATCGTGGGTTCTTTGCCCTACATGAAATGATCCTACCTACATAACTTTCTTAGTTTCTCTGTAGATTTCTTTTCAAAGAAAAAGTAAACTGAAGCCTCATATATGCAGATAATTTGCTCAATTAAACAGGAATCCTGCTTTCATCTCAGTTATTACAATAGTCTCTCAGGTTTTTAAAAGTTATTTCTAAGTGACTCAAGAAGTCTGAATTTGGTTAAAATTCAATCCTTGGCACAACCCTTTCCATACGCCATTTTAAAAAACATGGTCTGACACAAATATTTACCTTGTAATGTTCACAGACGAACCCTGAGCCTCTTTAAAAATAAGACAAACAAACTCTGTCCTTTGCTTGGGACGTAGTGCTTATTTTTCAAACCCTATTGCAAACTTCCCTGGTATCTCTGACCCCATTTATGTAGCCAGTGTATTTACAAGAGTGAAGTGACTCATACACACTTGTTTTCTAATTTCCTTTTGGGCAATGGTTATAAAAACATTATTTTGTGAATCCACTCTGTCCCCTCTCATCACTTATTCCCCTGGTCCCACCTGGAACATTAAAATGCCCTTTTTCTGGGAGCAGGTCTATAATCCCAGTCTGTTCTCAACCACATGGTTCTGCTGCTGTAAAGGGACTGGAGGTAAAACTATGGGCGAATGATTGCTCTTTCAAGGAAGTTCCCTTCCCAAGGGCTCTGTCTGTGTTAGAACATTGCCCAGTCATGCTGTGCCCCAGAGGAGCGATCCCATACTACCAGCCTGTTGCTGAGCCTTGGTTTGTCTGTTTTTAAATAGGACCTAATACTTGAAGGATCAGTGAGATAGGACAGAGGAAAGCCCTGTGGAAACTGTGTAGCAGGAACACGGGTAACAACCACAAAGAGTCAAGCACCCGCTGGGAACCAGGAATGCTACCAGATACTTTGTATCTATGACGCAGTCACTTTTAAAATTTAGGACAACCCTGCAAGGTCCTGCAAGGTTGGCATTATCATGCCTAGGACCTTAATGAGGAAACAGAGGGGCAGACAGTTGCTCATGCTCAGCGGCTCTGCCAGGGGGCCAAGTCAGCTCAAGTTCAAGGCTCAGGTTCTTTTCACTAAAATCCTTCTCCGGATAGAGGCTCTTATTTTCCTCTCTACCCAGAAGGAAGACAAGAGCTGTCTTTCAAGTTCTTAACCACAAGCAGAGGGGATGACAGGACTCATCAGGCCTCAGCAGGGCTGGCTGAGAAGCACAGCAAGTCTCCCAGACCTGGGCATGCATTTTAGAACAGGCTCCAGGCTGTCTGGAAAGCCTGTGACCTTTGTGCATTTCGGGGTGGGGGTTGCTATATAATGTAAAAGAGGAAAATTAAGGTGTTTCAGACAAAGCATAGTATGATCTTGCATTCGGAGATAACCAGAGATGACAGAATATTCCTTCCAGGAAGCTCTGTCTTCTTCCTCTTAACCGAGTAGATGCACAAATGACAAATGACGTGGAAAACCCGAAGGACTTGATTGTTTTTTGAAAATTGCTGAACGATCACCACCTCTTAAAGTGAGTTCAACTAAACTGGCCTATCATCAGGACTAAGACTGACTCAATGAGACCAACTATTTACCAGCTCAACTTGTAACATGTGGAACTTCCAGGGAAGTTCCAGACAAGGGGAGTGAAGGGGTGCAGGAGAGACCCCCAAAATGTGCCACTTTGGCATAAAATTATTTCGAGTTAAGGGGCACCTGGGTGGCACAGTTGGTTAAGCATTGGACTCTTGATCTCAGTCCAGGTCTTGATCTCAGTGTTGTGAGTTCAAGTCCCATGTTGGGCTTCACAATGGGCGTGGAGCCAACTTAAAAAAAAAGAAAGATTATTTTGAATTAAAAGGAATAGAAACCCAGCAGATGCAGGAAAGGTGCTCCACCTCCCCCATGACTGCCTAAATTTACATTGGAAAGGAGAGCCTGTGACAGGCAGAGAAGTATTAACAGAGTCCCCACTCTTTATCAACGTGCGCAATAGAACAATCTAGTTTGGGCCAAACATCTCCTTTCACCTTGATGTTGACTTTTCTCCCCTCTGTGTCCTCAGGCCCTTACCTTTTTCCTTAGCTTATATAAGCTTCATGTTGGCTCACTGTCTCTAGAATTTCCTGTCTGTATAGGTTCCCCAAAGCTATGTCTATTAAATTTGATTTTCTCCTGTTTAAAAAAAAAAAAAAAATTGCCAGACAACAACAAAACAAAAAATGGCGGGGGGGGGGGGGGGGGGGGCGGGGCGGTGGTTTAAGAAATGCAAAAAAGTCTTTTTCCATAGGGGTACAATGTCTTTTTTAGGTTTTGAGAACAATTTGATCTATAACCTCAACACAGACATGTATTTTACTCTTCAGAAAAATCCTGGCACTCTCTTGGGGGCTGGCTCGGTCAGAAGAGCGTGTGACTTTTGATCTCAGGGTTGTAAGTTCGAGCCCCATGTTGGATGTAGAGATTCCTTAAAAATAAAATCTTTTCGGGGCGCCTGGGTGGCTCAGTTGGTTAAGCGACTGCCTTTGGCTCAGGTCATGATCCTGGAGTCCCGGGATCGAGTCCCACATCGGGCTCCCTGCTCAGCGGGGGGTCTGCTTCCCCCTCTGCCCTCTCCCTCTCGTGCTCTCTGTCTCTCATTCTCTCTCTCTCAAATAAATAAATAAAATCTTTAAAAAAATAAAATAAAATAAAGTAAAATCTTTTCGGGGCGCCTGGGTGGCTCAGTCGGTTGAGTGTCCGACTCTTGATTTTGGCTCAGGTCATGATCTCGGAGTCATGAGACTCCAGCTTCACACTGGGCTTGGAGTCGGCTTGAGATTCTCTCTCTCCCTCTCCTGCCCCTCTCCCTGCCTCAAATAAATAAATAAATCTTTTTAAAAAATGAAATCTTTAAAGGAACAAAAGGAGGAAGAGGAGGGGGTGGGGGGGGAGCGGGAGAGGAGGAGGAAGAAGGGGAAAAAGAAAAATCCTAGAGTTCTTTCTTCCTGCTCCAAGATGGCCAGTCTGCTATCCCAACTGTGCACACCTGTCACCTCAGGACACCTGTCTCCTGTCAGCAGCACTCACGGAGCCCGAGACCCACCCTCAGCCCCAACCCCACCCTCTTTTGGGTCTCCTGCTGCTGAATCCCATATCTCTCCTGAGTACACTTTCTTTGGGTGACGCACATCCTTCCATACTCTTCCTGAGATAGAGTGCCCGCCAAGTAAATATTTTGAGACCTTGCATATCTGAAAATGTCCTTTTGCTCTCCTCATCACCCTTTTTCCAGTTTGGGTGTAAAATTCTAATTTGGACATTATTTTTCCTTGGAATTTTGACTTCTAACTTCCAGTGCTGCTGTTAAGAAATCCAGGAGCATTCTGATTCTTAGTCCTCTATATGAGACCTCTTTTTTTTTGTTTCTGGAAACCTTTGGGTAGTAAATTTCACGTCGATGGGTAGGTGTTATTTCTTTCTTTCCCAAATTCACTTTTTTAAATATTTCATTTATTTAATTGAGAGAGAGAGAGCAAGCGAGAGAGCATGAGCAGGGGGAGGAGCAGAGAGAGAGGGAGAAGCAGGCTCCCCGCTGAGCAGAGAGCCCGATGCAGCTGGGGACTCCCGGATCTTGACCTGAGCCGAAGGCAGAAGCTTAACCTACTGAGCCACCCAGGCACCCGTCCCAAATTCATTTTTGCTGAGCATGCAGCGGGCTGTACATGTTCTGGATTTCTGCGACATTTTCCTAAATTCTTTTGTTGAGGATTTCCCCCCACTTCACTTTCTCCGTTCTCTTTCCAAAATTCCTGAAATTCAGCTGTGGGAGCTCCTGGGTTGGCTTCTCCAATTTTCGTATGTTGTTTTTTTTTTTTTTTTTTTTACGATTTTATTTATTTATTTGAGACAGAATGAGAGAGAGAGAGCACATGAGAGGGAGGAGGGTCAGAGGGAGAAGCAGGCTCCCTGCCGAGCAGGGAGCCCGATGCGGGACTCGATCCAGGGACTCCAGGATCATGACCTGAGCCAAAGGCAGTCGCTTAACCAACTGAGCCACCCAGGCGCCCCAATTTTCATATGTTTTTCACTCATATTTCCAATCTCTTGATCTTTTTGTTCTATTTTCTGGCATTATTTCCTTAACCTTCTCTCCTAATTAATTTTTCATCTTTGCACTAATATTATTTCCAAGATACTCCTTCTGTTTTCTGAATGTTCCTTTTATAGAGCATCCTGCAATTTCTTCTCATATCTCTGCGGACATTAACTGCAGAGGTTTGGTTAAATGTTTCCTTCTGCTCCCACATTGTCGTGGTTTCCGTCTTTCTCTTGCTGTGGCCTGCTGGTACAGAAACGGCTAAAGATGGCCCCTGTGTTGTTTACTTTGCAGCAGGCTCAAAGCCCACCAGCACTAAACTCAAATTCTTACACATCTTATTGCTTTAAATATAGCCACCCAAGCAGATTTTTAGCCACGTAGAGCCTGCCTGCTTGCAAAACTGCACACATCAGTTAGCTCTAGATAAGACCAACCCCAGGGCTATAAAAGCCCCCAAACCAATGCTGCTCTTAGGGTTCCCTGACCCAGAAGCTCCCCACTGTGCTGCTGAGTGACATCACCTAGACAGGCAAGTCCTCTCTCCTAGTCCCCTCTCTTCTGAGTGTTCTTTTGCCCTACTTCCCCCGCCCCCATGTTCCAGCTGTCTCTGCAAGGCCCTTTTCATGCAATCCGGTGCACACTCCACCCAGTAAAACACATTGGACAGCACTGTCACGTGTTGTCAACCTCGGAGTGTCGTGGACCTGGGGCGGCGAAGGAACTGAGGAAAAGAGACGACAGTAGAGCGAGGCACAGGGGACCCTGAGCAATCAGCCCAAGGTCCCGAGGTTTATTTTCCATAATCTTATATACCTTCTACAGTGATATAGATCTATAATGATTTACAGCAGGGGCTTGGTAAGGCACATTCTTCCATGTACATAGGATTAGTGCATGATAAGAATCTTTAAAGCAGGACAAAGGAACAAAGAGGGGAGTGCACAGTGTGCTGTTTACAGCTGGCTTCCTATCTACAAAACATCTTCTGCTGCCTACTTTAGAACAGACCACACACGTCCCAAGGGCATTTCACTCTGATCCTTTCGGGTTATTTTTAACCCTGCAATCTCAAGTTTTCTCAGAGATCTCGGAGTCTGAACGAACATGCACCAGTGGTTCTTGTGGCGTTCTGTTTCCCACAACGTGGTGGCCTGTCTTCCTTGATCAGCCCCAAACCTGGCCCTCACCACACCTATCCTTAAAATAAGGGCTTTTCTCAAACGTCTTGGCTGTCCATTCACACATGTCAGCGTGGAACTCTGGGAAGCTCCCTGCAAGGCTCTGCTTGTGGGCAGATTCTGTCCACTATGAGCTTCCCTTAGAGGATCTGGTGGGAACTAGCCTCCCAACTGTCAGTGTCTTAGTCTTGTCTCTTGGTCAGTCTCTCCAGGGGAAAACCCTCCAGTCTCCCTCCTGAGGAGCCCAAGCCTGGCTGGCTGCCAGCACCCTGGATGCAGGGGAGGAAAGGGCTTGACCTTTGAAGGGTGGGACCGGGGAGAGCAGGACCCCCGACCATGGGTCTGAGAGGCCACGCCCCTCAGGCTACCACCCAGGCCCAGTTGAGGTGTGGGTGCTATACCGAAAAAAAGGGATTCAATAAATACCTACCTCCAGGATGGTGACACCCTCCCCCTAGGCACGTGCTTTTTCCTAGAACAGGAGATGGCAAACTTTTTTTTGGAAAGGGCCAGATGGTAAATATTTTAGGCTTTTCGGGCCACATGGTTGATGTCACAACTACTCAACTCTGCCACCGTAGCACAGAAACCACCACAGACACTATGTAAATGAAAGAGCATGGCTGCGTTCCAGAATCACTTTATTTATGGACACTGAAATTTGAATTTAATATAATTTTCACGTGTCACAATTCTTTTTATTTTTTTCAACAATTTTTTTTATTTTTTTATTTTTTTATTATTATTATTATTTTTTAAGATTTTATTTATTTATTTGAGAGACAGAGAGCATGAGAGGGAGGAGGGTCAGAGGGAGAAGCAGACTCCCCGCCGAGCAGGGAGCCCGATGCGGGACTCGATCCCGGAACTCCAGGATCATGATCTGAGCCGAAGGCAGTCGCCTAACCAACTGAGCCACCCAGGCGCCCCCAACAATTTTTTTTAAAGATTTTTTTATTTATTTGACAGAGAGAGAGAGAGACAGCGAGAGGGAACACAAGCAAGGGGAGTGGGAGAGGGAGAAGCAGGCTTCCCGCCGAGCAGGGAGCCCGATGCGGGGCTCGATCCCAGGACCCTGGGATCATGACTTGCGCCGAAGGCAGACGCTTAACCGACAGAACCCCCCAGGCACCCCTTTTTTCAACAATTTAAAAACATAAAATTCTTAGATTTCTGACTACACAAACAAGTGGCGAGCTGCATTTGGCCCAGCGGCAGGAGTTTATGGATCTCCTTCCTGGAATATCATCGTTTAGAGATTATCATCAAAATCCTCTGAACCTGGGGGCGCCTGGGGGGCTCAGTCGGTTGAGCATCTGACTCTTGGTTTTGGCTCAGGTCTTCATCTCAGGGTCGTGAGATCGAGACCCCCCGTCGGACTCTGCAGTGCACGGAGTCTGCTTGAGATTCTCTCTCCCTCCCGCTTGTGCTTTCTCTCTTTCTCTCTCTCTCTCTCAAATAAATACTTAAGTCTTAAAAAAAAAAAATCCTCGGAAGCTGTCTTCCTCTTCCCCTTAGCAAAGCCTCCCAGCGCTCATTTTTGTTTGTAGGTATAAGGGTTACAGGTTTTCTCCCTCCCCCACGCAGCCTCCAAGATGGGCCATGGAAATTTAGACGTTTATGAATTGCCTTGGGATGGAAGCCGTGGTAACAGGGCCTCCAAGACTTGCTGCCAAGTTCTGCCCGGGGTGGAACAAGTTGTTGATTGTTCTCTTTCCCTGGATTTTAACCAAGGTGATAAATGAGGGCTGGAGGAGGAGATCTCTGGGAAAGGTGGGGGCTCGCAGCCAAAGCCCTGACTCCCAGGCCACAGGCTCATCTGAGTCAGCGCCTCGGTTTCCAGCCATAAGACCATTCTAAGTAAGCCGGGACCTGTCTAGTCTCAACTTTCACACGAGGGAAAGAAGTCCCACCTTTCATAGTTGCAGGGGCAGGATAGGGGTTTGGCAGAGAGAAGAGCTCCTTCTGCCGCTAGGTGTGTATTTCCGTGCAAGTCCATTCTGCTTGCCCAGTCTCACTTTCTTTATCTCTAAAGTGGGGATAGGCACTCCGACCTCATTGGGTAGTGGTGTGGATTAATAAATTAACATACCTAAAATCCCTGTCACATCGAGGGGGCTCAACGAATGGCAGAGAGTATGATTCTAATTTATCCAGACAAGGAAACTCAGAGAGGTTAAGGCACCATCCAAAGGGCACACAGCTCATTAGGGGGTGGAGGCAGGAACATAATTTGTTTTCTCAATCCTTCAACTAATATTCTTTCTTCTATCCTGAGCTGCTTGGAGAGGAGAGCTTAGTCCTTTTTTTTTTTTTTTTTAAAGATTTTATTTATTTGACAGAGAGAGAGAGAGAGAGAGCACAAGCAGGGGGAGCAGCAGAGGGAGATGGAGAAGCAGGCTCCCCACTGAGCAGGGAGCCTGACGCAGGACCCTGGGATCATGACCTGAGCTGAAGGCAGACAATTGGACTGAGCCCCCCAGGTGCTCTGGGCTTAGTCCTTTTTTTTAACCACACCTGAAATGCTACGGGAGGGAAGGTGTTGGGACTACAGGATATTGCCCCGTTCCCCCCCTTTCTCTCCGCCCCCCCCCCCCCCCCCCGCCCCGGTTTCAGGTGACAGACACTCTCCTCTGGTGGTTAGACACAGCAAAGCGGGTCCCACCTCCACATCATACGGTATGGGGGTATTGCAGGGCACCACCCCTTAGCCACCTCCCCTTGCCACCCCCAGGACCCCTGTCTCCCCTCACCCCCTCCCAGATGCAGGCTGCCTTCTTCTGGGCTGGGCCACTCCGCTGAACAGTTGCAAAGATTCTTTGTAATGTGTTTGCCTGGGGAGGAGGGAGAACAGGGCCTGGCTGTCCTCAAACCACAGAGAAGGAGCCAAGACAGATGACCTGTGGTTTGGGGGCCCGGATTGCAGACATAACCCAAGTGCAGAGCCCCTGGCTCAGCTTCCTTGTTTCTGGGCATGGAGGCGCCTCTTTACCCAGGGAGGCCTGTTTACTCAGCTCGGCTGAGTGAGAGATGTTTACACAGGGAGGGAGGTAGCCATCTGGCTCTTCTCTGACGGAGCGGGGAGCATTTGCAGGTCAAGCACCCTCTCGGTTCCAGGGCCTCTGGGGAGGCAGCCCCCTAACAACAGGCTTTCTGAGATGTGTGTCTCTCCTTTGAGAGTGAATGTGGACAATTTGGGAAAAAATTGTAAAAATGGTACTGGTTTGTTTTTTGTTTTTTGTTTTCCTTTAAGCCGGACCCACATCAGGTAAATTGTCCAGGATCTTTCTTCCCACAGTTGTATTTTGGAAGGCTGGGAGAAAGGCAGTTTTCCACAGTTAAAGAATGGTGATGTTTGTCACCGGTGAGGTACTTTGTGGTTTGAAAAGCTTTGCCACGGGTGCCTGGCTGGGCTCAGTCGGTAGAGCGTGCAACTCCTAATCTTGGGGCCAAGAGTTTGAGCCCCACGCTGGGTGTAGAGATTACTTGAAAAAAATGAGTTGAAAAAATAATTTATAAAGGACGGTCCTATCCACCATTCCACATGATCCTCAAGACAGCCGAGCGGTGGCCAAAATCATCCGTATTTTATGGATAAGGAGTGGACACTTGGAGAGGTCAAGTTGCTTGCACAACATGGCGACATGAGGCCATGGGTCTGTCCCGGGGTACCCCAATGGAGCATTCCCTGGGCGCCAGATGAATGGAAAGCCTGGGGACCAACCGCGTGAAACCATGTGTAACATACACACCGTACCGCTCCACCAGGGAAATCAGGGAGGCGAGGATGCAAGTTACAGAATCCCTGAAACTTGCCTCCACCTTCCTTCCCCCATCTCCTCTTGGGCTGGGGCTCCCTGCATTCAAACCTGCGTGTGTCCATCTGAAGCCACTACCTAGGTTCCACCTACCATCCTCGCTACTCCTTCCCAGCCCTTTATCCTCCCTTTGATAACCCCAGACACCAAACCACCCAAGTGGGAGTCATGCCAGCCTCTTCCCTTTCTCTCTTCATCTCTGTCCCTTACGTCCAGCTCAAGCCAAATTGCTGTGACCTGTGTGACTGATTAATACTCCTCAGCTCGGCCCCGCCACCCTTAGCCCAGCCCCTGCACCTGACTCGGCCACCAGCCTCGCCTCCTGGTCTCTTCTTTCCCGCTACTGTCAAATCCTGGCCCTCTCTCTACTTGCCAATCTATCCGTCAGTGGCCACCTTTCTAGAATGACTAATGTGTTCCTGAGTTTTGCAGCTTGCAAGCGCGTTTGCATACAGACACACAGACATTCACATGGAGTCCCGTTCCGAAGTTAGCTCCTCCTCCCCAACGGATCTCCGTTCATCTCCTGCCTAATCTACCGAACCTGGTTGGTTTTCTTTTCTTTTTTTTTTTTTTTAGATTTTATTTATTTATTTGACAGAGAGAGAGACACAGCGAAAGAGGGAACACGAGCAGGGGGAGAGGGAGAGGAGAAGCAGGCTTCCCGCGGAGCAGGGAGCCCGATGCGGGGCTTGATCCCAGGACCCCGGGACCATGACCTGAGCCGAAGGCAGACGCTTAACGACTGAGCCACCCAGGTGCCCCGGTCGGTTTTCTTTTTATCTTTGCGTTCAGTGCATCTAACCTGGCCTGCCATCATTACTTTCCCCATAAAATGCTATTTATAAGCTTTCAAGTATTCTTCCTAATGCAAAGTCCTCACTTCCCTTCCTCCATAAATTCTAATTAGCCCTCTTCTGTGTCCTTCCTTATTCTTTCTTGACATTCAGTGCCTGTCATCGATTGTTAAAATCAGACTGTGACTCCCGGAACAGGAAGCTTTAGGGATCACGTGGCCGCGAATGGCAGTTTACTCCATGGCCAGCCACCCCGTGCTGCCCGGACGTGTCTGTACATCCACAGTGTGCTTCTTTACACCGCGAGCTCCCTGGAATGGTGAGGATCCTCTTTCTTTGCAGACTTCTCTGAAGTTTAGAAGAAGCTCTGGGGTTAGTTCAGCGGCTCTCCAGACTCTGGCCCAACTCTGAAATGCATCCCCATGGCATGAATCTCTCTCCTCTGCCATTTGCCCTATACCAAAGGCAATTTGGGGGAGGCCCTGTTATTTTTTTTTAAAGATTATTTATTTATTTGAGAGAGAGAGATACACGAGTGGGGGGGGGCAGAGGGAGAGGGAGAAGCAGGTTCCCCACTGAGCAGGGAGCCGGATGCGGGACTTGGTCCCAGGACCCTGGGATCGTGACCTGAGCCAAAGGCAGACGCTTAACCGACTGAGCCACCTGGGCAGCCCTGGGGGAGGCACTGTTACAAATGACTCTCGGTTTGCCTGTGATTGATACTCTGATGATCAGAGAAGCCTTAGTATTATGTCCTCAGGTTGAGTCCCAGAATTTCAAAGAGGGTCATGCAAAATTTGCATACGACTTGGGCAAATGAAAGGCCAGACCCGGGAACCCAGCTGAGTGGTATCACTGTCTTCTTTTACTTTGGTTTTTAAAGGGGAGGAAGGCCACCCCTTCCCGTTTGGCTGCCTGCCCGAACCACTGGAGTTGTAGCGAGCTCTCCTATATCCCTGCCACCTCTGTGTGCCATAGACAGAGTCTGGCTGTCTCTGGCATACAGGTAGAAAGAGCTGGTAGATGGGCCTACACAGGCAGCCTAAGCCCAAGGCTCATTCAACAGTCCAGAGCCCTAAACTCATCTCGTGTCCCATGTGAGTCCAAAACTATAATCATGATAACAGTGGTGTTACTAGCCACATAGTTCACAGTGTGGCAGGCACTCTGCCAATGGCTTGACATGAATCAGTTCAACTGGAGCCTCATCACAGCCTGATGGGGTAGGTGCTGTTATAATCCCAGTTCTGCAGAGAAACTGAGGCTCCAAGAGGTTACGTAACTAGGCTAAGAGAACATAGTACAGATAAAATTAGAACCAAGGCCAATGTGAACCCTACAGTGACCTTCTACTGGGACCCCCTGGTCAGCTGGGTCCCCTTACATCCTTCCCTGATATGAATGGGCCTGTCAACGAGGGGGCAGCTCACCTGCAAGAGAATGGCCAGTGGTCCCAGCTGAGCAGAACCAAGCTGGACTTGACTTCTTCCTCCCTCTGGGTCACCTTGTTGCAGTCCCACCACTTTTTTTAAGCATAAGGATAAGAATCCAGGTGCCTGGGTGGCTCAGATGGTTAAGCGTCTGCTTTCGGCTCAGGTCATGATCCCAGGGTCCTGGGATCGAGTCCCGCATCGGGCTCCCTGCTCAGCAGGGAGCCTGCTTCTGCCTCTCTCTCTCTCTCTCTCCGTCTCTCATGAATAAATAAATAAAATCTAAAAAAAAAAAAAAAAGGATAAGAATCCCTATGTTTAAAATTTAAAACTAACTCCAAAAGATACCTGCTCCCCCATGTTCATTGCAGCATTATTTGCAATTACCAAGACATGGAAATAACCTAATTTATTTATGTATATATAATATACATTTATGTATATATTACATTTATGTGTATATAATATATGTATATATTATTTATGTATATATAAATGTAATATATAGAATGTATATATGTATATATATTTATAAATACAGATAAATATACTCACACAATGGAATACTATTCAGCCATAAAAAATGAAATCTTGCCATTTGGGACAATATGGATGAATCTTGAGGGCATTATGCTAAGTGAAATAAGTCAGACAGAGAAAGACAAATAGCATATGTATGATCTCACTTATGTGTGGCATCTAGGGGGGAAAAAGTTCCTAAATACAGAGAACAGATTGGTGGTTGCCAGAGAGGGTGAGGTAGGAGGAGGTTGATAAGTCATGTGGAGGAGGGCGTCTGGATGGTTCAGTCGTTGAGCAACTGACTCTTGATGTTGGCTCAGGTCATGATCTCAGGGTCGTGGGATTGATGTCAGGATCCACATTCTGCATAGAGTCTATTTGGGATTCTCTCTCTCTCTCTCTGCCTCTCCCCCCAATTGCGCACACACACTCTCTCAAATAAATTAATTAATTAAAAAATAAATAAGTTATGGGGACATGATGTACAGCCAAGAGAGTTGATCTTAAAAGTTCTCATCACAAGAAAAAAATTTTGGAAGTATGGTGACAGATGTTAGCTGGGCTTATTGGTGTGATCGTTTTGCAATATATCCCTATATCGAATCATTATGTTGCATACCTGAAACTAATATAATGTTATATGTCAATTATATCTCAATTTTCTTTAAGGATGGGGTGCCTGGCCAGCCCAGTTGGGAGAGCACGTGACTCTTGGTCTCTGGATTATAAGTTTGAGCCCCACCTTGGGTGTAGAGATTATTTAAAAATAAAATCTAAAAAAAAAAAGATGAGGTCACTGGGTGGGCCCTAATCCAATAGGTCTGGGGTCCTTAAAAGAAGAGATTAGGACACACACACACACACAGAGGGAGGGCCACGTGAAGGCACACAGACAGGAAAGAGAAGACAGCCATTTACAAGCCAAGGAAAGAGGCTTCAGAATGAACCAGCCCTGCTGACACCTTGAGTTTGGACTTCTAGCCTCCAGACCTAAGACGATGCATACCGGTTGCTGAAGCTGCTCAGTCCGTGGCACCTTGTTATGGCAGCCCTAGACGACTAACACAGTCTCCCTCTGGGGCCCCCAGTTCAACCTAAGCCGACCTTGCTCTTCTTTTTTTTTTTTTTTAAGATTTTATTTATTTATTTGATAGAGACACAGCAAGAGAGGGAACACAAGCAGGGGGAGTGGGAGAAGCAGGCTTCCCATGGAGCAGGGAGCCAGATGCAGGACTCCATCCCAGGACCCTGGGATCATGACCTGAACTGAAGGCAGACGCTTAACGACTGAGCCACCCAGGCGCCCCCAACCTTGCTCTTTTTGCAGAACCCTAGAGGAGAAGCTTCCAGTGCTCCTTCCCTGTGTTGCTAATCTCCTTCTCCCTACACGCTGGCTTGTCCAGGTGCCCAGAAAGCAAAGCCCTGTGCCCAGGTGGCCTGGTCGTTTCTGTGCTGCTGTCCATGGAGCCCAAGATTTGTTCAACTGCTATTGAACCACACTCTTGGCTCACTCGGAGTTTACAGCCCATGAGGAGCCCCAGGGCCCTGCTCACTGCTATTGCTGTCAAAAAGGCCACATCTTCCACATCCAGTCCTTTCCTACTTGTTTTTTCCAGATTGATGTTCCATCTTGGATGGTGTCCACAAGGATGTGTTGTGGACTTTTCCATCTGCATGCAGAACATTTGGCCCTATTACATTTTAACTCACCCATTCCTTGTTTGGGGCATGGGTATAGGGACAAGGGCTGCTTTTCCTCCCTCGATGTACAAGTTAGCACTGTTAGCTTAGGGTCATACACAAGTCTAACTTTCTGTCACCAACATTCCCATATGTAACACTGATAAAACAGGAAACAGTTTGGATAAAGCACATATAAAAGGATCCTATTGAAGCGCCTGGGTGGCTCAGATGGTTAAGCGTCTGCCTTCGGCTCAGGTCATGATCCCAGGGTCCTGGGATCGAGCCCCACATCGGGCTCCCGGCTCGGCGGGGAGCCTGCTTCTCCCTCTGACCCTCTCCCCTCTCATGCTGTTTCTCTCTCGCTCGCTCTCTAAAAAAAAAATAAAATCTTTAAAAAAAAAAAAAAAAAGGATCCTATTGAACAGGAAATGGGAGAGAACCCAGTAGTAGCTGGCTCTGGAGAGTGCATTCAAAGTTGCTGTGAATTTATTAATATAATTTGGGTCTGGTAATTCAACCAACTAAAAAGTCCATCCAACTCTGCCCTTACCTGCCTTCCATCCAATTAGCAAGCAGTTGTTGAGGGCTTGTCCGCTCCCCTCTCCGGAATAAGATCCATAAACACACTATCTTCTCTATAAAGTGGTATCTCCAGGTATTTGTCCTTTGTTTTTTGTTTTGTCTTTTGTTTGTTTTAATTCAATTAATTAACATATAATGTATTACCAGTTCCAGAGGTACAGGTCTGTGATTCATCAGTTGCATATAACACCCAGTGCTCATTACATCAAGTGCCCTCCTTAATGTCCATCACCCAGTTACCCCATCCCTCCACCCCCATCCTCTCCAGCAACCCTCAGTTTGTTTCCTATGATTAAGAGTCTCTTATGGTTTGTATCCTGGTATTTGTCCTTTGTACTCTGCTTGAGCTTCTTCATTCTAGTGTTCCAAGATAATGATCAAGCCTGTTTTACTCCAGCCACGCCATCTATAATTTTTCAGATTCGCAAGTCTTAAATATATATCCTCCTAGACTTCACTTCTGGCCATATGGCAGCCAAGATGAGCAGAGAAACCCTCCCTATATAGCACACTGAAAAGTGATGGGTTCCATGCAAAAAGCATCTTCTACTTACTCATGAATGAGCTGGTGAGAAAGTAAGGGAATTCCTTGGAGGCCAGAAATGACAAGAAAGCAGTAATCCAGAAGGATAAGCACATCCCCAGAGAGACTTTTCCCTGGAGTGTCCGCTCATCTCTGGTGCCCAGAATATGGGTTTTAATGGGCCACATGTGAGGGGGATAGGAGATAAAGCCAGGGACTGAGCCCTCTGCCTAAAGCTAGAAACCTCAAAGGACAACACCCTGAAAGGTGAATAAGAGTAAAATCCATACCAAAGAAGACCATGGGAATATGTGGCTATTTGGGTCTTGGAAAATTCCTCAGGGTCCTGGGATTAAGCCCCATGTCAGGCTTCATGCTCAGCGGGGAGTCAGCTTGTCCCTCTCCCTCTCCCTCTGCCCCTCCTCGCTGCTCGTGCTCTCTCTCTCTCTCCCAAATAAATAAAATCTTTTTTAAAAAGAGTTTATTTTTAAGTAATCTACACACCCAACATGGGGCTCGAACTCATAACCCTGAGATCCAGAGTCACACTCTCCACCAATGAGGCAGCCAGGCATCCCACTAGCTAAATTTAGTTTATAGTGACCCCAACATATTCATGTCTCTGGGTACAAGACTGAATCAAACAGATTCTCACTATAAACCCAGCGCCCACCTGGCTCCCACAGGGAGAACCCTGAGGAGCTCACAACAGGAAATCACTAGACACCAGAGAAAACACCCCCAAGAACCCTAGTGCTTGGTGTCAGCAGCACATTCAGGGAATGCATCCCTTCGGTATTAACCCCACCTGTTTTCACAGCACAGAAGTCAACCTTGGGAGCCCACAGTTTCTGGAGTGCCCTTCAGAAACTTTTATTTGTTTGGGGCAACCTGCCAGGCCTAAAGTACAGTGTTTCTTTGTAATAGTAAATCATTACATTTAGTGATACTTTGAGTTCTTTCGAAACTCTTGTGTGGACGTCACCTGATCTCATTAGCAGAGCTTGTTCACCAATAGGTAGAGAACCTTGGGGTCACCGGCACGATTTCATGTAGACCCTCTGACTATTTGTGGGGCCAGCAATCTCATTTCTCGGAATCGATCCTTAGGAGATAATCGGAGATGTCTTTAATGATCATGGACAAAGATGCTCTGCTTTTCCCGTAGTGCTGCCACCAAAGTATCTTCTTTGGTTATTGTCTCTTTTCCCCCATCCTGACGTCAGTGCCATTATTTCCTCTTCCAGTCAAGATTATGATAAAAATAGCAATAATTGTGATAAGTAACGTGCACTGAGTGTTCACTGTGTGCCAAGCGCTTTGCTATGAGCTTTTTACACATTCAGTCATTTAATTCCCACAGAGACGTTGTGAGGTTAGCATCACCATTATCAGCTACCAGTTATTATCAATAATTATCAAATATTATAATTATCAGTTATTAACTATCATCGTTTTACAGATGAAAAAACTGAAAGCTTAGAGAGAGAGGTTATTAAAAAGCCCCAAACATGGGGCACCTGGGTGGCTCAATCAGTTGAGCATCCCGCTCCTGGTTTGATCTCAGGGTGATGCGACCAAGCCCCATGTTGGGCTCCCCTCTCAGCGGGGAGTCGGCTTGAGATTCTCTCCCTCCTTCTGCTCCTCCCTCTGCTCGAGCTCTCTTTCTCTCTCGCTCGCTCTCTAAAAATGAATAAATAAATCCATCTTTTTTTTTTTAAGCCCCAAACATATAACCTGTTAATGGTGGAGTTAAGACTTGAACTCCACTCTTTTTTACTCTATTTTTTATGCCTAAATAAGTACACTGTGCCTGGTACCTGGTGACGCTGAAGAGGACCTCACCAGTTTCTGAAGCCATCCCACGGAACCGGCAGTATCTCAGAGAAGAGCATCCTAGATGTTTCAGTTTCTTGTCCAGTGGGGAAGAACCTGTTTGTCAGGACTCAAACCTCTGCCCCTTCTGCCCCAAGGAACTCAGCTGTCCTGTTTTTCCCTGCTGGCTGCTTTTGCTCAAGTTCTCACCTTCCAACCAGCTCACAGATTCTATATCCCAGGTTGTGAATCTTCATAAATTTTAGCCAATCACGGTAATCCCATCCCCTATGCTCTGATGGTTCTTGGCATGGGTATGTCATGCTTTTCAAGCTGAAGAGTCGTGAAAGCCTGCTGGGAATGGGGATGGGGGCCGAATTATGAGATTTTCCTTGCTCTTAAAAGGGGACACAAGACCAAAGACAGCCCAGTCTCCTTTGCATCCTTTACGTCTCAATTCTGTGCAGTTTCTGGAAAATGTTTTCCGTATCTTTGGGGAAAGAGGAAGGTTTTTGTCTTATTCACCAACCTGTCTCCACCCTGCCCCTCTTCACACACACCTGACATGACAGGTGCTTCTGGAAGGTTTCTCTCAGTGAAATCTGCATTCCCACAGCCCAAACCAATATTTGAGTAGCATTTAGCAGAAGCACCTGTAGGCATTTGGAGGTGGGGTGGGGGTGGGGCAGATTGGACATACATAAAGAGTAGTCAACACTCAATGGAATAAAAACTCCAAGAGATTGTTAGGATCCTAGAAGAAAGGGGGTGTGAGGAAGGTTCTAGACAAAGCAGAGGACTTCACGTGGGGATAAGCACTGGAGAGCTGGCCCGGGATAAATTCCTGATGGCTGAGATGGCTGAAAATGTTAAATATTCACCTTGAGTTGATTCCAGGCTGCACGGTTAGAATATCCCTCATTTATTCAGAAACTGAGGGATTAAATTTATTGTGCACAACGATTTTCTGTGTCATGGACTTTTTTCATAGGTCTGGAAGCTGAAGAAGAGGCTGTTCCAAGCCAGGGAGCCCAGACAAGACAGTGGCAGGCAGTGGTACTTCGGGGCAGAAGGAAAAGTGGCAACACCGCTGACCTCGGAGCAGGCTTGAGACCCTGGAGCAGCCCCTGGAAATAGAGGAATTCTGAAACAATTAATGGTACAGCTGCTCGATAGAATACTACATAGCTATTAAAATGACAATTATCCATTCATTGAAGCAAAATTGAATGTTAATGATATGATATTAAGTGTTTTTATTTTATTTTTATTATTTTTTTAAAGATTTTTATTTATTTATTTGAGAGAGAGAGAATGAGAGACAGAGAGCACGAGAGGGAAGAGGGCAGAGGGAGAAGCAGACCCCCTGCTCAGCAGGGAGCCCGATGCGGGACTCGATCCCGGGACTCCAGGATCATGACCTGAGCCGAAGGCAGTCGCTTAACCAACTGAGCCACCCAGGCGCCCATATTAAGTGTTTTTAAATAGCACACAAGGGGTGCCTGGCTGGCTCAGTCGGTAGAGTGTGTGACTCTTGATCTTGTGGTTGTGAGTTCAAGCCCCACGTTGGGCATAGAGATTACTTGATAAAAAAAGATTTTATTTTTTTTTTTATCACAGAAAAGCCAATTAATTATTACTAAGATTAGCTTTTGTGGAGGACTATAGGTCACAGATTAGCAGTCTCATCAATAATGTGACCATTACCTGTAATCAAAATTTTCAAATATAAAATTATATACATATACGTAATGTAATACAAATATTTTTTCTATCCTTTAATTTCCAAAGCATGCTCATTCACCTCTGACTGACTGATCGTACATAAATATCCTTTTGATAGGCTAGGACATCCGTGTTATCCCAATTACAGAAAAACAGATGCAAAACAGTGTTACGTGACTTCTTTGCCTGAAAGTGTAAGACTAAGTGTGTGTGCATATCTATTTTTAAATCTCTTTATTCCCATTCCATCCTTTTGGCTAAACTTTATTCCTATAATATCTGCCCTTCTTAAAGTCCCCTCTCATGTGAAAGTCATCATTATCCAGTCCCCCCAGCCAAATCTTCTTCTTCTCCATCCCCGCTCCCCCCACTTCTAGTCATCAAATGCTAACAAGGCATCTTAAATCTGGAATGGATCTCTTCTCCATTAGAATTCCCTTTTGCAAGTCCATTTCTTCATAAGTCTGACATGAAAGATTATTTATTAGAGAGAGAGTGCACAAGCAGGGGGAGTGACAGAGGGAGAGGGAGAAGCAGACTCCCCTCTGAGCAGGGATCCTGATGCAGGACTGGATCCCAGGACCCTGGGATCATGACCTGAGCCGAAGGCAGACGCTTAACTGACTGAGCCACCCAGGCGCCCCTGACATGAAAGATTGTAATTGCTCTGCCGGTTTTCTCTTCTTTAGTCAGTGGTGACAGCTCCAGGTCTGTTTGCTTTTGTCATTCTTGTATCATGCTCATAGTCTTATTGACTATGCATGCGAAGTTTGATACCAAGACTTTATCGCTGACAATTCC
This sequence comes from Neomonachus schauinslandi, assembly GCF_002201575.2. Lineage (NCBI taxonomy): Eukaryota > Metazoa > Chordata > Mammalia > Carnivora > Phocidae > Neomonachus > Neomonachus schauinslandi. The sequence goes on along the minus strand of NC_058407.1, from coordinate 169,792,328 downwards.
TTTAAGAGTGTAACTGGATTTTTCTTGCTTGCTGCATCAGGATGATTAGTCTTGATTTCATATTCCAGTTGTCCGCTCCAGCTTATCGACCTCCGCTTCCATGTTGGATAGTTGACCAAGAAAAAAGATTAAAAAAAAAAAAACAACAGTGCACATGATGTCACATCAATCAGATTGGGCTTTTCCAGGTGGCAAGAAACAAAGTTAGGCTCTTTTGTTGGCAAGGGATTTATTGTACGTAAGGACGCACGGGGAGATAGGGCCACAGGATGCACTGACATCACAGAATGTTATTCGGGGCCTGAAGGTGACTCAGGTTATCACCTTTTTCTGCTGTGGGCCCTCACTACTAGCTGGCTCCCGTCTGTGAGCTCTGCCATGTGGTGACCAGCCCCTCATTGCCTTTGTTTCCATAGTTCAGTTCTCTCTCTCCTCAAACCTCTGTTTACTCATGACTTTTCATGCTTCTATCACCTAATGGCTTCCAATTACTGATTTCTGCTTGCCCTGTTTTTTTTTTTTTTTAAGGTGAACAGTGTGCTACCCTCACAGCATTTTTTTTTAAGTTTATTTTTTTTAGTAATCTGTACACCCAACGTGGGGCTCGAACTCATGACCCTGAGATCAAGAGTGGCGTGCTCTCCCCACGGAGCCAGCCAGGCTCCCCTTGCCCTGCTTTCTGATTGTTTACATGTGTATCTCCCACTGAAACTCCCCAGGAAAGAGTATCTAATGGTGTAGTTCCCTCCTGTTCCATTAGAGCTCTCAGGCCAGGCCACCTCCATAGTTCCACCAGTCAGGATATATGTAAGCTGTTTTTCCGTCAGATGCCCAAACCTGACCCATTCCGCTCTGGTCTGAAAAGTGGTCCCACAACACGAATGTGGCACCTACTTAACGCATACCAGCCATCTATCCAATACAACTGTAGTTTTGAACTATGTTTCAAATGATAAAGAAGATATGGGGTACCTGGGTGGCTCAGTCGGTTAAGCGTCTGCCTTCGGCTCAGGTCATGATCCCAGGGTTCTGGGATCCAGCCCCGTGTCATGTTGAGCTCCCTGCTCCGCGGGGAGCCTGCTTCTTCCTCTCCCTCTGCCTGCAGCTCTCTCTCTCTGTGTCAAATAAATAAATAAAATCTTTAAAAAATAATAATAATAAAGATTTGACATATATATGAAAGCAGGGAGGAAAGGGATGAGTGAAAGCCATCACAGACTGGTTAGGGGGGAGGGATTAGGAGTGATTATGTTTCTCCACTTCGCAATTTTCATTTAATGATACTGTAATTGTTTTTTAGTTTTCAACTATTTTTTTTTTTTTTTAAGTAATCTCTCCCAAGCAATAGCAGTCATGCACCCACTACTAAGTTCAGTCTCTTTCGTGAACTTGACTTGGGACATAGAGCAAAGTTACAACCATTAAAGCCGGGTCACCCTTGCACAGAAAATGAAGCAAGGTTGACTTTGTCAGGTGAAAGTGAAAGCCAGAGGTGAAGGTTGTGAAAGCACCCTGAGGGCAAAAGTTTTCAGAGTGCTATAATAGCATATGCCATATGGGCAAAACACAGGCTCTTATAGCTACGTTGGTTGTGGAAATATGTCCTTTGTCCACAGGCCAAATATTGGAAAACACCATGCATTCGATTGGCCGACAGCTTCAGGGCCAGAGAGAAGCTACCACGGCAGTTTTGTGAAACCAGCCACCCCTGGCTTCATTTTGATCTTCCTCTGTTGACACAGCCTGGTTTCAGTTGCTCTGCCACAGACAAGCAATTACTAAGAATTATTACTGCTTGACAATAACTATAATTACTGGATGGAAAGGACAGCAGAAATTGAATTATCATATGGACTGGTGCGGGAGCCGGTCAGCTGAACCCCGCCTCCCGTCGGTCCCCGGCGCTAACTCCCGGCGCAAGAGCCGGGCCGGGGGGTATCCTCGCGACTGGAGGCTTGAACGGAGCACCCAGGGCAGGAGCGCGGTCCAGCGGCTCGGGAACCGAGATGCAAAATCCTCCTTCGCTCCTAGAGAGAACCCGGAAGCGCAGCGCAGTCCCGGAAGGCGAGGTGCTGACACACTTCCGGCCTTTGTGACTCATTGTGTCTGTGTCGAGGCGTCGGGAGGGCCTAGGTCCGTGTGCAGCGCCCTTCGGCCGGCCTGAGCCCCAGAGTCAGCTCCCCTTTCTCGCCCAGCGCCCCCAGGCCGCTCCCGGGGCTCACGGTGAGACTTGGGGCCGGCCTCTGGGGAGGGCGGGCGCCGCCGCCGGGTGTGTGCGTGAGGGTGGGCTCTGCAGCCGCGGCCCCGGGGTCCCCTCCAGGCGGCCCGGGAGGAGTGTGGACAAAGCCCAAGCCCCAGTTCGTCCCCAGGCCGGGCGGTTGGAAGCGCCGGCCCCTGGGTCCAGGCGGGGAGGGGGCGAGGGTCTAGTGGCCGGGGGTGCACGGAGATCTGGGGAGAAGCCGGGCCCCGCGCCCGCAGTGTCGTCATCGTCGTTTGACGTTTCTGAGAACCGGGTTCGCGAGCGAGCCGACCCCTGTCTGATTTGACTGCCTTCCCTTCGTCGCCATTTGCTTTGATTCCAGGGAGAGGGTTTTTTGTTTTTTTTCGGGGTCCTTCAGGACCTCGAGGTGAAAAACGGGGAAGGCCGAGCAATGGACACGTTTCGAGGTGCCGCTGACGTGTTTCCAAATCACCTGCTTCTCACCCCACCCCCCACCCCCAAGCGGTGATTAAAGAGTATTTGAAGCTTAGAGAGGATAAAGACTTGATTCGGGTTTTATACATCTCACTCTCTCGTTCCGCCTTGCGGAATATTTTGAAAACCTTTAGAAATGATCTCTCCGGAAGACTAGGTGGATTTCTTTTTTTTTTTTTTTCCAGTTCTGGGTAATTAATCTGCTTGTCTTGGAGTGGGTGAAGAGTGAAGGGAGTTTGTGGAAATTGCACCAGCGCTTAGGAGACTGATTGCCTGAGTGACCTTGGGTGATGCAGGACTCTTCTCCAGCTCTCAGTTTTCTCATCTTTAAATAAAATGAACTCGATTTTCTCAAAAGGCCCTTCCAACTTTGAAATTATTTGATTTGGTCAGTGTAATTGAAAGATTCAGCTACAGTTTAGCCTGACACGGCGCCCCTCCCGTCCCTTTCCTGCAGTGCCTCCAGTACACAATAAGATACTTTTCATTATAGAGAGTGGCTGTTACATGGCCAGGGACCAAAGAAAGCATTTATTGTACAGGCCAGTGCTAGGCGGATTGGAGGTGGTCAGTAAATACTTGTTGAATGGGATTGTGGAGAATTCATTGTAACCAGATCAACGAAGTACTGTTAGTATATATGCTGGCCAAGTGTGGAGAAATAGCTTACATTACATAGTGACCCATTATGATAATTTGCCCCAGAATGTATCTCCCAAGTTTGTGTTGTCTCTGAATTACTGTGCAAGATGCCTGTTAGTTATTTCAGGCAGTTTTCACCGGTATTAAAGTATCAACAGGGAAACTAGCTACTTAAATACACATAGTCTTTTACTGATTCTCTATTTGATCTAAACATTTAATTTTTTTTAACTTTCTATTCCATCTAAGTATAGGTGAGTGGTTGTGTTAGATTTTACCTTTTCATTCTCAGGTAGTCTCGGTATTCTTTGTGTAGGTAGCTGTCTTTTAAAGGGAGGTTTTTCATATTTAAAAAAAAAATTGGGGGCACCTGGGTGGCTCTGTCGGTTAAGTGTCTGCCTTCGGCTCAGGTCATGATCCCGGGGTCCTGGTGTCCGGCTCCCTGCTCAGTGGGGAGCCTGCTTCTCCCTCTCCCTCTGCTGCTCCCCCTGCTTGTGCTTTCTCGCATTCTCCCTCTCAAGTAAACCTCTGTTAAAAAAATCGGGAGGGGTGGTGCAGTTTGTTGAAACTTTCAAGACTATGCCCTGGAAAAGGTACTGGCCTGTTTAGAAAATAGCCTTCGGAATAAACTGAGCTTGTAACTCCAAGCCCTTTTTGTAAGAAAATCGTTGATATTTATCCTCAATGAGAACCAGTTGCTGGGGGTAATCTTATCTCAATCAGATAGGGTGTCAGAATGTTTTTCAGCACAGAGGGACCCCAGAGGTAGTTTTTTGCTCCCCTCCCCCTTATCCTTAGATAAGGATACTAAGTGCCAGAGAGGTTAAATAACTCACTGGGGGATATGTAACTTATTTGTGGGAGACTAGAATGTAGGTATTCCAAGCTGTGCTGCTCTCAGTATTACAGGAATTGTCCTGTTGCTTAGTCTTTTAAGCGGGCCGAAAATTGTAGAGCACACTTACATCTCTTACTGTTTATTGAAAAAAAATTAAAGCACCTATCTAGTGCCTACCAAATGCCGGACACTGTTTTAAGTGCTTTACATACATTAATTCATGTAATCCTCACAACAACTCTGTGAGGAAAATAACGATTTTTATCCCCATTGCACAAATTCAGAGAGAGAAATTAATCTGCCTAAAATTATCGGCTGGTGAGTGGTGGTACAGCTTATTGAAACTCTTCCAGGTAGCCCCTGGGGCTGATTTGAGGGCAGTATTGAGTGCTGTATGAGTGGGCACAAAAATAGTAACACCGTAAATTCAATCAATTACTTCTTAAAAACTAATGTTTGCAAGGAATGGTACTAAGTGGTCTAAGAGGTACAAAGAAGCCTACCCTAGGGCTCCTGGCTGGCTCAGTTGGTGGAGCGGATGACTCTTGTTCTCAGGTTGGTAGGTTTGAGCCCCACTTTGGGCATAGAGTAGAGCTTGCTTTAAAAAAAAGAAAAAGGAAACAAAGAAACATACCCTTAGCAGTGGTCCAGTTGAGGAGGAAGTTACGAAAAATTAAATTGCAGAGAAAGATAAGGACTTCCATGGCAGATGCTTGGCAGAGAGCATTTGGGCCAGAAGTTTAGTGAGAGGAGAAAAGATTGTTTGCTGAGATCATCTGAGAAACCTAAAATAAAATCCAGCCCTTCCACTGCTGTTGTGACTTTTCTCTTTCTCAGAGTAGGAGCAGAAATGTTGACGCATGGGGGAGAGGACCTGTCATAACTGGGGAAGAGGGAATGTGCCCGTGCCCTCATCTCTGTCCCTTTGTGTCTCACTTCCTCTTCAGTCTCTTCCTATTGAGTTCCATTGACTCGAGAAGTATCCCACTCTTTTTTTTTTTTTTTTTTTTAATCAAGCAAGCTCTGCGCCCATCATGGGGCTTGAATTCACAACCCTAGTATCAAGAGTTGCATGCTCCACCAACTGAGTCAGCCAACCGCCCCAAAAAGTAACCCACTCTTTAAAACTCTGGCCTAGGTGGGACACAAATCAAGATTCCTTTCCTCGGGGCGCCTGGGTGGCTCCGTCGTTAAGCGTCTGCTTCTGGCGCAGGTCATGATCCCAGGGTCCTGGGATCAAATCCCACATCGGGCTCCCTGCTCAGCAGGGAGCCTGCTTCTCCCTCTCCCTCTCCCCCTGCTTGTGTTCCCTCTCTCGCTGTCTCTCTCTCTCTGTCAAATAAATAAATAAAAATCTTAAAAAAGAAAAAAGATTCCTTTCCTTTATCCTCCTTTGTATAGCCAAGACAGGATAAAATTTTCATAAAAATAGAGATCTGATGCTAGGCTAGTTTCCGCACCAGTCCTGCTCAGTTATCCTGTTGGATGGTCCCCCCTGGTTAGATTTGAGGTGATTCCTACTTGCATCTCCTGCTGTGTCTCCTTAGCCACACCGCTCTTTGGTGAAAACTGCAGATGGCAGATGAGACCCGTTCCTGGGTGGTCATCCTCATAGGCCCCCCTCTTAAAAAGAATCTGTGTGTACACAGAAGCTCTTCCTTACCCCAGGTGTTGGGACGGAATGATGGTTAGAGCTTGAACTGAGGGGTCCCACAGACGGAATTTCAAATCCTGGCTCTACCATTTAATTGCTGTATGACCTTGGGTGTGTTATTTAACATCAGTAAACCTTAGTTTTGTCTGTGTAAAGTGCGATAATAATTGTAGCTACTACCTGCTAAGATTGTTACGTGAAAGACTTAATATCTGCTCCATGGAAAGCGCTCAGTGAACATCCGCTCTTACTGTTACGCCTCTAGGAGTGAATGTTCTTGAATTGAACAGCAGTGAGGGGTGAGTGGCATTTTAGCTAAGTGCTGAAGGATACGGAGGATTTGAAAAGGCGGAGAAGACTGGGAGAGGAAATCCCAGACTTTGTGATGTGAGTAAAGGAAGGTGATCAGAATCCAAGGCCTATTTAGGAGATACTCATTTTGTGGATGGAAAAGGCTCACGCACGAGAGGGGCAGAAATCGATGATGGACAGTGAAGCGTGAGGGGAAACTGGGACCAGGTACTGGAGGGTGGCTCTTGGAAGGCCATAGAGTTTTTATAAGAATAATCATAGTAAGGTAGGACATGAAGTAGCAGGGAGGGGACTGAAGGCAGGGAAGCAAAGATAGGAAGCCTGACTTGATGGAATTAGATCATTCTCCCTGGTGCTTGGAGACTGAATCCATGTAAGGAGAGGAATCCAGGAAGGTGAGATTCTGGGCTTTAGTGATTGAATTATTAGTAGAGTATCTGATCGCTAATTGCCACTAAAGGGAAATAAGAAGTGGCAGGGGGAGCGGTGATATTTTGAGTAGTTCTTATTTCTTCTACTCAATTTAATGGAATTAAACTGCCAGGTCTTGTAACAGATAAGTACAAAGAAGACTCTCTGTCTTTGAGGAGCTTAGAATTTAGTTGGGGGGTGATAGCAACTGCAGTCCAAATAATATAAGGAGAATATAAATGGCATAAATAGGAACAAAGCAAGATTGAGGGTGTTCAAAAGAGGAAGGTACCTTATTTAATTTGGAGTGTCAGAAGAGATTTTACATCTTGACAAGTAAAAATTTGACCAACAAAGTTGTAATGGTGGGAAATTGTGCAGAGCAGAGACGTGAAGATGGAACATCACACCCTGTGCGTCAGGAACATGAATGGGCAGATAGGCTGAAATATGGGGGGATCGCTACTCGGAGATAAGACTGGAAAAGTAGAGTAGGGTGTGTTCTTTGAACACGAAATTGGTAGATACCAAGGATTCACTGACACTAATTTAGGGGAAGGAGGGAAGGACCAGAAGCATTCTTTGGCAATACTGCTCTGTCCTCAGTTTGTTGTTCGTTTCAACTGGGCAGAGATTGCAGCTGGGGAAACTGGGACCCTGTCACCAATTTAGGCAGGAGATCTGGAGCCTGAACTAGGGTGATGGAAAGTAATTGTGGGAGGCGTAGCAGGAAAAGGTAGTCTTTCTTTTGACTTTTCAGAATGAAATTAGAGAAACTAAGGTTCATAGGAATTATTTAGCCTCCAGTTGGGAAGAAGTTAGCTAGCCAAAGGAGTGATGTCGTGGACTGCCGACTCACCGCCTCTTCCGATGGAGGAAGCGCTCCTAGGGAGGTCTTGGCTATTCTCATGCCCCAAGCTCTAGGGTGCCTCTTGCTAGAAGCTGCCTTGTTGACATATCAGTTACTTCTCTGGCTTCTCTGGCACTGGTATTGAAACCTCCGTAGAACATTTGGTACATTCTGCTTTGTACTGTAGTTACTTGTGTAAAAACAGGAATCAGGCTTCTCATCTTTGTGTTCCCCTCAGTCTAGGAGGACACTTTGCATATTGTAGATCTGGAGAGATGTTTAGGAAATTGAATGATTGTAGCTGGAAGGACTTGACTAAAGCTGCTCTGAAGTTGAAAAACATACTTACTGCAGCAAGGAGGGTGGGTGCAGAAGGGGTCTGAAGGAAGTCAGCGGGAAGGGCTGGAGGATGGTTTGCACTGGGCTTTACCCGCTTAAAATCATTGCAAAAAATGACTGAATTCCCACATTCTCTCAGTTTATATAGAAAGCCTTTTTGGATGTAGCGTTTTTTATTGTTCTCACAGTCTGCTACTTTAATAAGGATTTTAATTTTTTTTTTTTTAAGGACAAAAAAAGTAAGATAGAAAAACTAATCCTGTGATAAATGTCAGATTAAAATCATAGTCTTTGCCCCTAAAACATTCATCTCCAGTGCTTGCTTCGGCAGCACATGCACTAAGATTAGAATGATACAGAGATTAGCATGGCCTCTGCACGGGGATGACATGCAAATTCATGAAGCGTTCTGCTCCAAACAAACCAAAAAACAGTCATCGCCGAACCTTTTTTTGGACACACATTCCTATTTGTAAAAATTATTTATAAAAATTGCATACATGTATTATTTTCCCAGCATTTTCTATAATAAAACAAAAAATACATTAAATTGTGCTATTGAAAAATAATTTTTGTCCTTTAAATGCATGTGATCCCTTTTCCACCCAAAATTACTAATAATCTTTTTTAATGAGAGCCATGTAATTAAAAATGCTTTGCTAGTTTAAAATTCATGGGCACCTGGGTGGCTCAGTTGGTTAAGCGACTGCCTTCGGCTCAGGTCATGATCCTGGAGTCCCAGGATCAAGTCCCACATCGGGCTCCCTGCTCAGCAAGGAGTCTGCTTCTCCCTCTGACCCTCCCCCCTCTCATGCTCTCTCTCTATCTCATTCTCTCTCAAATAAATAAATAAAATCTTTAAAAAAATAAAATAAAATAAAATTCATGACTTTAGGGGCACCTGGGTGGCTCCCTCCGTTAAGCGTCTGCCTTCCGCTCAGGTTGTGATCTCAGGGTCCTGGGATGGAGCCCCATGTCTGGCTCCCTGCTCGGTGAGGAGCCTGCTTCTCCCTCTCCCTCTGCCCCTCCCCCTAGCTCGTGCTCACTCTTTTCTCTCTCTCTCAAATAAAATTAATTAATTAAAAAAGATAAATAGGCCTGGCAGTGAGAGGCCAGGCTGGACACTGATTTATGATATTAAAAAGCTCAACCCCTCAAAAAAATTAAAAAGATAAATAAAATTTCTGGCTTTGGATGGTACAGCAATGGATGCTCTGTCTCTAAAGCTTGAATTTGGTGCTGTTGAATTGAAAAGATACCTCACAAAGATTTGTCAATTCAGGTGGAAGAAACACATTGTCAGCTCGGCTTAGTAACTCATGATTGGTCCTGTCCACCATGCTAAATTTTGGTTGTTGAAATTCAGCTAGTACATTTCAATTTTCCATACCTTTAAATCACCTGTTCTTTTTTTTTTTTTTTAAGATTTTATTTATTTATTTGACAGAGAGAGACACAGCGAGAGAGGGAACACAAGCAGGGAGAGTGGGAGAGGGAGAAGCAGGCTTCCCACAGAGCAAGGAGCCCAATGCGGGGCTCGATCCCAGGACCCCGGGATCATGACCCGAGCCGAAGGCAGACGCTTAACAACTGAGCCACCCAGGCGCCCCAAATCACCTGTTCTTAAAAACTGATAATCAAAAGGTGAGGTGCCTGGGTGGCTCAGTCAATAGGGCATGATCTTGGGGGTCGTGAGTTCAAGCCCCACATTGGGCGTAGAGCCTACTTTAAAAAAAGCTAATCAAAAGGTGTTTTATGTTTTTAAAAAACAGATTTTTAAGGTCCATAAAATTCTTCATTTGGAAGATTTTAAACAGTAGAAAATATTTACAAGTTTTTCAAATGTATAGATGCTGAGGTTTTTCCAGGATACTTAATATCATTTTTGGCAGTTAAAATCACAGAACGATGGAGACTATTTCCCAGCATACAACTATTCTCCTAATAGTCTTTCCTTGCACTTTTTTTTTCTAAAGTAGCTTTGTCACTTATTGGTTGATATCTTGTTTGATTTGGATTGACATTGGTTTTTATCTCCTTATCTGGGTGAGTAAAACCTTTCTGTAGATAGAAGCTTTATCTGAGCCATTTGTTTCTTCACGTGTGTTTATACCATTAGTATTTCTTCAAATTGTAGTTTCTCTTCCAGAGTCTTTAAGCTGCTTGTCTTTTTTCTTTTCTTTTGAGCTGTAATTGACATATAACAATATATTAGTTGCAGGTATACACCATAATGATTTGATATTTGGGCAAAATGATCACCACAGTAAATCTAGTTAACATCTGTCACCACAGTTACAAATTTTTTTTGCTTTTTTTTTAATTAAAGATTTTTATTTACTTATTTGAGAGAGAGTGAGAGAGAGAGCACAAGAGCGGGGAGGGTCAGAGGGAGAAACAGACTCCCCGCTGAGCAGGGAGCCCGATGTGGGGCTCGATCCTGGGACTCCAGAATCATGACCTGAGCTGAAGGCAGACGCTTAACCGACTGAGCCACCCAGGCACCCAGAATGTTTTTTCTTGTGATGAGAGTTTTTAAGATCACTTAGCAACTTTGAAATATGCAGCACAGTATTATTAACTCTAGTCACCGCGTTGGACATTGTATTCCTATGGCTTATTTATCTTAGACCTGGGAATCTATCATTTGACCCCCTTCACCCAGTTTGCCCGGCCCCCGTACTTGTCTCTTTTATGAAGGCAGGATTCATTCAAGCTAGATAAAATAATCCACTATTCCACATACCTCGTCTCAGATAAACTGGGAAATATCACAATACCTAAAATTGCGCAAGTGAAATGAAAGCACTTTGGCAGCTCTGTGTGGGGGAGGGAGGCTCCCACTTTTTCCTTGGGACACACTCGGTGACATGGGACAGTTCGGCATTGAACCAAGGGAGAGTGTTGGTGTCAGTCGCAACACGCCATCTGTAAAGTGGCACTAGCGGGGGCGCCTGGGTGGCTCAGTCGTTAAGCGTCTGCCTTCGGCTCAGGTCATGATCCTGGGGTCCTGGGATCGAGCCCTGCATCGGGCTCCCTGCTCAGTGGGAAGCCTGCTTCTCCCTCTCCCCGCACTTGTTTCCCTCTCTCGCTTTGTCTTCCTCTGTCAAATAAATAAATAAAATCTTTAAAAAAAAAAGAAGACAGGGGCGCCTGGGTGGCTCAGTCGTTAGGCGTCTGCCTTCGGCTCAGGTCATGATCCCGGGGTCCTGGGTTGTTAAGGGCTCCCTGCTCAGTGGGAAGCCTGCTTCTCCCTCTCCCACTCTCCCTGCTTGTGTTCCCTCTCTCGCTGTCTCTCTGTCAAAAAAAAAAAAAAAAGGCACCAGCGGTTGTGCCTCCTTGCTAGGGCCATTGTGGGAGGAAATGAGGTGATGTGTGTACTGCTTGAAGCTTGGTGCCTGGCACCCTGCTGACACTCGGCTCTCGCTGGGCTGAGTGCCGTAAAAGCCTGGTGTCATAACCTGCCGCCCCTGGAGGTGAGGTGTTTGGACTCAGGCAGACACCCCGAGGGTGGAATTGGCCTATTGGAGATTTCTCTCTGAAAAAAAAATTTTTTTTTTTTAAGATTTTATTTATCTGAGAGAGAGACAGACAGCACAGGCGAGGGGAGAGGCAGGCAGAGGGAGAGGGACAAGCAGACTCCCTGCTGAGCTGGGAGCCCAGCACGGCTCGATCCCAAAACCCTGAGATCATGACCTGAGCCTAAGTCAGATGCTTAACCGACTGAGCCACCCAGGTGCCCCTTTAAGATTTTATTTTTAATAACTTTTTTTTAAAGATTTTATTTATTTATTTGTCAGAGCGAGAGCGAGCACAAGCAGGGGGAGCGACAGGCAGAGGGAGAGGCAGACTCCCTGCTGAGCAGGGAGCCCTATGTGGGACTCGATCCCAGGATCCTGGGATCATGATCTGAGCCGAAGGCAGATGCTCAACTGACTGAGCCACGCAGGCGCCCTAAGATTTTATTTTTAAGTAATCTCTACACCCTATGTGGAGCTCGAACTCACAACCCCAAGATCAAGAGTGTCACTTGCTCTACCGACCAAAGGCAGCCAGGAACCCCTCTGCAAACCTTAATATATAAAGTGACAGTGAAAACAGCGTGCCTCTGGAGGCTTTTTCTTTTGCTCTTCAGAGGTGTTTTCAGTGCTTCGATGTGCAGCCTTGTGTGAAGTGCTAATACAGGTCACTTTTCATAAAGGCACTAATAATTCTGTTTACTGTGTCAGGAACAGCACCGAAACATTTCAGCAAACATCTCCTAAGCCAGGAAGGAGAGCCCAGACCCTATTTGGATCAAGTCCGCCCCCTGAGCCTGAATGATGACTGCAGAGTCCAGGGAAGCCACAGGTCTGTCCCCACAGGCTGCCCAGGAGAAGGATGGGATCGTAATAGTGAAGGTAGAAGAGGAAGATGAAGAAGACCATATGTGGGGGCAGGATTCCAGCCTGCAGGAGACGCCTCCTCCCGACCCAGAGATTTTCCGCCAACGGTTCAGGCACTTCTGTTACCAGAACACGTTTGGGCCTCGAGAGGCTCTGAGTCGACTGAAAGAACTTTGTCATCAGTGGCTACGACCGGAGATCAACACCAAGGAGCAGATCCTGGAGCTGCTGGTGCTGGAGCAGTTCCTTTCCATCCTGCCCAAGGAGCTCCAAGTCTGGCTGCAGGAATACCGTCCCGATAGTGGGGAGGAGGCTGTGACCCTTCTGGAAGATTTAGAGCTTGATCTATCAGGACAGCAGGTAAGAAGAGGTGAAACCGATTGTGTGTAAGCAGCGCATGGGCTTTAAGCCTGGAACAAAGAGCAAGTTACAATTTAAAGCTGGCCGTAGTTGTCCTTGTGGTTACTCTTTATGCTCTGCTTGGGTACTGAAAGGTGTGCTGGCCTCCTTCTCCTGCATCCACTGGTCTGCTTACCATCTTTTTGTTTGTTTAAATTCCCATTTAAAAAGTGATTTACCCACAAGCCCACCCTGTTTGTCCTCAGGTCCCAGGTCAAGTTCACGGACCTGAAATGCTCGCAAGGGGGATGGTGCCTCTGGATCCAGTGCAGGAGTCCTCGAGCTTTGACCTTCATCATGAGGCCACCCAGTCCCATTTCAAGCATTCATCTCGGAAACCTCGCCTCTTACAGTCACGCGGTAAGAACTTAGCAAGGTTTCGTGTGGGGAAAAGCAAACTATTCGGGATGGGGGTGCCCTCTCTGTGTTGCTGAGGGCCTGTAATTTTTTTTAAAAAGTATGCTTGTCTTTTTATCATTACACATTATTGTCATTATTACTAAATATTGGGGGAAATCTAACTAAGAGAGCAGCCTAAGGAGTTAATGTTACTGAGAAGGTAAATGAAATGTACATCATGAACTTGGATGGACATTACATTATTCTTGGAATTTTTAGCATTTTGAACGTCCAGCAGATTTTTTTTTTTTTTTACAAGAAATTGCTGGGAAGAGGTTATATATTTACCAGCCTGGGTTTTGAAACACTCTGGTTAATCTCATAAGTTACCTTGAAAAGGATCATTTTTTAAATTCATTTAATTTAAAATGTATAAAAATGTCATATAACCTCTTTTTCTAGCTTTCAGAAATTTCAAACAGTGGGAAAAGGATGGAAGAAAATATTTTGTTTTTGTTTGAGGAATAGGAGAAATGTCATTTCAGGGTTATACATAAAAATCCGTTTAAATTTTTTTTTCCTTTGAGGAAAATATTAACTATGTCTTTATTCAATTTAAAAATCAAAGTAGGTACATAGAATATCAGTAAAAACAAGACCATATTAAAAGTCCTGTTGTTCAATAAGCGTTGCTAAAGGTACGTTCCTTAACCAGTGTGTTCATTTGTGCTGACATTTAAGGCAGGAATATTAGAGCTTCAGAAAACATTCTCTTCTGTGCATTCTGGAGGAATCTGTAAATCAGTCGTTGTGCTGACTGATCCACCACTGACCATCCAGTCCCAGTCATGTCCTGTACAGGGCTTGTGAAGTCTCTCCACACTCCACAGGGGGGAGATCAACATTGAGGAGAATATTTGTAGTTTTCAGTGCTCGATTAGCACCTCCTGGCACCAGAATAGCAGGTTTAGAGCCCCTAGCACATGCAGTTGATACTTAGTAAATAGTTCTCCAGGGAATTCAGCCAGATGCATTTATCCTTAATTCCCTCCCAGCACTACTCCTCTTCCAGAGTCTTTCCTAATTCTCGGAAGGTCAAGATGCTAGATGCTAGGTACTCGGTCTTTCTGCACATTTTGCTTTAGCTTGTTTTGTAACTCTACGGTCTGACATAGTTACAAGGTTTAGTAGTTCAGTTTCAAATTCATTTCTCTTATGTCTTTGCAGCTCAGTAGCATTCTCTGTTTATCCAGTAACATTACCAAATCTAATACTACTTGGCAAGGGAAGATCTTAATTTTGTGGTTTAAAAATTTGTATAGTTGTTGTTACACACTGCAGTTTGTGTGATCGTCTGATAGACTGTCTTGTATTAGATCAGTGTCGACCCACACTTCTGCGTACGTCTCATCGACATTTGAACCACGCATACGTTTAATCAAAAAACTGTGGCTAAGTGAGGGAGAAAAGTAGGAGGACCAAAAATGGCCAGAAAAGACCACCTTTGTGCCCTGTGTTTCAAGATATTACTACTAAAGATTGTTAATGCTCGTGTTATATTTTCTGCAACTGAGTGAGGTTGTGATGCTCTGGTACTGTTCCTTGGAGTGGAGAAAATTAAATTGTGAGCCCAACTTGAATCATGAACCGGAAGTTACCCACTTCTGTAGGTAAGGAAGAATAGGAAGCCAGGTTGTAATTCTGGCTCTGCCATTCTTAGCCGTGTGACATTAGGCAAGTCATTTACTTTCTCGGTGTTTGGTTTCCCCCTCTTTAAACTAAAGGGTTTGGATCAGGTGATTTTAAGGACCCTTTTGTGACTTGGAAAAGCAGAGGTCATATTTTTTCTTCGTTAGAGTCTCTGTAGTTGAACACTGAACATCAAACATGCTTGGGCAGGAAAGAGAGTGCCCCGGGCCCTTCTTGGAGGGGAGGACCAGAGCAGAGCTGGTCTTACTCACAGCTCCTTTCTCCTCCCTCAGCTCTCCCTGCCACCCATGTTCCTGCCCCTCATCACGAGGGGAGTCCCAGAGACCAGGCGATGGCATCTGCACTATTCACGGCAGATTCCCAGGTGAGCGGTGGGCCCCTCTGCCTTCCTGAGACCCTCGTGTCCGCCTCTCTTCCTGGAGCTCTTTTAGCTCTCTCCACCCCGGACACAATCTTGATGCCCCTTCCCACAGACTAGCCCCACTCCCACCCTCCCCATCCACCAGAGCCTGGCATGATCCCCTTTTCTTTCCAGCATCCTGCAGGCTTGCAGTCAACTCTGTCCCTGACTCCAAGTTTGGGTGATGGGATTGTCCCTGAGCTGTGGGAGAACTGAGTGTGGGGATCTCATATTATTTCAGGCAATGGTGAAGATCGAGGACATGGCCGTGTCCCTCATCCTGGAGGAATGGGGATGTCAGAACCTGGCTCGGAGGAATCTCAATAGGGACAACAGGCAGGAGAATTATGGGAACGTGTTTTCCCAGGGTAAGACTGATGCAGGATTATTGTCTAAGATTGTTTTACGTCTTTTTTTCGTTAGTTGTGGGATCTCTGATGTGTTCAGTTGAGAGTTGACAAGGATTGAGAGACTGCTGAGCCCCTTTTCTTCAGGCCAGATAGAGAAGGAGCACGTTTGTGTTCATTTAAACCCCAAAGCCTGATACCGTGATTCCCTGATTCCAAGTGGATTTTTTTACTTTTAGGTAGTTTTTGCTGTTTGAAATCAGAAATACTCTCATGTTCTGAGTTCTCGCCTCTTCTACCACTCTGATAGCTAGGATTTGTCTCCAGTCCCCATCGGTTGTAAGGTAGGTGCCTCTGTCGAGGGGATAGAGTCTGTATTTCCTATTATAGAGGTCTGGGTGAGACCTGATCATCATCAGTCTAATCCTAACCTAGGACCACATTCCTGGACTTAACAGGCATCCTTCCATGGGCTTGCTTTCTTCTTCCATCCTGTGAGCGCTGCTCCACAACAGCTTTGTGTAATTACTCATGACTTGTGCCTGTGACTTCCCTTACGATCAGGACTCCCCGTTTCCAAACCTAACGGTAATCTTGTACAGACAGTTCTGCTCCTGGACATGTAGTAAGAACAAAAACAAGCTCTCAGAGGCATCAACCAGATAAGACAAGGTGACCCAGTTGACAAACATTCCCATTTGTCCCCTTCCCTCAATCCCTGGAAGACAGTACTGCAAAGCAGCTCTCTAATAAGTTGTGTCATGGGATGTCCACAGAGAGACTTCTGCCTACAAGGACGGAGGGAGGGTGAGTGAAGGGAACTGAAGACACAGAGTTACTAAAGAAGCCTCAGGTTTTGTTTTGAACCGTAGACCTAACCAGGTGGTAGTTTCTTGGTACTTGCTCTTTGGACCAGATTCTGAAAATTAAGCCAAAGAACTGATCTGTGTTTCTTAGCTGGGTATTACCTACCCCGTGATAACTTCAAAAAGCAAACAGTAGTTGGAGACAGTCTGGGAATTATCCCAATAACCAAGGACCTTGGCTTGGAATTCAAAAGAAGTGGACCTATTTCCTCTTCTTACGGTTGGTTCGGTATTTACGGCGATTTCATCACTAAAGTCAGGGCTTAGATACTATTCAGGTTTCCGTGGTTGCATCCGGGGGCCTCTTTGGGATAGTGCAGACCCACTTGGAAAGGGCTCTTAAAGCCAACTAAATAAAGAATAGTAGAGTTGCGATAACTTGGGTTTTTTCTTAGATAAATCTAGACAAGTATAAAACGTGCATGTTCATTGAACAATTTTCACTCTCAATTTAAAAATAATGACACACAGAATCTAGCAGACTACAATAAAGATGTATTCCAATGTTTTAATGTGCTGGTTGCCAAAAGACAGGATCAACTTCGCGTTTGTAAGATTTTGGTTTTTTACATCATCTCCTTCAGGGGCCATATCCAGAATTGTTCTCAGTTTCTTTTCTGTTCTCAGGTACTCTCAGTGGTCTGTCAGTGAAGGTTTTTAGTCACGTTTACTAATGCCCCAATCAACTTCCTCACCCTCCACTCTGATAATTGAGCACTGTCAACTGTGCTGCTCTCGCTGGAGGAGAAAGACTCCTGTGTCTGAAGACCCAAGTGACCTGCCAAGTCAAGAGCTCCTGTGTTGTCCACTAACCGTGGCCTTGTTAAAAATCTCCCAGAATCGGAGTATTCGCTTTTCCTTTATTAACTATATATATGCCTTCCTTTGTGGGCTAGTACCGCTTACCGTTTCTAGGAGGGACCTGTCCATTCTCTTTGTTCAAACTCCTACTTAATATTAGAAACAGAACATGATTTTTTTAACATATATTGCTTCATATTAATGATTGGGTAACCAAATCCTAGAACTGTGAATTGTGACCTCTTACGTTCCTTCTTTCCTCCTCCCTTCCTTCCCTAACTGGTTCTGCTCCCTCTGCTCTTCACTCCCCCACCCCCATATGCGCTCCCATCCTCTCCCTGCGCTCCCTCTGCTCTCCTCCCACTCAGCCCGCCCTCTCCTTCCCCAACTCTACTCCATGTTGTCCCAATTCTTTCCCCCTGCTTTTCTTATATTTTATCCCCGATTAATACTGTGAGGTCATTTTGCAGGCATGTAGAAGCTTCCAGGAAAACAGTGTCAGTTGATTAACCCACATATTCAAAAGAAAATGGTGCCATTTGTATTTTCTATTGTGTCAGGTTGTGAAAACAGGAATGAGAATGAGGAGTCAGCCTCAAAGGCTGAAATCGCGGAAGACTCAGCGTCACGTGGGGAGACAACAGGAAGATTCCAGAAAGATTTTGGAGAAAAACGTGAACAGCAGGGCAGAACAGTAGAAAGGCAGCAGAGAAACCCTGAGGAAAAAACAGGAAGAGAAAAAAGAGATTCGGGGCCAGCTACAGTCAAGGAAAAAAAACCCACCGCGGGAGAGAGAGGTCCAAGGGAGAAGGGTAAAGGTTTGGGAAGAAGCTTCAGTCTGAGTTCAAACTTTAACGCCTCTGAAGAAGCTCCAACGGGAGCAAAGTCCCACAGATGTGATGAATGTGGGAAATGCTTCACGAGGAGTTCAAGCCTTATTCGCCATAAAATAATCCACACTGGAGAAAAGCCCTATGAATGTAGTGAGTGTGGGAAAGCCTTCAGTCTTAACTCAAACCTGGTCCTGCATCAGAGAATCCACACAGGAGAGAAACCTCATGAATGTAACGAGTGTGGCAAAGCCTTCAGTCACAGTTCGAATCTCATTCTCCATCAGCGGATCCACTCTGGAGAGAAACCCTATGAATGTAACGAGTGTGGGAAGGCCTTCAGCCAGAGCTCAGACCTTACTAAACATCAGAGGATCCACACAGGGGAGAAACCCTATGAATGTAGTGAATGCGGAAAAGCTTTCAACCGAAACTCGTACCTTATTTTGCATCGGAGGATTCACACCCGAGAAAAGCCCTATAAGTGCACTAAGTGCGGCAAGGCCTTCACCCGGAGCTCAACCCTCACTCTGCATCACAGGATCCACACCAGGGAGCGAGCCTCCGAGTACAGCCCCGCCTCCCTCGATGCGTTTGGCGCATTCCTGAAAAGCTGTGTGTAAAGTGAGAATTCGTCAACAAGCCATTTCCCCCTTTTGTTTCCAGAATTACTTCAGAGATGTGTGCCCACAGAGGAGAAAAAAAGGCGGCCTCAGCGGATTAAAAGGAAAAAAAATCACACTTCAGGATCCTTGTGGTTCCATCGGCAGTGTTCCGCCTTTGCCTCGTCTGTGGGCATGTAATCCTTCCATACGGCCCCTGCAGGGAAAAGCTAGTCCTATGGAGAATCCACACGATATTTCCATACAAGATAAAAGCACACATACCGTCAAATGTCAAGCTTTTCAGTAATGAGGATACCTTTAAGGCGCTCTCAGACTCAGCAACCACAACATAGAATTGAAAGATCAAGATTGGCTCCGTGAAGGCAATACTGGGGTTTTAAAGCTGCTTGCTGCAAACAAGCCCTACTTGGCCAACATCTTGCTCTACCTTATTTCTCAAAAACAAGGAACCGTTAAAACAAACTGCATTGGGACATGCTGCTCAAACTAGTAATATATACGATAAGTTATATACGATCACTGGTAGCCTGCCAAAGCTATAGAAATCTAGGACTGTGCTGATCGGTATCAAACCAAAGATTTCTAGCTCTTCCTGAAAGAGGGTATGTGCACCAGTCTACAGTTCCAAAGGATTCCAACAAATGTAGATGGTTCTATCCTCATCGCTGAGATAAATTCTACTGAAATGGCAACAATGATTCAAAACCCTTCTCTCCCTTCTCGAAATCCCAAAAGCACTATTGCACTCCAAAATGCATTTCTCCACAAGTTAGCACTTGATTGATTGTAGACTGTCTTTTAATCCTCCGTTGTTTCGTGTATGAAAGTTTTCATCATGCCCCCTCCCCAAAGAGATGCTTCGAACATCAAGGGATCGCTCTGTATCCCGACAGCACTGGATACAGTGCTGAACACGGAAGAGGTACTCGTTATACCTGACTTCTACCAGGACTTCTACGCTTACGGTGAAGTCTGTGTGAATCAGGAGTACCTGAAGTAGGGTCGCCTGGCCCAGCTTTGGAAGAGGACCTTCGGAGTCCGAGCATGCTACAGCTCCAGGGTCTGATGCTCCTTTTATCCTGAGTATAAAAGAAAGCCGCTGGGTAGCTGCCTGCATAAACTTTTCTAAACACAGATCTGTGAGTAAATAACCACGGAATGCCAGAAACAACTCTCGTCGTCATCTTCAGAAAAACAGGAACTTTTACTAAGGCCGTATCTTGACATCTTTCTGGGGCGAAAGATCTTAGCCAGAATTCTCTTCAGTCAGCTGATGAACAGCATGATCACTGAGGCACTTTCTCAGTCATTTGTGACTGAATAATACAGTGCAGAAGACATGGTTTTTGTTGCTTTTCAGAACAAGGAAAGGTGTAGAGTGCATTTTCCCCCCACACTTTCCAGAATGTTTGCAAAGGCATTTGATACCATCAGCTGGCAATTCCCCAATGTGTGTGTTGCTCTGGGAAGTTCATTGACAAGCTGAGATGTGGTTGGTTGTATGATAGTTGAACTGCACAGAGTCTTTTCTGTTTCTCATCCCTGAAGACTGAGGGGAGGCTAGGAAACTGGTCTTTTCCGTCGTCTGTGCAGGAGGAAGCAATCGGCTGCCTAGAAGCTAGTGACAGACGGTTTTCAGATACACACGCGGGAGAGCCAGGTATCCTGGGCGTCATAGGCAGTCCTCAGGGACTCGGGGAGAAAGGTCTCTGCTCGTGAGAGTGTGCAAATGATGGTGCACAGCCCTGCAGGAACTTAGACTAAGAGCAGACCTGAAGACTCTCTGCCTAATGGGAGAACCCCACATAGAGTTTGAGTTTTTCCCTCAAGAAACGACTAAAACTGTCATCCTTCACCAGTTGTTCCCTGACCGACAACTCAAGCCCACCAGACGCCCTGGCTTTATGGGGAACCAGTGAGGTGGGGGCAGCTGTGGCCTCAGTTCCAGACCAAACTAAAATTCTGCGCAGCAGTGATTCTTTGGCCTCTCTTCATAACTGGGACCAACCACCTGGAGCTTCTAAGCAGTTCCATCAGTGTCGCCTGCGGAAACTTCAAGGAAGTCCCCTGGTGACCGGGAGAATTCCATCCATCCAGTTTAAGAACAACAGGAGATGCTCCAGAAGAGTATACCTAATGGCTTTTTATAGTAAATGAAGGCGGAAGAAGTGCTTTTAAGGTTTTCTTCAAAAAGTGAGCCACAGTGGAGGCTTCACACAAACCTGCTGGCGCTCGTCAGTAGAGACTTGCCCCCGGGAAGCCCTGAGAGCACTGAGGCGCTTCAGCCCGGGCACCAATCAAAGCGCCGACTGTTCTGGAGAGGCAATGAACTTTGGTTGGTTCCACATGGGCCTTTCTTCGGCCGCAACTACATGCTGCCATCACGCAGTCATCGTTTGTGTTTTGAAAGTTCAGTGCAACCTGCGCCTCGCGTTTCTCTTCTGTGCCAACCATGGGGTGGTCACCGTGGTTGCCTCAGGTCTTCGGCAGACGCACTCCTTCAAGCAGCCATTTGAAAACGCATTTTCTGAAGAAGCCAGGCTTGGGCTGTTTATTAAAACCATTCACGTCACGTCCATTTATCAGCTGCCCAGCGCGAAGTGTAACTGGGTCATGGTCAGAAGGGCTTACCACAGCTCATTAGCGTCGGGACGTTCAGAAGTTCTTGACGGGCTTGAAGTACTCCGTAGTTAACCATTAGCATGCTAGTTGACCTAATGGAAGTTTTTGAAGGGTTTTTAAGAAAATACCTAATTAAATAAACCTGCCAGGAAGAGAAGTGAAATCCTTCAGATTGTGGGGAATTTGTTTCTACTCCAGCCTGGCAGACAAAGCTACAGCCTGAGAATATAGATCTCAGAATATGAGGCATCTTGATAGGCTAAGACACTTAGTATTTTATTCAAGGCATAAAAGTGAGACTGTGCTAACTTTGTACAGAGAGTTTGCCGTGTTTGACATGTGTGACCATTGACATCTCACATACATCAGAGAATTCATTCCAGAAGGGAACCTCATGAATGCGATACGTATGGCAAAGCCTTCCATCCTATCTCAGCCCTTAGCATCAGAAAGCTTAGCTGTTAATAAACTTTATTAATATTGTACGTGAGGCGAACTTTCATGTATACCACTCGTTGCTTTGGACAGAAAATGAATTTTGTCAGTATGTTCCAATCATGTAATGAATTTCAGAAACACTGCAGAGGAAGCTCGATCTTAACTCCAGAGGATCCACAGAAGAAGAAAAAATGTGGGGAAATGCTAAAAAGAAGGCAAAAACTGTTCATGCTGGGTACTTCTATATATATTTTGTATGACCGCAATGTCAGTGTCCATGTTTTGTACCTCTGACCCGGTTCTACTCTGTATCTCCTGTAAACAGATAATGTACTTTATTTTAATCTATTTGACAGAACACGTCACTCCAAAAGAGCAAAGTTTTGGAGTGAGTAGTGAAGGAGGTGATGTGGGTATAGACAAAAAGTCAGTTTACAGACCTGAGGAGGGGGGAAATGAGAGAAAACCTTCATAATTTAGTGCTTACCAAATCAGGAGAGGAGATTCAGAGATTCCTTAGGAGAGACAGGTTAATAGGGCTCTAGAATGGAATGGTTCCTAGAAACATCTGCAGCTTCCTGGGCATTTTCTCTTCAAAGCCAGGAAGTGGACCCCTTAGCTGCCAGCTCACCATTCCAGGCAAAGAGAATGGATTCTCTGAGCTTGCGGGGGGGGGGGGTTCTCTGTGAATTGAGAGCGGGGAGTGCCCTGGGAAGGCCAGTGGACCGCTTAACCTGACCAGATTGTGGAAACCATAGTCCCGCTTCCCCCACTAACTAATCTTCATGCTTAGGAAATTTGGGATAGCAAAGCACCAAGATGGGCCCTTTCCTGGAAAATAGGCACAGATGCATTCAGTTCCTGGCATGGCAGGAAGTTTTTCTAACAAGGCTGGAGAAGCATTTTGTAGTATTCCCTTTGGCTGTACTCCTGTGTACCTTCCCTGCTCCCCGCTCACTTCCTCGGATTGTTCCTTCCCCATGACTGTTGGAAGGCTTGTGAAGATTTGTAGCTATGAAGGAATTTTTTCCTCCCTTTTACCCTAGAGTTGATCACCTTTCATTCCAGGGTCTGGTCACCCTGAAGTCCTCATCAGAAGCTAGCTAACCAGGTTCATCCTACCATCCTCATGGAAGATTTGGTTACACGAATTGGAGTAACAGTATTAAAACGTAGTCAGACGGTGACAGCAATACTTGCCAGAGGAGCCATATTTTTTGTGTGTCCCACTCTGAGCAACGTCTCAGAAATATTTATGAGGGGGCTGGGTTCCCCATTTGGGAAACAATGAAGGTCTGCAGGTTGCAAAGTGAAACATAGAATCAGAGAAGAGAAAATTAAATGGTATAAATAGATCTTTTCGTAGAAGTTAGAGTAGATTTTTATTTCAACTACTACTGGAGAATTCAATAAAAAGCATTATTTGAAAAGTTTTCCTAACATAGGTTTAGGTTTTGTTTTTAGAATGGACACACTACTGTACATTTAAAAGCAGTTACTTATTTTGCTACTCAAATTAATTTTTTATTCTATCTGAAGATGAAATTATCTGTTTTACTTTTCAAAGCTTTGTAAAGCAAACTTGAAGTTATAGGGAGGCTAAGCCATCTCCAATTCTGCAGGTCACACAAAAGTTGGAGAAACACTTTGGACATCTCATTTGACAGAATGTCCTAACATGAGAACATAGTTTTCATATTGTCCGGTCAGTTTAACAGTGGATACCACAAACCTCATGTTTTTCTCTTTATCCTAAAACAGTGGAAGGTAAGGAGAGGCATTAGGTTGACTTCTAAGCAATGTTATTTTAACAGTAAGAAAAAAAAAAAAGTCTTTAAGATTTCTGCCCTCCATTTACTTAAAGAATCATGGCTCATTTAAGAGTTACACAGTAGTCAGCAAAGCTAATTAGTCTTAAAGTCAAACTTTCTCCCTTCCACAAGCACTCATTAAGCAGTGAGGCTAAGTGTTTTAAGATACTAAGAAGAAAAAATGAGACCTGTGAGTGAAAGGTGGTGTTAAAACTCAGATTTCATTCCAGTTTCAGATTTGGGTTTTAAGTTCCTTGGGTCCAGGGAAGGGACTAGGCTGCTGCAGTCGCCCCAACTCAGGTGTGTTGGACAGTGCTCGCTTGCCTTCCCCCTCACCTCAACCTCTGAACAGTTTAGGTAAGGTTTCTTTCTGCCCTCGCAAGGACAAAGCATGTTAGGCTTAGAGCTGCTTCTGCTAGGTGCAGGAGTTCTTCCGTGAGAACAAATAGATGGGGGGGGGGGGGGGGCAACAGGTGGTGATTGTGCCGGAAAATCTTGGTCTAAAAATAATGTGAGTTTAAGGTTAAGGGGGGGCGTTGTAAGCAAAATCAGCGATTATTTTAAAAAGAACATACGTATTTTTATTAACTTGTAGTTAAATATAGATTATTACAACCAGGTCAACATCATAAGCCTAAATCTATATAGAGAGCTAACTCAGGCATTGTCTTGTTTTTCTGTAGACTGGATAAGACAAACCTTTCCTGTTTTGTCAGTCCCTAGTTTCTTAGTTTAGAATAAATTAGACCAAAAGAAGAAACTTGTCTTTGTATACCCGCAGAATTAAGTTATTGCTGTTGAAACCTGGCCTTTCATTTCGCTAGTCTTAGAAGAGTCCAGATGCTTGGTAGATGTTCAGTAAGTGATTTTTAAACTGAATTTGTTCATTTAGAATCCTCATTAACCTTTCTAGGAAGGCTTCTTTGAATAAATAATGGAATCTTAGAGGAAAAGTGGTTTGTTTTTTAAAAAGCTAGGGAACTCCTCTATTGAAAATAGTTTGAAAACTTGATGGAGGACTAAAGTTTCCATCATGAGAAATGGCAGCAAAGTACCACTGAATGCATTTATAGTCAGTGGTCCATTTTGGGAGGCCGGTGGTATCTGACAAATGTTAGAGCAGATGGGGAGGGAAATTATGGGGAATTGTAATATCTCTTTATGTCGTTTCTCTTCTGGGTCATGGTAAAACAATAAATTATCACCTCTAGGTCGCAAGGTTGGCGTTTGTTTTTTCTCACTCTTGGTTGCATAAATGCACACATTTCAGATGAGGCAAAAAAGCATAATTCCAAAGGTAAAAACTGGAACCGCGACCCACAGGCCCTCCTTGCGCAGATGAACGTGTCCTCCTTCACGGGAGCTTCGAGTTTCTAGGTAGCTTCTCGGAAGGAGGAGAACCAGATAAAAAATCATGGAGTAAAGTAGCTTTCAGTGATTCCCCCAAACACGATTTTCTCAAAAGATGGAACCATTAAAGTACAACCTTTGACCGATTTATGAAACTCAGAAAAAACTAAACATCCTAACGGTCAGCATGTGATCTGATAGTTCAGACCTTCACACTGTGACCTCTCACCCGATAACCTGGTTTTGCTATTGTGTAATAATAGTGAAACACACTCCATTCGATTTTTTTACTTTGTCTCATTTAAATAATTCATTTATTCACCCTTTTTAGAGACCAGAATCAAGGCACAAAGTGTTCTATCTGCTTTGGTTTCGGGGTCCTTACGGAATACTGACTCCTGCCCTGCTTGCTTTCCAGGGCAACAGTGGAATAAGCAATTTTTTTTAAAGAAGTAAGTAAAAGGTGGCACATGTCGGGGGGAAATGTATTTTTTTTTTTTTTTTTTTTTTTTAAAGATTTTATTTATTTATTTGAGACAGAGAGAATGAGAGAGACAGAGAGCACATGAGAGGGGGGAGGGTCAGAGGGAGAAGCAGGCTCCCTGCCAAGCAGGGAGCCCGATGCGGGACTCGATCCCGGGACTCCAGGATCATGACCTGAGCCGAAGGCAGTCGCTTAACCAACTGAGCCACCCAGGCGCCCCGGGGGAAATGTATTTTTCTGCATTGATCTTCACAATGAAATCCCAGCTCAGGGGAAGTTCACCTTTCCTGGGCCACTGGCCTGGCCTGGGTCGCCCAGAGAGCAGAACCTAAGGTGAGGGCATGTGTGCCGGTGATTATTTTAGGAAGTGATTCCAGAGAACCAAAGTGAGGGACAGGGCAGGCAGAAATGGGGAGGAATCCAGTACATTCTTGAACCTGGTCACTGCTGTGGAGGATGGGCCCTGTGGCAGATTGCAGCCCTGAGCTGCTAAAATCAGCCTTGGGCACAGAGAGGACTAGAACCTTAGAGCAGCCCGAAGGGCACACAAGAGTCAAGGGTTAGGGTTCCTTCCAGGAGCTTCCCGTCTCAACTTTTCACTCTGTGCAGTCCCCGTCAAACCTGGTGGCTGCCTCCCCTGCCTCCATTCCTGAGCCTTTGTCACAGCAGCCCGAGGGAAACATGCAGACGTGCCCACCTATCTTCTACCCTTACCCTGCTGGATAATCCTATTCACTGCCTGCTCTTAGGTTCCCGGTGCAGGTGTCTCCTGCTCTCCAAACCCCCATGCTGGTCACGGCTTCACGTCACTCTCAGCAGATGCCGGCACCTCAGCGTTCCTTCCCAGGGGCCTGAGGCCACTGGGACGTGCTTCACTGTCTGGTCCTTCCTGCTCCCTGGAGCTCCTGGCCTTGCTCTCTGGTGCCTCCATGCTCCTCCTCACCCTGCAGCACCTGTTCTGCGTTTAAATAAGCACCCGCCTGAAGCTTTAAGGAGCAAGACAATCTTTTGTCTGACTTCGTCCTCTCCTTTTGGCTACCAAATTCCTCTACCAAGTGGACCGTGACCACTTCTCATCTCTGCCGCCGATCCCCCTCTTAAAGCTCCTGGAATTCAGCTCTTCCCCAAGCACTTAAATCGCACCGCAAAAAGATCACTGGTGTTCTTAACAGCATTTTCTCTCGTCTTTGTTCTCCCTTTTCTAGAATGTTTGGCCATTTCCTTGAAACTCTTGTCAGTGGCTTGTATTAGGCTGACCTTCAGCCCCTCTCTCTCCTTCACTCAGGAATAATAACCATGAATTTTCTCTAATCCACACATCAGCTTTGCAAAGACAGTTGCCTGGTTTTACAAGTGCAGAAACAGGCCCAGGAAGTGAAGCGGCTCACCAAATAAATGGCAGAGCTGGATTTTAGTGTTTGTTTTAAGTTTACTTATTCATTTTTAAGTAATCTCTACACCCAGCGCGGGGCTTGAATTCACAACCCCAAGATCAGGAGTCGCATGCTCCACTGACTGAGTCAGCCGGGCTCCCCTAGAGCTGGATTTTCAAACCAAGTGTGTGACTCAAGCAACCAGGTTCTCTCCACTACTTCATTGTCCCTTGTTCTCCTTTATGAGCTCAATTCTCCCTTCGTGAGTCACGCGATCCCACAACTACATTTATGGAGCAGCCTAAGTGCAATGGTTAACCGTCCACAGGCATCTAGTGGAGCTGATGATCCCCTTCCCTCAGCTGATGCGCATCCCTTTGCAATCCCAAATCCTCCAAGGAGCCAGATTACCTCTGGAATAATGGAAATTGCTATACAGGCTTAAGGGGCCTTGCTTGTCCCAAACTACCTGTGTGCCTCTACAAGTGGTCACCACTGCTGACCAGTCTAAAGCATGGCCTCCACATCGGATTCTTGAGCCTAGGAGGTGGTAGTCTCACTCTACCCTACCTGGATTATCTTTATCATGTGCCCTACATTTGGTTCCGGATTCCACGTTTTGTTTTTTTTTTTAAAGATTTTATTTATTTATTTGAGAGAGAGAATGAGATAGAGAGAGAGCATGAGAGGGGGGAGGGTCAGAGGGAGAAGCAGACTCCCTGCTGAGCAGGGAGCCCGATGCGGGACTTGATCCTGGGACTCCAGGATCATGACCTGAGCCGAAGGCAGTCGCTTAACCAACTGAGCCACCCAGGCGCCCTGGATTCCACGTTTTAAAAGAGAAGCGGACCAAGTGCAGGATAACAAAGGCAAAACCACCTCATATGTCCAGTAAAGGGTTTTCCTTGATGAGAAAACTCACTGGGAACTTGGTCTTTGCCCTCAAATATCTAAAGAGGGTTGCGAGAGGGATTCAGTTTGTTCTGCACGAGTCCCAAGACATAGAAACAAAAATCCTTTTCAGCAAACATTATTGTCAGGCCACGTACTAGGAATAAGAAAAAGAAAGCGATACAGCAACAAGTAAGGCAGATAAGCGAAGCAGTCCTGCCTCGCTACTACCAGGACTCAGACAAATTAGAAAAAGGCACCCCTTCCTCGAGACACACACTCGGTTGCCTTCTGTTGGCAAGTTGTGATAACCATACAGTTCATTGATCACTCCCTGATAAGAAGGTGAATGGTGGTCCTTGGGGTGGTGCTGGGCACCAGCTGCACAACCAGGAGTAGGCTTTGTGGAAGCCACGGGCAGAAGAAAGAAGCTTGTTGAGGAGCCAGCCAGAGCTGCATCAGTTCATTCAGGTACGGCTGGGGGACCTCGGGGGGCCTGCGCAGGAAGGGATTTTGCATGGGGGAGGGCTGGGCCAGATGCCCTTTGTGATCCCCTTCTGTTCTGAGAGTATGCGAATTTTTCCGGGTTCTTCTAGAAACCAGGGGAACAACTTGCAACCTGCTCTTGTAAAAGTCTTGGCAGGAAACTTTACCCTCTCTCTCTTTTTTTTTTAAGATTTATTTATTTGAGAGTGCACAGGCTTGAGGTGGGGGAGGGGCAGAGGGAATGGGAGAGAGAATCTCAAGCAGACTCCCTGCTGAGCATGACCCCGTCTAGGGGTCTAGGGGCTCGAGGTGGGGCTCAATCTCACCACCCTAAGATCATGACGTGAGCTGAAGTCAAGAGTCAGATGCTTAACGGACCAAGCCACCCAGGCACCCCTACCCTCTCTTAATAAGGAGAAGGCAGGTGGCTCTCTCCAGAAAGGGCAGAATTGGAAAAAAGGATCTGTGATAGGTGGAGCCACATCTATCCCTGGGGAAGGAGGCATGGGGGGGGTAACATTAAGCCAGGGAGGAGATCAAAAATAATATTGTAGCCAAGAATGTTGAAGATTACTAATCTCTTACTGTTGGTATAGTCAGTTACAGAGCTAGTTCACTTTCATGTGATCCAAATGCTTTAAAGTCAGAGAAGGTGGGGCACCTGGCTGGCTCAGTCAGTAGAGCATGCAACTATTGATCTCAGGGTTGTGAGTTTGAGCCACACACTGGGTATAGAGATTTCTTAAAGTTGTGAGAAAAGGTAATGCTTTGCCCATTTTCCAGATAATCAAATTGCAGATCTAAACTCCCAAGGCTCAATAGCCACAGGGCTCCAGCTCTAAGCTTCGGGTTGTCTAACTACATCACTCTGCTTGTATTCTCTTTTCCTTTCATTTTCTTTCTTTCTTTGTAATATTTTATTTTTTTAAGTAATCTGTACACCCAACGGGCTCGAACTCAAAATCCCGAGATTAGGCATTGCATGCTCTTCCAACTGAGCCAGCCAGGCGCCCCTGCTTTCGTTTTCTTTAGCTGAATGAATGTCTTTGCAGCTCCCCAACATGCTATATACATGCCGACTCCTTCTGGAAAATAAAAAGGCAAGTTTTCACAGTTGTATTGCGTGAGAAGTTTGTCCAGCCCTGTTCTAGGAGAAATCAAGGTATGATCACCCTCTACTGGCCAAGCATAGTGACAGCAACAAAAATAAGCAAGGCGAGAATGAGCAAGCAAGGTCTAGAAAGCCACCATTTGAGGGAGAAACATGACCACCATGCTGCTGGAAGGGGAAGGAGGAAGCCAGAGCCTACAGTAACCACTGGTAGCTTTTCCCTTCCAGATTTCTGCCACAAAGGAGAGGTCAACGCTTTTTCTCTTTCAAGACAAAAGACAACTGAGCAGCGTAGAGAAAGAGAGATGGGAGAGTGTGGAGGTCATTTAGGAACTGTGGACCCTCCAAGGGCCCTCGGTCAGTTCAAACATTTCACAGTCCAAGATTCAGTGTATGTGCCGCCGAAGCGAGCACTTACAGTCCAGGATTCAGAAGCAACCTTCAGATAAGATCATGGAACTGTGTAGGTGATCGCTGGGACATGAGAGTGTTCAAGTATTTCGAAGGGCTGACAAGAACGACTGCATTTTGTGAGAGAAAAGGACTAATCAAGACCAGGGTCACTGAGTTGAAATTATAGGAATGCAGATTTTGGCTTTAATTTATTACTGTTTTTTTTTTTTTTTAAGATTTATTTATTTTAGAGACAGAGCCAGTGAGCAAGGGGAGGGGCAGAGGAAGAGAGAGAAACTTTATAGTAGACTCTGTGCTGAGCACGGAGCCGCACAGGGCGGATTTCACAACCCTGAAATCATGACCTGAGGCTAAACCAAGAGTCGGACTCTTAACCGACTGTACCACCCAGGGGTCCCTCTTACTTTTTATTTTATTTATTTTTTTTTTAAAGATTTTATTTATTTATTTGAGACAGAGAGAATGAGAGACAGAGAGCATGAGAGGGAGGAGGGTCAGAGGGAGAAGCAGACTCCCTGCCGAGCAGGGAGCCCGATGCGGGACTCGATCCCGGGACTCCAGGATCATGACCTGAGCCAAAGGCAGTCGCTTAACCAACTGAGCCACCCAGGCGCCCCTACTTTTTATTTTTAAGTAATCTCTACACCCAACATGAGGCTCGAACCTACAACTCTGAGATTGAGTTGCATGCTCCTCCCACTGAGCCAGCCAGGTGCCCCAGATTTTTGCTTTAATTTAAAAAACTTTCAGCAATGAGAACTCTCTGAAAGGAGGGAACTGTTCTCTAAATTAGTAAGCTCCCTGCCATGTAAATGGTTAGAAGCGGAGGGCTGTCAGAAGGAATGTTTGCATGTTACAAGAGGTTAGACTGTGGTCACCCAAGATGACACATTCAGGCACTGTTTACCGGTCTCCACTCTATTCTCATTGACCACATCTGCAATTATTTGTTTACATATCTGCCAAGAACTGTGTGTATTTTTCATTTTTTCCTTCTGCTTTTATTTATTTAGAGAGAGTGTGAGCGGGGTGGGGGAGAGGGAGAGAGAGAATCTTAAGCATTCTCCACGCTCAGCATGGAGCCTGACGCAGGGCTCCACCTCACCACCCTGAGATCATGACCTGAGCTGAAATCAAGATTTGGACGCTCAACCGACTGAGCCACCCAGGCTCCCCCTTTCCTTGTGCTTTTTTTTTTTTTTTTTAAGATTTTTTATTTATGGGGCGCCTGGGTGGCTCAGTCGGTTAAGCGTCTGTCTTCGGCTCAGGTCATGATCCCAGGGTCCTGGGATCAAGTCCCGCATCGGGCTCCCTGCTCTGTGGGGAGCGCGCTTCTCCCTCTCCTCCCCACTTGTGCTCTCTATCTCACTATCTCTGTCTCTCTCAAATAAATAAGATCTAAAAAAAAAATTAAAAAAAAAAGATTTTTTATTTATTTGACAGAGACACAGGGAGAGAGGGAACACAAGCAGCGGGAGTGGGAGAGGGAGAAGCAGGCGTCCCTCGGAGCAGGGAGCCCGATGCGGGGCTCGATCCCAGGACCCCGGGATCATGACCCGAGCCGAAGGCAGACACTTAACGACTGAGCCACCCAGGCGCCCCTTTCCTTGTGCTTTTAACACAATGCCTGACGCATTCTTGGTGTTTGTTGAATGAATTCACTGGAAAAAGTATGAGGTTCTTGGAAATCAAAACTGCTCTGAAGAGGAAATGCAGGTGACTCATCACAGTGAGCCACCAGGCACGGTAGCTGACTTTTCCTTTGCTCTCTTAACGGTTGTGCCATGTGGTCATAGTTATATTAATGGAAGAAAATAAATACTCATCCTAAGTTAACTTGCTGTAATATAGGATGATTTGGATGGATAGCATATTGATCTTCCTAATGCTATTTTTAAAAATCTGTTGAGATACAGTAAGGACACAGGATGGAATTAGAGAATCTTGATCTATCTCAGGTCCGCTACTAACTAGCTCACTAGTGTGCCTTGGATCTGACTTCCCCAGGCATCGGTCGCTTCATCTGAAAACAAGAGCTTAACCAGATCATCCTTAAGGTCTATTTTGGCATTAATATTTTCGAACTCTGGGCTCCTTTGCTTTTTTTTTTAAAGATTTTTAAAATTAATTTATTTGAGAGAGAGCGTGAGCGAGCGCACAAGCAGGGGGAAGGGCAGAGGGAAAAGGAGAGAGAGAATCACAAGCAGACTCCCGGCTGAGTGCAGAGCCCGACACAGGGCTCAATCTCACGACCCTGAGATCATGACCTGAGCCGAAATTAAGAGTCAGACACTTAACCGACTGAGCCACCCAGGCACCCCTCCTTTGCTTTAGAAAGAGCAACAAGCTTGGAGTTGGAAGGATTTCCTTCAAGCCTCAACGTCACAGCTCACTGGTTGCATGGCTAGGCAAAGATCCAAGGCTGGGCCCTAAACATCTGCAAATTCTGCCTTGACCTCTTAAGGAAGGGACTCATATCATGAGGAAGCCCAAGCAGCCATGGGGAGACGCTCACACAGAGGAGCACTGAACCCCAAGGCCCACATCCCAGCTGAGCTTCCAGTCTGTGCACCAGCATCAACTGCCAGCCATCCCAGCTCCTTAGATGACACCACAGGAAGCAGGAGAACTCAACCAATTCACAGATTTGTGAGATCATATGAGAAATGATTGTTGCGTTAAGTCACTCAGTTTTGAGGTTTTTAATGGAGCAATAAGGAAGTGAAACCAAGTGCTTAACAGTACCTTGCCCATAGTAAGTGCTCTAAGGAGGTATATGGAGGGAATGGTAACAGTGAAGGAGTGTTGTGAAAGGGTTGGAAGTCAAGGAAAAACTAACAGGGGTATGGGGCAGGCAAGCTGTATGAAGCCCAAAAATGCGCTCTGCAATACTCCTGTCCTCCCCATCCCCAGGGCTCTCCCACCTATCCAAGACAGCACCAGATGATACAGGAAGTGGCTATTTTGAGCAACTTTATTAGGAAGTCATTCCTTACATTGAACTTTTCTAGCGTTTCCATTCATTGGTCTTAGTTCTGAATTCTGGGGTCCTATAAAACACATTTCTTTTGGAAATGACAGCTCTTTACATATTTGAAAACTGTGACTACTTTGTCCCTCATTCTCCCCTCTTTTCCTACCTAAAGTAAGGAAGAATTCTCCAGATTCTCTCCAGTGCAATGGTATGGTGTTCAGACCTCACACCCTCCAATTTGCTCATTTCTGGGCCACCATTGGCTTTTTGTGCCTCTTAACAGGTGGCAGCCAGAACCCACCCATCTTAGATGTCTGACCATGCATGGGGGGAATGAA
Source organism: Neomonachus schauinslandi (assembly GCF_002201575.2). Lineage (NCBI taxonomy): Eukaryota > Metazoa > Chordata > Mammalia > Carnivora > Phocidae > Neomonachus > Neomonachus schauinslandi. Next base: position 169,759,592 of record NC_058407.1, on the reverse strand, counting down.
TGAATGAAACAAGACTGACCATGTGACGACTGTTGAAACTGGCCAGTTGCTACATGGAGGCTCACTGTCATCCTCTCTACGTTTATCTTTGAAAATTAAAAAAAAAGAAAGAAAAAATTAATGACCCGCCCCCCCCAAAAAGGGGGAAATGATACCATGTTTCTATAAAGTCAGGGTGCATTTAGGCAGGGAATTTCATGTGCAGGCATGCTGCTGTCCTTCAGCAAGTGTGCCTTTTGAGGAGGGATCAGGCAAAAGCAAACTCAGTGGGGGCTGGAGAGGATGGTGCAGAAAGAAACACTGAGAATCTAGTCTGAAACCTGCAGCTTAGCAGAAGCAGCGGGAGAAAAGGCAGAGACTTCAACAAGCCCCACAGCATCAGGAGCACCTTAGAAGGCAGCCTCTGAGATTTCTGCCCAGAATTCTGTTCAAATTGATGCCACCGTGACTCAAGTCTGACAGTGATCACTCAATCTCTGGCTTCCTGGGCCAAACGTGGGGCTCCGTGTCCATAAACGTGGATCAAGTTCTCACGAAGCGACGGGCCCAGGTCACGGGTGAACAGGGCTCTGAAGTCCACGAGGGGACCCTCTCCCTGGACCGGGACGTCGGGGATGGGGTGGGAGAACGGCCAAAGCCTTCACCTGGTTGGCACTTCCTTGGTTAAAAAAAAGGGAGGTGGGTGGAACTAGGTCCGTGTTCCCGTAGTGGAGCGACTCCGCCTGTCCCCAAAGCGCCTCGACCCCCTACGAACCCGAGACACCGAGATGCAGAGACGACTTTCCCAGTTCCTAGAGGGACCGCTACGGCCCAGTTAGACTCCAGCTGGGGCGGGGCCCTTACGCACTTCCGGCTGCGCCGGCCGCGGGGTGCATCGAGGTGTACGAGCGCTTCGAGCGGATTCAAATGCGGTGAGTCTCTCGGTTCCTGGTTCGCGTGGCGGGCGAGAGAGAGAGCCTTGGCCGAAAGGGTTCGGGGAGGGAGGAGTAGGTTGAACAGCTGTGGCCTCTGGAGAACCCTGGCTGACCCGCCCTGGGAGGTCTTCAGGGAGGAGCCCGCGCTTCTACCCAGCCCCAGGTAGCGGAGGCTCTTGCTCACGGGAAAGCCTTTTCCGCCCCGCCCCGGGGGTTTCACAAATGAAACTGCCTCATTCTCGTTCCAGAGCAGTTTTTCTGTGCTCTTCCTGAGCCGAGCCGTCAGTCGGACCCGGGTTGCCTTCTCTTTTTTTCCCTGGCTCTCATCAGGAAGTCCCAACTCAGGGCTAATTGATGAGAACACGCCTGAGGGGCTTGGAGACCTGCTGTGGGAACCGAGCCTCATTAGAAGTTCCGGGTCGCGGCTGATCCAAGAAAGGGAATAGTACCGTTGAGCTTTGTTCAGATAGAAAGCACACACACAACGGGCATCTGCTCGATTTTGGAAACGCATTTTTATTTTACCATTTATAAATAGTTTGTCGAGGGAAAGGTGATCTGGTGGGTGAGGTCCTTGGAAACCTATGTTATTATAAGGAACAGTTGAAAGAACTGTGAAGAAGAGAGATGAGAGGCGAAAAGCAATTGTTCTCAGGGATTGGAAGGCTGCTATGCAGAAAGTAAATACTGTACAGTAGAATTCTGTGCCTCAGTTACCAAATTTGCCTGCCTACGCGTTTTCAGGTACACAATGAGTGTGTTAAAGACGTTCTAGCATTAGTTGCTAAGTACCATTCAGTTGTTAGAATCTGTGATAATTTGGTTTATTTATGCCTCATCTTGTTCCGTAATGGATTTGGGGCACTTTTGTAAAAGTATACATTTTGGGAAATTGTCATAAAAGAGAGGAAAAGAGGAGCGCCTGGGTGGCTCAGTCGTTAAGCGTCTGCCTTCCGCTCAGGTCATGATCCCAGGGTTCTGGGATTGAGCCCCGCATCGGGCTCCCTGCTCAGCGGGGAATCTGCTTCTCCCTCTCCCACTCCCCCTGCTTGTGCTCTTTCTCTCGCTGTATCTCTGTCAAATAAATAAATAAAATCTTAAAAAAAAGAGAGAGAGAGGAAAAGAAAGAAAAAAAAAAAAACCCTGGAAATAGGAACGATTCTCTTCTGGTTATAGTAGACTGTGAACTTATGAGCCTCTTGTGCTAAACATTCTAGGTAGCCTAAAGAAAGTAGTTCACTGTGGTTGAAGACAATGTGACTTAGTAATGAAGCCTCTTGTTTTCTTTTTTTTTAATTTTTTTTTTAAGATTTTATTTATTTGACAGAGAGAGAGTACAAACGGGGAGCTGCAGGGAGAGGGAGAGGCAGACTCCCCACTGAGCAGGGAGCCCGCGCAGGGCTCAAACCCAGAACCCCAGGACCACGACCGGAGCCGAAGGCAGACGCTCAACAGGCTGAGCCACCCAGGCGCCCCAAGCCTCTTGTTTTCTATCCACATGCTTTTGATTTTATAAATACTTTGTTAAGAAAGCTTCAGAAGCCTGGGCGCCTGGCTGGCTCAGTCAGTAGAACATGTGACTCTTGATCTCAAGGTCATAAGTTCAAGCCCCACGTTGGGCATAGAGCTTACAATCAATCAATCATAAATTTAAAAAAAAAAAGAAAGAAAAATTCAGAAGCCAAGACCTGGAGGGCATCCCTGAGTGAACCTTTAGGCAAACTCAACATGACCAAATGTGAAATAACTGGCTTTCTCGGGGTGGGGGGCGGGAATCAATATAGAGCATTATTGGATTTTTAAAGAAATCTTTGCCAGTCTGATAGATGGAAGCGTTTCATTGTAGCTTTAATTTTCATGTCTTTTATTATAACTAAGGTTAAGTGTCTTTTGTGTATTTATTATTAGGCTGAGATTTGAACGACAAATAGAAATCTGCCCTGAAAATTGAGCATTAATGGGTCATAGGGAATGAGGAGGGGAGTGATGAGACAGTATGAGGAGGCAGAGACCAGGCTGTGACTTTTGTGTGCCAAACAGAGAAATTAATAAAATGGTTGTCAACAGCTGGGTGTTATGTGCAGATTTGTATGCTAAACCTCTGCTGGTACTAGACTTACAATGTATGAAACTTCGATTTTTCAGAGGAGGGAACTTCAGGAGCCAAGGGCAGGCTGCCCCAAGATGGGGCAGTTTACATGAATAGTATTTTGAGTTAAAAGCAATTGAAACCCAGCAGATTCAGGAAAGGCTCTTCACCTTTCCCCTCAAGTGCCTGCCTATACCAGAAAGAGAGCTATCAAGGAGATTCTTCTTTACCTAAAAAACCTGCATAATAGGGCACCTTCTGTTTTGCAAACATCTCCTCTCACCTTCCTGCTAATGATCTTCCTCATCTTAGTATCCTCAGACCCCTCTCCTTAGCTCAGGCTGTTATATAAGCCTCCATGTTGCCAGACTGCCTTTGGAATTTCATGTCTGTGTGGCTCCCTGTACATACCAAGCTAAATTTGATTTTCTCCTGTTGAAATTTTTTTTAAATAAGCTCTATGCTGAATGTGGGGCTCAAACTCACAACCCCGAGATCAAGAGTCACATGCTCTTCTGACTAAGCCAGCCAGGTGCCCCCTATTTTTTTTTAAATAAAAAATAAATCAATAAACCTCTGCTGCTAGCCTTTTAGCCTTGGAGTTAGAGTTGCCAAACTGGAAAATGGCTTGTGTGATTTCAAAGGAGGACAAGATTGTCATAATGTTGTCAGCTAGTTACAGTTGTTTGATAAAAGTAAAAGTAAGCATTGTGTATGTTTGCAGTAGATCTTTTAGAAACTTTTTTTTTGTCGTTATTTAGAGTATCAAATAAATAAAACCTTCAAAAAGGTATTTGTTATATTGGTCTCAGGTGTGCAATATAGCGATCCAACAATTTTATACATTACTCAGCGCTCATCAAGACAAGTGCCCTCCTTCATCCCCATCACCTGTTTCACCCATCTCCCCCCCACGCCACCCCACACCCAGCCACTCCACCCCCAGGTCACCACCAGTTTATTCTCTGTAGCTAAGAGTATGTTTTGGTTTGTTTCTTTCTTTGTTTGCTTGTTTCATTTCTTACATTTCACATATGACTGAAATCTAGAATATTAAGTAATTTTTGAAACAAAGAAATAGCATCTGAAATGATGCTGGTTCCATAATCAGTTTCAAGGTCAAAAAAATTTTTTTAGGGGCGCCTGGGTGGCTCGGTTGGTTAAGCGACTGCCTTCGGCTCAGGCCATGATCCTGGAGTCCCGGGATCGAGTCCCGCATCGGGCTCCCTGCTCGGCAGGGAGTCTGCTTCTCCCTCTGACCCTCCCCCCTCTCATGTGCTTTCTCTCTCTCTCTCACTCTCTCAAATAAATGAATAAATAAAATCTTTAAAAAAAATTTTTTTTTAATACCTTAGAGGATGGTTGAAATACTGTGTAGCAGACAAAAGCCTCTGAAGGCAGGTTAGAAAGGGAACTCCCTTCCCGCCCCCCCCCACCTCCAGAATGTTCTGAGCAACAGTGGCGTCTTTATAGGACATGTGAATTAGTCACATCATGTCTCATTGGAATGGACCAGTGATGGTATCTTTTGTTTCAACAAAATACTGAATAATCAGTCTTTTACAGCCAAAACATCCCCAGATTACTGATGAGGTCTGTCATCCCTCAATCATCCCTCAATCTTGTCAGCTCTTACTCAGAAATAGCTAAGTGGGGAACACCACACCAAAATTCATAGAACTTAAAAACATTCAACTGAAGATTCCTGCCAAGAAGACTTTTGATACTTAGAGTTCTCTTACAGAAACAGTGTTTTTCAATCTTTTGGGAACATATGTCTCCCCCTTTTTTTTTTGAAGGTTTTATTTATTTATTTGTCAGAGAGAGCACAAGCAGGGGGAGTGGCAGAGAGAGAGGGAGAAGTAGGCTTCCCCACTGAGCAAGGAGCCCAGTGCGAGACTCGATCCCAGGACCCCGGGATCATGACCTGAGCCGAAGGCTGAAGCTTAATCAGCTGAGCCACCCACACGTCCCCATATGTCTCCCTTTTAATTAACATTAAAATTCTCAAAATTCCATCTTGCCCCAATAGAAACTTTATTTCATCAGATCAATATTCTGATAATTGTTGGATGAGAGTCAGAAATTAATTATATTGTTCCTAGAGACAAAGCAGGCACCTTTTTTAAAAATTTTGTTTTTTAAATTTTATTTATTTATTTATTGGAGAGCGAGCGAGAGAGAAACAACATGAGAGAGGAGAGGGTCAGAGGGAGAAGCAGGCTCCCTGCTGAGCCGGGAGCCCGATGTGGGACTTGATCCCAGGACCCTGGGATCATGACCTGAGCCGAAGGCAGTCGCTTAACCAACTGAGCCACCCAGGCGCCCGCAGGCACCTTTTTTTAAAAATAATTGTGGGACGCCTGGGTGGCTCAGTCGGTTAAGCGTCTGCCTTTAGCTCAGGTCATGATCCCAGGGTCCTGGGATCAAGTCCCACGTCAGGCTCGCTGCTCATCGGGATCTGCTTCTCCCTCTGCCTCTGCCCCTGCTTGTGCTCTCTCTCTGACAAACAAATAAAATCTTAAAAAAATAAAAATTAAAAAATAATCATAAAAGAAAAACGCTTCATAACTTTTTAAAAATACCTAATGAACTCTAAAAATGGTCTGCTTCAACTAAGTTTTGAAGTTAACAGCTAACATATTTCTCTTTACTACCACTCCATAATAGAATAGCATTTGTCAAAGCTGCTTTCCCCCCACTCCCCCATATTTTTCAATTTAAATGTTTTATTCTACTTTATTTTATTATTTTTTAGAGATTTTATTTTTTTAAGATTTAGTTATTTATTTTAGAGAGAGCACACACACAGGGGGAGGGGCAGAGGGAGAGGGATCACTTCTGTTGTATTTTAACAGGATCACTCTTGCTGCTTGTTGGCAATAGACCAAGGGCCAAAAGAGGAAGCACTTAGGCTCTTGCACTACACTGGTCAAGAGGTGATGGGCTGGGATGGCAGTGTTGGAGGTAGTGAGAATTGGTTGAACAGTGGGTCTTTTGGATGTAGAGCTCACAGGATTTGCTTATGAATTATATGTAGAATGTGAAGGAGGAGTCTGAGATAACCAGGTTTTTTGGTCCAAGAAAACAGAATGATGGAGTTGCCGTTAACTGAGATGAATAGCCGGGGGCGGGGGGGCGGGTAATGGGGACTGCAGTTTTGGACATCTTGAACTTGAGGTGCCATTGGTCATGCTGGTGGCGACGTCAAGTAGTAGTTGGTTGTATGAGTCTAGAGTTCAGAAGAGAGGTCCAGGCTGGAGGTAAATTGACGGTTGGGAGTATATGGATGGTGATTCAAGCCGTGTGACCAGATGAAATCTCCAAGGAGAATGAATGCAGCAAGGACAAAGGGGTCCAAGTGCCAGGCCCTCCACTCATTTGTGGTCTTGGCAAAGACATGAATTTGAATGTGGGCAGCGTCTAAGGGAAGCTTTTTCTTAAGATTTTTTTGTTTGTTGGGCGCCTGGGTGGCTCAGATGGTTAAGCGTCTGCCTTCGGCTCAGGTCATGATCCCAGGGTCCTGGGATCGAGTCCCACATCGGGCTCCCTGCTCCTTGGGAGCCTGCTTCTCCCTCTGCCTCTCTCTCTCTCTAAAAAAAAAAGATTTTTTTGTTTGTTTTAGAGTAATCTCTACATCCAGCATGGGGCTCAAACTTAAAACCCCGAGATCAAGAGTCACACACTCTACCAGCTGAGGCGGCCACAAGCCCCAGCTTTTGATTGTCACCGTGTACATGTTTTGCCGAGGCAGTTATGTGATCTGTGGGTTTGGATATGCCCTTCTGGGAGCAGATCCGCATGAATGATAGGTCACTCTCTGTTCAATGCCACCTGTGTTACATAACTCCTCGTGTCTTGCTGAGTCTCCCAGGCTTGATCCCAGAAGCTGAGCAGCCCAAACAGATTCCAGTGTCTTTCCTGTTGTAGGGATGCCCTTCTCTGGGTGGAGTGTGGAATTTTGTAACCAGTTACAAACAAGTATTTCAGCACTGCGGAGACCTACTTCAAAGCATTTTAAATGAATGCTCCCGGCACTACTACATCTGTTATTTTAAGGTTATTTTAGCCTTGAGTGCTAATGCCTTTATTTTAGGAAACGAGATGGTGTGCTCCTGTCCCAGCTCAGTTTCAAGTTATCCTGAACTTGGGCGCTCCAGCAGTATATTGGGTGTGCGGGGCAGCATGAGGGAGTGGGTGGTGCTGATTCTGGTCCACCCTGTCAGGACACCTGTTGACATCTCATAGGATGCTTCAGAATGGGGGTACAGGGGCGCGTGGGTGGCTCAGTCGTTAAGCGTCTGCCTTCGGCTCAGGTCATGATCCCGGGGTCCTGGGATCAGGCCCCACATTGGGCTCCCTGCTCAGCGGGAAGCCTGCTTCTCCCTCTCCCACTCCCCCTGCTTGTGTTCCTGTTCTCACTGTGTCTCTCTCCGTCAAATAAATAAGTAAAATCTTTAAAAAAAAAAGAAAAGAAAATTTGGGAAATGAAAAAAAGAATTTAAAAAACTGAAGTCATCTACAACCCAGCAAGATCACTGTTCGTGTTTTATCCTTTTTCCTTTGCTGTGATTATGGGGCCATATGTGAGACTTGATATTCAGGTTATACAAGCCAGATCCATGGAAAACAACGTGCGTGTGAGCCAGGAGTATACTCGAGTTTTTATTTTCATTTTTATTTTTTTCATACTCAAGTTTTTAAATGCCTTAGATTTAGATTATTTGTGACTCCTATTTCCTCATCTTCTGTAAGTCATTTGTGCCTCCTTTTTATGGTCTCTACCCTTGTTATCAGCATAGTTTCACATAACAAAAACCCATGTAGGTTTTTATCTGTTTGGCTCTTTGTTGAGACTTTGCTGGAGTTTTCCTGCTCTCAATTATCCACGCCCAGCGTGGGACATCTATGTGACACATGACAAGTGCTGCTTAACAGTTGGAAACATGCTCAGGAAAGCCAGTCACAAGCATGGAAGGCTAATTTATGCAGGTGTCTTTCAGAATATGTTTAATGAATGCTGATAATTGTAGTCTGATTCTGATGTCTCTTTACTCATTTATTTTCCATCTCTCCCACAAACTTGAAAGCTCCGTGGGGGTGGGAGTGCGTCTGGCTTGCTCATCACTGCACTCCCAGCTCCAAGCCCATGGCATTCAAGTAAATGTTGAGTAGATGGACTTCACTTTTGGCAAACGAGGAAAATAGAATTATATTTATTACACATGTTTTGGGTGTTCTAATGTATGAACTGACCGACATGTTTATAATATCTGATATTTAAAAGAAAAATACTTTTAAGCACTTTGCATTTGTATCATCTCTGGTTTAATTTTTTTCCCCTCAGTTCCTTCTCAGCAATATATATCTCATCGAAATAAATACCTCTGTAAGAATATAGGTTACTGTTAGTTTAATCTCTGTCATTCCACTTGTCTTTCTGTGAAACCTAAAGGTAAAGGACATTTAAAAACTTGCATATGCCCTACTTAAAAGTGGGTCAGGTGAAGCTCAGAATTATATCATTGGGGCACCTGGGTGGCTCAGTCAGTTAAGCGTCCGACTCTTGGTTTCGGCTCAGTGTTTGATCTCAGGGTCATGGGATCGGCCTGCGTGGGGCTCTGAGCTCAGTGCAGTCTGCTTGTCTCCCCCCAACCCCCCACATCCTTGCAGTCTCTCAAATAAATAAATGGGATCTTTGAAAAACAGATTTTTTAAATTACATCATTAATTATACTCAATTATTTTAAAATACTCTAGTTAATTCCAACCCTCTAACATGATTCCTGGTTATGCTGACTAGCTCCATCGTTTGACTAGCAATTTATTTATTTATTTATTTGTTTATTTATTTAGTGAAGTAGGGAGTTTGATGTGGGGCTTGAACTCACGACCCTAAGATCAAGAGTCGCATGCTCTACTAACTGAGCCAGTCATGCATCCTTGGCTAGCAAATTTTTAATATTGAAGCTCAAAGTCTTAGATTTGGAAGGCTGCATTTGGCCTGTAGATATCCTGTTGAAATCTTGGAGTTTTAAGATTCTGAAACAGTTTTTGGAGCAAAGTTAATTTAAATTTAATTTTAAAAGTATGCCATTGTGGGGGCGCCTGGGTGGCTCAGTCGTTAGGCGTCTGCCTTCGGCTCAGGTCATGATCCCGGAGTCCTGGGATCGAGCCCCGCATCGGGCTCCCTGCTCAGCAGGAAGCCTGCTTCTCCCTCTCCCACTCCCCCTGCTTGTGTTCCCTCTCTCGCTGTATCTCTCTCTGTCAAATAAATAAATAAAATCTTTAAAAAAAAAAAAGATGTTTAAAAAAAAAGCATGCCATTGTGCCCTTTTTTTAGAGTGGAGACAATGCAAGATTAGGATATCCTGAACTGACTCCCGAATGATTTTGAACAGTAATTTTTGTATGATAGTTTTATGGTAGCTGTAATTTCCACAATTTCTTGTGCTAAAGGTGTGGCTGGCAAGACCTAAAAAGCATCCTTTTTTTCTTTTTGTAATTTATGGTAACCATATTTTCTCAGGTTTAACGCGTAGCCCTAAAGAACCAGAAACCCAGAGGAACCGATATTTCCTGCTCCACAGAGTCCCATCCCTAGTGAGACTGTTTCTGGAATCTGTGTGATGACCAAGGTTTTGGGCATGGCTGCAGTTCGGGGCCCTCGGCCTCCACGGGAGAGGGGACCTGTGGTGGTTAAAGATGAGGATGAAGAGGAAGGGCAGAGCCTTCCTAGCCTGGAGGTGTTCCGCCAGCGCTTCCGGCAGTTTGGCTACCATGACACGCCTGGCCCCCGGGAGGCCCTGAGCCAGCTCCGGGTGCTCTGCTGCGAGTGGCTGAGGCCCGAGATCCACACCAAGGAGCAGATCCTGGAGCTGCTGGTGCTGGAGCAGTTCCTGACCATCCTGCCCCAGGAGCTCCAGGCTTGGGTGCAGGAGCACTGCCCGGAGAGCGCCGAAGAGGCCGTCACTCTCCTAGAAGACCTGGAGCAGGAACTGGACGAGCCAGGACAACAGGTAGGCTGGGGAGAACTTACATGCTGTGAGGCTGGGAATAGAGCACTCTGGGCAGGACTGGGTTTATCCATCCAATGGGAGGGGCTGAATGGAAGCTTCTGCTGACTTAGATCATGTTTCCTCCTGTTCTTCTTCTGTCCAGGATTGATCTTTAGCCGTGGGAATGGAATGAGATGGATGTGTTTCTTTTCTTTTTCCTAGCAGTTGTACCTTAGCTCTCCTAAGGCTTTCTTTCGTTCTGCAGTTGAAAAGTCTGAACAACCCAGGGGTTAGGGTTGTCACCCCCCTCCCCTCAGCGCACGTGCATTTGAAAATCCCAGTATAACTTTTGATTCCCCAAAGCTTAACTTCTAAATAAATAGCCTAATGTTGACCGGAATCTTTACCAATAACAGTCAGTTAGCACTTACTTTGTATGTTATGTGTGTTATATACCATGTTCTTATAATAAAGTAAGCTACAGAAAGGAAAACATTAAGAAAACCATAAGGAAGAGAAAATACATTTACTGTACTGGATGTATCAAAAAATTATATATGTGTATAAGTGGACCTGCATAGTTCAGACCCGTGTTCAGGGGTCACCTGTAGTTCTGAGGTGAGCTGTGCACAAACCCCGCCATTCGTGGTTGTCTCTAGGCCTCACCTCCTCCAAATGAACAGCAACAGGTTTGGGAGAAGAGGTCCTCTTCAGGAACAGCAAAGTTTCCAGGCAACACGCAGCTGCAGTCTGTGGAGACCAGTCACAAATGCGAAGGTTGGGAGCCCTTATACATCCAGGAGACTGGGGAAGAGCAGGATTTCACTCCAGAGCTGAGAAAGAGTCAAGGTAGGGACTGTCGTGCTGCGTGCTTGGTGCCCCAGGCCTTTGTGGTGGAAGAAACAGAATAATTCTCATTACTGGTTGTGAGGCAGTCCCCCTAGACTGACTTGCCTGGTCTGGCTGCCTGGGCAGGATGATGAGTACCTGAGTGCCTTTCCCCCCAAGTGCGTGCGTCTCAGCTAGAGTCCTAGCTTGGGGGGCTGGGGGGAAACATGACACACTCTTAAAAGGGTTGGTCGAAGTAAGTTGAAAAAAGGGACTGTTCACAGAGGTGTGACAGGTTGAAGGAACCAGTGAGAGATGAGGCTTGTTCATTTGTTAATGACTGAGCAAAGAACCTGTTAAAATCAGCCTTGGATTATGCAGAAATGGTCCCAGGTAAAATCTTTTCAGCTTCTTGCCTCATAAGGTTATTTAAAATGTTTCGCTTATTTATTGAGTTACTTATTTCCCACACAGAGTACACGGCAACTTGAAGGAAAGTCTGTATATGTAGCCAAGTGATTGCTCATCACCGAGAGTGGAGGGGACTTTTATCTGCCGCGGCTGTGGTCCCAGGGGGCAGGGGGTGAGAGTGCACGCGGCTGGACGGTTGCTGCTGGCAGCCGGAGGAAAGAGGTGGTCAAGTGGAGAGAGGGCGCCAGGGGCCAGGGAAGGGGCTGAGAGGAAGGTACCTCGTTAGCAGAGGCTTCTGTACTCCTCGGGGGCCGACAGGTGTCAGGGAGCCCCTGGTTCAGTGTGGATTTCTCTTACTCCCTTTTTCCGTGTATGTGGACGGGTTAGACGGACTTGTAAGTGTGGCTGCCTAGTGCAGTGCTCTAAAAAAGATAGATGGCTTCAGTCTGGTTTAGCAGTATTAACTTTAAAACTAAAAGATGGTGAGACAGCCACTGTAGGGTATGTGCTGGGAATCAAACCCTCCTGGGAGGTGGGCACTTTGATTTAAACTAATGAGCTGGGACTAGCCTGGTCATACGTGGACTGAATGTCCTCTTTTGTTGCCTTTTTTTTTGTTTGGTTTGGTTTGATTTTTTTTCTTTAATTTTATTATGTTATGTTAATCATCATACATTACATCATTAGTTTTTGATGTAGTGTTCCATGTCTTTTGTTGCTTTTATATTCCACTTCTGTGAGAATGTGGATTTCATGAGTTTGCCACTAGCCTCCTCTCCCTTAATTACCCATTTTATTTTCCTTAATCAACTTTGACCATTCGGTAATATTTCTTACTCGTTTCTTTCTGCCTGAGCATCCCCCAGCTCCTTTGTTTCTGTCCCAGTAGGCTTGGTTTTGCTTCTGTGCCCTCTTTATATGAAGTTCTTCTTCTGGCAGAGAAGGCTATGTCCTCTTCATATCGTCATAGCTGCTGCTGGGGGCTGGTGTGAAAGCCTTGTGCTGTAAACTAGATCTGGTGGTGACTTATTTGTGTCATTGTCCTGTTGTGACCTCTCACCGAGAGATACTTGGTCACCATCCATGTCAGCTGACATTTCTATTTCTCCTTCAACAGTTTCTTCTCAGAACACAAAACAACTGACCTGTTCTTATTCTACTTCTTGTTTCAGACTGTAACTCGAACACCCAGAATGAGGAATCAACAGACAAGCAGAAAAGTTCTGAAGAATCTCAAGAACTCAAAAGGGATGTTATTCCCATGATTATTGCCAGTAAATGTGAGGCCAGGTTAGAAAGGCAGTGGGTAAACCTTGAAAAGGAAAGAGGAACAAAAACTCCTCTCCTAGACAAAGGTTCCAAGAAAGGCAGAGAATTGATTCCCGCTAAACCTGCCCCAGGAGAGAGGCGGTACATATGTGCCGAGTGTGGAAAAGCCTTTAGTAATAGCTCAAATCTCACCAAACACCGGCGAACACACACTGGGGAGAAACCGTATGTATGCACCAAATGTGGGAAAGCTTTCAGCCACAGTTCAAACCTCACCCTTCATTACAGAACACACTTGGTGGATCGGCCCTATGACTGTAAGTGTGGGAAAGCCTTTGGTCAGAGCTCAGACCTCCTTAAACATCAGCGAATGCACACCGAAGAGGCGCCATATCAGTGTAAAGATTGTGGAAAAGCTTTCAGTGGTAAAGGCAGCCTCATCCGACACTATCGGATACACACTGGGGAGAAACCTTACCAGTGTAACGAGTGTGGGAAGAGCTTTAGTCAGCACGCAGGTCTTAGTTCTCACCAGAGGCTCCACACTGGAGAGAAGCCATATAAATGTAAGGAGTGTGGGAAAGCCTTCAACCACAGCTCAAATTTTAATAAACACCATAGAATCCATACCGGGGAGAAGCCCTACTGGTGTAATCACTGTGGAAAAACCTTCTGTAGTAAGTCAAATCTTTCCAAACATCAGAGAGTCCACCCTGGAGAGGGAGAAGTGCTTTAACCGTCAAGTAATGCTCTCTGGGTGGGTTTTGTTTTTATTAAACTTTAGCCCATGGATTCTAGGGAGAAGCCCAGTAATTGCGATATAAACTGTAGTTGTAGATTTTGTTTCACTCATAACACATCAAGGGGTGCCTGGGGAGTGGGTGCTCAGTGGTGGCATGGCGGCACGGAGGGGCTGGAGGGCAGCGGAGCATTCCTCACTGGCCAGCCCTCCAGGGCGCGGTCCCCTTGCCTCGCCTTGGGTCCCAAGCCAGGCCGGCACTGCCTTTTGTATAGTTAAACTGAGTATATCCAGTATAATTAAGGCAGGAACACTGAAACTGTTTAACTGTTTTAACATACATTCGAGAAGTATAAGATTTGTAAAGAATTGAGCCACATTGAACACAATTTAATCTGATTCGGAATAAACTTACAACATCTTGTAATGGTGCCTCAGGACTGTTAAATGGTATGTTGGTTACTGAACACTTCCCAAGAGAGGAAACTCTTCCTGCCGGTTTTAGTTTTGGGGAAATTTGGATTTGGGGTAATTAGAACTTTTCGTACTCGTGAAGGTGCATATTGGGAAATTGGGGTAGAGTGTATAAAGTAACTGCATCTTGGTCTATGTTGTGCCTTTTTTTTTTTTTTTTCTGCATACTGAACACATTTATTTCATCATGGAGAACATTTGTCAGCCTCGTGTGCATTTTGGTTGTGTATATTCTGTCTCTGCCACAGTCTGAAAATCTGACTCTGAAACTTCCTTCTAAACTCCACAACTCAGTAATATCCAGCATGATTCCTTTAAGTCCATCCTGTCTGTTCCCTGACTGTAGTCAGGTGAGATCTTTGCGTGGTCTCCAAGCAAGTTTACTTTCCTACAGCAAGGGGGGGAGGGAGATGCGTTTGTTAGACCAGAGGGTTCTGGAGAATTTGGGGCTTGAGGTGCTCGAGCACGCCTCCCCAGATTTCCGATGCATCAGGACCCAGAATTTTGGTATAAATGACTTGGCAAGGCTTTGCATTTAGCTGTCTCTGCAGTTCTGCCCCCCTCACAACCCTGTGCTAGTTTTCAGGCCAGTCTGCTCTTGCTGCAGAAGATGGGGATCTCTTTAATCCCTCCTGTGGGCGACTTTGGCTTTCACAACATGCCCTGAAATGATAGTTGGCTGAACTAAGCCTATAATTTTCTTTCTTCAAAGCTTGAGACAGAACCTGCAGTCCTTGTAATTGCCACTATCCCAATAAGGTTTCAAGTTCTAGGACTGTTTCAGAAACTCATGCTTCCCCTTCTACCAGAACCTCATATCCTGCCGTGCCTGGTAGAAATCTTCATAATGGCCAGGTAGAGCATGCCAGGAGTCATGACTGCCACGCTCATTACCAGGCTCCTCTTACTAACCATCTGACCAGCGAGTGACCTGTTCCAGAATCCCATCCTGAGGGCTCAGTTTCTAGGGCCACTTCCAGTACCGACTGTTACAGTTTGGGTTTCCCCTAGGACAGCCTGCAACAAGGGCTTGGGGGCAGATAGGTTGCTTAGGGAGATGGCTCCAGGAAGCCAGGTGTGAGGGAGCGGGAAAGGAGGGGAGAAAAAAGCCAATAGTGGGTGCACTGTTGATCTGGTGGCTTCTGTGTGGGGACCTTCACACAACATAACAAATGGGAGAAACTGGTATAGCTGAGCTCTGCTCCAGTCCCAGTGTCCAGCTGTGGTTAGGAGGCAGTGCCTCCTTGGCTCCAGGAGAGTGGCTGAGAACCCCTGGTATACTGGGAAGAAACTGTCCCCAGGGGGCTTTCAGGCTGTCTTGGTCTGAAGATGCTTGCGAGCACACCCCCCCATATCACCCAGATACGCATGTTTACACACACACACAGACAGATGTACAGGACTTAATCTGGATTCTAGATAATATTGGGGGCATACTTAACACTAAAAAAATTAGTGCTTATCTGCAATTCAAATTTAACGGGGCATCCTGTATCTTGCAATTCTACCCCTGGCACTTGGGGGCAGCAGTGCTTCTACCCCTTTGTCTCCCCAGACGTGGTGATCTGATGAATTGAGGGGACACACCAGTAACATGTATATTTGTGGATGAAGTGACAGCTTTGTGCATCCCCAGAAATATGTTGTGACTTTATAAATTCTAGAATAACCTCAAAGTGCTAGCCTGGAAATCAGGGCAGCAGCTCTTCTCTTGCAGCCCACCTCCAGAATTCTCTTTGGTGGAGATTGTCTGCTACGAGGAGACAGAAGTGTCTGATCTATCTTGAGATGGGAAATAACATAGCTGTATCCACATTTCTATGTAATAGCTTAATTTCACCCCATCTAGTCTTATCTACAGTGACTTACATATAGTCCAAGTATACGATTCGAAAATATGATTCTAGGTGAATAAGCCAATTTTGACTCTTATTACTACATTTCTAGTAATGTCAGAGCCAATATATGTTCACATTTCAATCATTTTTTTCCAACTTTTTAAATTGTAAAATACACAACAAAATTTACCATGTTATACGCCTTAAAAATATATAACTTATTAAAGACATAGAAACTTTATACCAAACTAATAGGAAATACCTCATTTTAGGGGCACCTGGGTGGCTCAGTCGGTTGGGTGTCTACCTTCGGCTCAGGTCATGATCCCAGGGTCCTGGGATCGAACCCTGTGTCATCGGGCTCCCTGCTCAGTGGGTAGTCTGCTTCACCTTCTGCTCTTCACTCCTCCGCCCCCCCTCGTACACTCTCGCTCACTCTCTCAAATAAATGAAAATATTTTAAAGATTTTATTTATTTGACAGAGCAAGCACAAACGGTAAGAGGGAGAAGCAGGCTCCTTGCAGGCAGGGAGCCAGACGCAGGGCTTGATCCCAGGACCCTGAAATCACGACCTGAGCCGAAGGCAGGTGCTTAACCGACTGAGCCTCCCAGGCGCCCCAAATGAAATCTTTTAAAAAAGAAAATAGTTAATTTTTTTGAAAGATTTTATTTATTTAAGAGAGAGCCGGGGTAGCAGGGACAGCAGAGGGAGAGAGACAAGAAGACTCTGCCCTCAGCATGGAGCCCAGTGCAGGGCTCAGTCCCACAACACTGAGATCATGACCTGAGCCCAAATCAGGAGTTGGATGCTCAACCAACTGAGCCACCCAGACACCCCTGGAAATAAAATTTTTAAAAAGAGGAGGCAGCATTAAAGACAGTGATGGGGAAAAAAAAAAGACTAAAAGATTTTAAACTTTATTGAGTAATTGTATCATTTGTGTGGCTACTGAATTGTTTGAGAACTATACTTGAAATGTCAGAAAAAAATAAACCATTATATTTATTTAGTTTGAAATGAAGGGGGTGCCTAGCTGGCTCAGTCAGTAGAGCATGTGACTCTTGATCTCAGGGTCCTGAGGCTGAGCCCCATGTTGGGGGTAGAGTTTACTTAAAAAAAAATTTTTTTTAAATGAAGATTTACCCATAGAAGATAAAGGAGTATAGTTGTAGAATTAAGAATTTAAGTAAAACTGGATTGGCAGTAGCAATATTAACTCAT
This sequence comes from Neomonachus schauinslandi, assembly GCF_002201575.2. Classification (NCBI taxonomy): domain Eukaryota; kingdom Metazoa; phylum Chordata; class Mammalia; order Carnivora; family Phocidae; genus Neomonachus; species Neomonachus schauinslandi. Next base: position 169,742,809 of record NC_058407.1, on the reverse strand, counting down.
TTCTTCACAATAAAATACGTATCTTTTTTTATTTCTGTCCAAGAGCAATTGCCCAGAAATAATGTGAACCCCAATATGCATATATTTCTCCCCCACCCTGACTATGTGTCATCAGTGTTCCTTGGAGAAATAGGTAATTCTATATTCAGAAAAAATGTAAGGTGAGCCTGGCAGTTTTGTTGTGCCAAAAGGCTCTCAAATTTGATGAGGTTTTATTGAAATGACACAGGGGCCAATCTAAAATGAGCTCATGTTGGGATGCCTGGGTGGCTCAGTCAGTTAAGGGTCTGCCTTCAGCTCAGGTCATGATCCCAGGGTCCTGGGATCGAGTCCGGCATCGGGCTCCTTGTTCATCGGGGAGCCTGCTTCTCGCTCTGCCTGCCACTACCCCTGCTTGTGCTCTCTCTCTGAGAAATAAAATCTTTTTTAAAATCAAAAGAAAATTTAAAAAATGAGCTCACGTTTGCCAGAGTTGTGACAATTTGAGCATCAAAGAGAATATTGGCTGAGGTTGATTGTCATATATTTAGTCTAAAAAGCCAGAGTCTACAATGATTAACAAAGTAAAGTATTCTAAAAGAATGGCCATTGGAAGCTCTTTCAGAATGAGAAGTAATTCTATTGAATCTTGTTATTCAAACACATTGGTATTATGGACTACTTTACAATATTGATGAGGAAAGAAATTAATAATATAAATACATCAATGAGGAAGTATTTTCTGACTCAAAGGAAATAGCAGTAAAAAGACTCTAAGTTTTGATCTTGAGTTAGACAAAGCCAGGTAAAATACCCACATACAAATTTAAGTCTCCTTGAGAACTTTATGGTTTTCCTAACATGAAAGAATGGAAGATCCCATAGGCCCCAAAGTCATTAAAATTACATTTCTTAGGATCCTGTCAAATCAAAGAATTAGCAGGAGAAAGAAGTGTACCTAGCATAAAGTTTATCCCCTCAGGTGGGAACTGCAGAATTCTATCAGCAGAAAAAAGAATTTGAACACATATATGGCTTGAAATGAGGGAAGTGAGCTAAAATATCATTCCCCTTAATTTCAACAAGGACAATTTCAGTGGAGATAGGGTTGCCAGATTAAATGCAGGATGACCTGTTAAATTTCAATTTCAGGTGAACAACGAATAATTTTTAATAAAATGTCTCATGCAGTATCTGGGGCATGGTTTGTATATATTTGAGGATATACTGGAGGTAAACGAACAAGTCCATAAATATTTACTTGCTTATTTATCAGTCATTGCAGAGTTGTTAGTATCAGGCAGTGTTCTAGATTCTGGAGGATTACATTGCTAAATAAGACAGTGTCCCTGCTCTCAGAGACTCTAGTAGGGGCTGGAGGAGAGAGAATACTGACAATGAGAAGTAGACAGATACACAAAATAATTCCAGCCACTAATATTGGAATTTTTTAAAAAGTCTAAATATTTCCTTTTTTTAAGATTTATTTTTATTTATTTTGGAGAGAAAGAGGAGAGAGAATCCCACCAGACTCCCCACTGAGCACGGAGCCTGACATGGGGCTCAATCTCATGACCCTGAGATCATGACTGAGCCAAAACCAAGAGTTGACGCTCAACCGACTGAGCCACCCAGACACACGTAATTTTGGAGTATTTTTTAAAAGGTTAGAAAATAGTATTTTCAAGTGTTTTCTGGGTGCAGATTTGAGAGGCTTTTCTCAATAAGTGGGCATTACTTATTACTAAAGTATTAAATCTATTGCTATTTTTGCTTTTGCTTTTGCTTTTTAAAATTTCCTTCCTTTAAAAAAAAATTTTTTTTAAGTAAGGTTTATGCCCAATGTGGGGCTTACATCTAAGACCCTGAGATCAAGAGTTGCATCCTCTAGCGACGGAACCAGCCAGGCACCCCTCTACTTTTGCTTTTATAGACGTAAATGTTGAAAATTCCTGCTCACGTAAGTTGAGAAGATGAGTGGTAGAAGGAATATAGTTATAGCAATGTTGATTTTACATACCGAAATCACACTGTGATCTATCAACAGAAATGGTTTTGTCCTCCTTTGCTTTTACTGGTGGAGGGAAGTACTGGGAAATCACTGGAATCACAAAGGATTTGTCCACCTAATCCTTATTGGCAGCAATATTTCAAATGAGTCCTTTTGTTTGGTACCCCAAAAGTTTTGATACCCCAGGGCAATACATAGCAGTATTGGGGGTGAGAAACCTATCTTCCATCAGGAGGGAAGATGGCCGTGAAGGAGGGCACCCTGGCCAAGGGAGCAATCTTAAAGGTGTACAGATAGAAAATATAAGACTCTGGCAACTGATTCTCTCAAAACTAGCTGCCTACACAGATGCTCTGAGAATATTTGTGTTCTCCATCCCCCATTCCTACCTGCCAGGTTGCTCATATCCTTGTCTGAAGACTGCTATGAAGACCCCAGTGAGGCTACCAGTGCCCTCCTTTCTATTGACTTTCGGTAAGGCTTACTTTTTTACTCTTATTTTCTTCCTTTCTTTTAGATAAAAGCTTTACAGGAGTTCCAACACTTCCTTTCCCACCTTGGTGGATTGCCTTGAGCATCCCCTAGGTGACTCATGACACTCCGGAGACCATGGACTCAGAAGAATAATCATTAAGAGCACGGCTTTTGAGAACTTGCTGGGAATTAGCCAGCTGGCTTGGTTCTGGGGCAAACACTAACCATAAGCTACAAATTGACTTCTCAGCCCCAGAGTAATAAAGTTGATAGCATTGAAGGTGCTGGGTGTCTAAGAGCTGTTCCCTTCGGATGGTCATTAGGGAACCTTTTACAGAACAAACAATCCCACTTTGAGGAGACCATTTCCACCCTGCCCTGCTCTCCTTGCCCCTGCCTCCTTCCTCATCTCTGTCCTTCTTATCCTAAAGTAGGAGTGGAAGAAAAAGGAATGGAGGAGAGATTTTAAAAAAAAGCCCAGGGACTTTTGTGTGTGTGTGTGGTTTTGGTGGGGATGAGGGTGGGTATTGAGTTTACTGAGCGACTTGATTATGCCAAGTACTTGCTCAAATTCTCATTATGGTCTGGAAGGACTGGAGATGGGTCAGGCACCCACCCATCTCAGGCCACCCTCAAGGTGTTATTAGTGACTTCTGTTCTGCCTCCAGGCCTTAGTCCTGACTATTTCCTCTGCCCTAGCATCCCCTTCTCTTCCAGGGCCTGCAACACTTCTGCAAATTCTCCTTTCCTAGCACTTTTCATATTTTACTGGAATTGGGTCATTTAAATTGCTGTCCTTAGCCTGCCGTCACTGGAAAGTGAAGTCTGTTGCGTTCGCAGAGCTGACTGTGGGCGCCATAAATATGGATGCAGTGGAAACTGGGATCAAATGGGAGGCAGGGCTGGAAGGGGAGCCAGGAGGGCCCCCACGTTACTCAGGATATCACAAGATTTCATTCTGTATGTGACCTGGAAGGATATGATTCCTACACTTACAGGGTTCCTCCTGTGAGGGCATAAAGTGAGCGAACCACGGAAACCTTCCCCTCCTCTCCTCAAGGATCTCACACATTCAGCTCCTGGGGGGCCTCGCCCGCCAGTCTTCTTGTCTTCTTCGGATGCACCGGATAGATTTTAGTAACTTCCCCGACTTTCCTCTCTCATCGCTTGTACAGGTTTTGTCCTCACGGGGACTCTCTGATGGGCAGGAATGTTCTCTTCGGATTTTAATTTAAAGGAGGCATTCTGGGGCGCCTGGGTGGCTCAGTCGTTAAGCGTCTGCCTTCGGCTCAGGTCATGATCCCAGGGTCCTGGGATCGAGCCCCGCATCGGGCTCCCTGCTCAGCAGGAAGCCTGCTTCTCCCTCTCCCACTCCCGCTGCTTGTGTTCCCTCTCTCGCTGTCTCTCTCCGTCAAATAAATAAATAAAATCTTAAAAAAAAATAAAATAAATAAAATAAAAATAAAGGGGGCATTTTTACATGAAACAAACACAAAACTTGGTTTATTTGGAAATTTCAAATAAAGGTGAATTTTTTTGTACCGATGAACCCTTCAGAAGTCGTCTTTTTTGCTGCGGGTCGGCTCGGGACCCGGGTCGCTCTGCCAAGGTGCGCTCTCCTCCGCCCTCGACGATCCGCGGGGGAATCCCCGCCGCCCCGCCGGTTCTGGGGCGCCCAGCCATGCGCCCTGAGGCCGAGGGACGCGGCGCCTCGCCCCGCCCGGCCATCAGGGGGCGCGGCGGCGGGCGGGAGTGCCAGGGCCGGCGTTGGCGGCCGCCGCGCGGCCTAGGCCGGGAGTCAGCGAATCACCGAGAGGGGAACACCTCCAAAGTTCCTAGAGAGAACAAGTGGGCGTGGAGGCTACGGGGATAGGGTGGGTAATGAAAAGGATCGACCCGGAAGCGAAATAGAGAGAACTTCCGTTCTTTGTTCTGTCCGGGTGTGTGGGTCTGTGACAGGGTCCAACGGGGCCTGGTCGGTGTCTGGCCCCCCAAATCTCCCGTCCCTGCCCCCAGGGTGAGTCCGGCCGCCCCCGGGGCTCGCGGTGAGACGGAGGCTGTGGCCGCCGGGGAAAGGGGTGGTGTCCGCGCCGCTGCGGCCCGCGGGGTCCCCAGGCCCGCCCGGAGCTGCCGGGAGGCGCCGTTCCCTCCCCCGCAGCCGGTCCCCGACTCCGCTTCCCCGGGGACCTCCCTCCTCCAAGAGGGGCCTTGCCAGGAGGGGAGGAAAGGGGCTCCGGTTCTGGGCTTGTGACTTAGCCTAGCTCGAGCACTTAAAAGTTCCAGTACGGCTGTAAACGGGCCCCTCTCTTTAGAACAACTGATGACAGCTCCCCTAACTTGGTAATCCTCCCAGACGCTTTTATTTGGTGTTAACACAGTTATTCGCGCCAGTGGCAGGAGACGTCTCTTTGTACTTAGCCGGGTCTGAGATCTGAGAAGGAGTTCAACGAAGTGTTCGCAGTTAGAAGTAGGTCTGGAATGGGGGGTGGGGGAGAGTGCAAACTTAGTTCCCGAGAATAATCCCCTGGCGCTCAGTAAATCGAGTCCCTTACGGGGATTGGTGCAGCTGTGTCTGGCTCCCGCTTTCAATTGTGTTAGGTCCCTGATTTGATCCGCTTTTGAAGTGGGATTGAACGCAGATGGATGTTTACGCTCTGAATGGCATTCGTAAACTCCAGGAGAGGATAGGCAGGATGATGAACCCGAAATATAGGGAACAATGAGAGGAGCTAAAGGTATTTATCCCCAAGAAGGGAAGTTTATGGACAGTGAGCGTCATTTGGCTTACAAGTGTTTGAGGAACAGTTGTGTGGAAGCAGAAGATTCTGTTCTTGAAGCACCTTAGGGCAGGGTGCTAGGCCTCTGTAAGGTGAAGGTCCAAGGGGGATAGATTTTCCCACCTTACCTACCGAAGACCTCTCTGTTGGTGAAGCTTTGCAGCAATGTACCGGACTCCGTGCTGAGGTTGAGAGTTTCCTGCAAGTTTAGCTGTCAGAACATTGGGAACTTGAGAAGGCATTTCTTACACTTGGGTGGGAGGTTGACCTGGAGAACCTTCAGTTACCTTTCAGCTCTCCAGGGGTGCAACACAAATAACCACTTGTGTCTTAATTGTGTTGATTAGTGTATGGTCTTTTTTTTTTTCCTTATATCTGAGTAGAAATGAAGTTTACATGAATATTTTTTAATTCTTTTTTTCCCCCCTTAATCATACAGCACTGGCGTCAACTTAAGTTAGAATTTCCAGGAACTTGCACAAAGGCTTCCAAAGTCCCGATAATTGCTACTCTGGTCTTCTAGGACCTAACTCCAAAGAAGGAAGGAAAGATTCCAGCAGGTAAAGCTTTTCATGACTCGTTCTCACTGCCAGGTCGTCTTTGTCAGTCCGCAGGAGCAGCTTCAGGGAGAGGCGCTGGCCCCAGAGCAGGGAAGGGCCCTGCCTGGACCTGAAGCTGTGGGGGCACAATGGAGATTTTTCTTTCTGTGAGAAACATTGTGTACTGATGCAGACACTGGGGACTTGTTCTCAACAATATGCCTTTGAGTTCAAGCTTTGGTTAACCCAGCTTTGAGGAGGGAGGCTTGTTTTTTTTCTTCTGGAGTCAGAGCCTCTGAGTTTCCTTTCTAAAGAGAGTTTGGACCAAGAGCTGATTCGTTGGAGGTGTCTGCTTATAAACAGTCCTGGAAATCATAAAGTTGGTTGATAGGAACAAAAGATGGCTGGCTCTGAGACAGAGTTGAAGGGACCCAGTGAGGAGGGAGCCTTGGTGGCAATAGGGTGTGTCACCTTGATTGCCACTGGGCCTGGCTCATGCCTCATTCAGTGTCTTTCTCTGTGTAAAGGCATTGGTGGTGGGCATTCTGTACCCCCTTGTTGCCCAAACACTAGAGTTCTGTGAACTCTGACTCTCAGGGCCCCTCCCCTTTTTATGCTTTATGTGAACACAGCTGTCTATAATGGTAAAGCAAATATTGTTCACATTCCTTTCAGTAGTGTCTTGCAATGTAGTGACACTCAGCAGTTGTTTGTTACATGAGCACATAAATAAAGAGGGAAGTAGACAAAGTCCAGGGGTTTTTTGCTTTGCTCTTGCCCAAGTGTAAGAAAGCTCTGGTGGCTGTTCTTGGTCTGTTGACTCCTGTCAACAGGAGTCTGGTCTTTCAGCTCCAGATCTGCTGAAAGGACAAGAAGGCATTCAAGTGTGAAGTAGAAGCTTCTGCTTGAGATCCAAACCTTAGTCTAGATACTCACGTTCTGTTTTATTCACTAGAGCCACAGAGAACAGACCTCTCTTGATTGTCATAGCAACTGGGGAATGGGGACGTCAGGAGGGATGAAAATGGAGTAATAAGTAATCTTATGTGTTTTTTTAAAAAAGTGTTGGTCCGTGCGGCAGGGACTTATATTCTGATCCAAGGAAATGTATTAGGAGAAAAGGGAGGTAGAAAGAAGGCCGGCTGCTACCTTCTCGGTGACGGGCCCAGCCTCTAGATCTGGCGAGTACGTACACCTGCTCCCTGCGATGACACTGCCTGGGGACCACAGAAGGGGCCCCCGTCCCTCAGTAACATCCTGCCTTTGGCTGAAACTGGAAGCAGACAGCTGTCTTAGAAAGGGGAGGAAGGATTTCTCTAATTTAATTAATAGATCTGAGCTATTTGCCATAGTTCTGGGTGTCAGCTGTTATTTCCCCAGGGTTTTCTAAATGAGAGACCGAGAACTCAACGGAAAGTTTCTCTGATCTCTGCCATTGGGTGCTGTTTTGTGACCCCTTTTCCTCAAAGGATAACACCTAAATGTAATGTAACAGCTAGAAATCTAATAAAGTAATTTTTTTCCTTCTACTAGCTCTAATGTTTATGAGGTTTTTTTAAAAAAAATCTTTAAATAGGAGCACCTGGGTGGCTCATTCGGCTAAGCCTCTGACTCTCAATCTCAGCTCAGGTCTTGATCTAAGGGTCGTGAGTTCAAGCCCAGCATGGAGTCTACTTAAAAATAAATAAGTAGGGCGCCTGGGTGGCTCAGTTGGTTGAGCGACTGCCTTCAGCTCAGGTCATGATCCTGGAGTCCCTGGATCGAGTCCCGCATCGGGCTCCCTGCTCGGCGGGGAGTCTGCTTCTCCCTCTCCCACTCCCCGTTTGTGTTCCCTCTCTCGCTGTGTCTTTCTCTGTCAAATAAATAAATAAAATCTTTAAAAAAATAAATAAATAAATAAATAAATAAATAAATAAGTAAATGAAAAATCTGTAAACAGTTAGCTTCATGCACTATCCTAAACATTCTTAAAAGTTCATACAATACATACACATTTTGCAGATCTATGTGTACATACTTTTTCATTTTATTGGTTTTTTTTTTTTTTAAAGATTTTATTTATTTATTTGAGAGAGAGAGAGAGAATGAGAGACAGAGAGCATGAGAGGGAGGAGGGTCAGAGGGAGAAGCAGACTCCCTGCCAAGCAGGGAGCCCGATGCGGGACTCGATCCCGGGACTCCAGGATCATGACCTGAGCCGAAGGCAGTCGCTTAACCAACTGAGCCACCCAGGCGCCCTTATTGGTTTTTTTTTTAATTTCAATTTTTCTTAGTATTTAATTCTGTTAGTATCATTATTTGGCACCAGTGTTCCACGTTTTCTGTTGCTATAAATATCACTCAGTATGTTGTGGGAGCCAAAGGTAGGATATTGTCTAGGACAATTGTCCTAGACAATTGTAGCAGGACTCGGGCCCTGGTCTTTCAGCTCCAGATTGTCTTTCTGTGGTGCTCATGGAATCTCTTCACAGGGTATTTACCGGGATCTAGAAGACTGGTCCTGGTTGCTACAATTCCTCCTGCTAATCGTGGGTATGAACTGAAATGCTAGCTCAAGGGAGGTGGTTTTTTTGGTTTGGTTTGGTTTGGTTTTAATCATTGAACCTTGAACTTTGCTTCCGCAGTGCTTCCTCGTTCTCATTCAAAACCAGCTTCCTGCTGAGTGTGCAGATAGTGGACCAGAGACCCAGAGCTTCTGGCCCTACCCATGGAAACTCAGGCTGATTGCGTATCTCAGGAACCTCAGGCCCTGCTTGAGAGTGGTAAGGAATAGAGATTCATTTATTCTTTTATTCTTTTATTCAGGCATTCAGCAGTCATGCTGCATGTCTTATTCACCAGGAATCGGGCTAACCACTAGAATCCAGATGTGGCTAAGACACAGTCTTTCCCATTCGGTAGCTTACAGCCCAGTGGAAAAGCTAACTGAAGCCAACAATGAATGTACAGCTTGGTAGCCTTTACAGCTGAGGCATTTGTGAAGGGCCGTTGGGACCTCATGCAGGATTAAGAAAACTGACAATCACAGAATTCCAGGTGCTTGGTCCTACTTTGTGTTCTTTAGGAGCATGCACTTAGGGGAGGCTCTTGGGAAATCACTTTGTAGGTCACAGGCAGAAGGATGAAATGAGCAGAAGCCACTAAGGTATTTGTATTTTGCTGTCATAGACTGTGCCACTGACTTCGGAGGCAATTGCTGTTGAAAGGGTATGCTTATCAGGAAAAAGCATTTAAGGATCTCTTTGTCCCGGTGATTGCACACAGTCTTGTGTCTCTAGGGGTTTAGAATCTCTAAGGGACAAATATGTTAAGAATTACAGAAGAAGAGATGTGATCAAGCCCAGAACCAGGAAACATTTTGTAGTGTTTAGATTTGACCTGGGGTGAAGAGAAAGAAGGAGAATGGGCATTGTGTTGTTCAGTTGGGGTTGGGTGAGGCTGCTGGTTTCCTCTGGTCTAAGAGACCTTTGTGCACGAGTCTTGAGTTCAGAGATGTGGAGAGGGATGGAAGGGGTGAGCAGGAATGTCTGCGTTGCTGGCCAAGGTTGGGAGAAAGGACAAGAAGGTGCTGATCACTAATGGGAGGACTGGGCCGGTTTCTGGGAGAGAGCAGTGACTGAACAGAAAGGAAGGTACCTGGGGCAGATGGAGAGCAGGATCAGCAGGGCTTTGGACACCTCACCTCAAGAGGGCTTGGGTCCTAGGTTCCAGGACCCAGTGAGTTTTCTGTGGGTTGGGAGGCCAGAGAGCAGATGGGTTCACTCACGGAGCCTTTTATTGTCCTTCAGCTCTTCCTTCCTCGACAGTTCCTGCATTTTCCGACAAGGACAGCCTAGGGGATGAGATGTTGGCAGCTGCACTCCTAAAGGCCAAGTCCCAGGTGAGCTGTGATTCCCTTTATCCTTCTTCCTTCCCATCTCATGGAAACGTTTATGCCGTGACATCCATTCAGTGCCCCAAACCGTGATTCCCCCCATCAGGAACGTGGTTCTTTCCTGCTGAATAACGGACCCCTCTCTTCCTCTGCCATAACCTCCTTTCCCCCACCTCTTAGATACTCATTGTTCATCCTCATTCCCAGTTATTATTTTTGGTGCTGCCGGTCCCCTCCCTCCCCCTGAAATTGCACGCAAGACCGTGTTGTTTCAGGAGTTGGTAACGTTTGAGGATGTAGCTGTGTACTTCATCCGGAAGGAGTGGAAGCGTTTGGAGCCTGCTCAGAGGGACCTCTACAGGGATGTGATGCTGGAGAATTATGGGAATGTGTTCTCGCTGGGTAAGGAGATAACGTTTTCTCAGTAAAACTCCCTTGGCATTTCTTTGTTTCCTTGTTGGCTAGTGACACTTGAGTCGCAAAATGATCAGCTAAAGATTGACGTAGTCTCAGAAAATTCTAACAATAATAGTAACTCCTGCTTGTACAGTAATTGGCAGTTTATAAAGAGCTTTCCTATACATTCTCTCGTGGAAACCTCACAGTAACACAGTAACAGCGGTTGCTAGGGTTCTTCTTGTGTTCTCGGTGACGAAAGAGACGTCAGAGGCCTTCAGTGCTTCACGGTGGTCCTATAGCTATCAAGTAGCAGGACTCGGGCCCTGGTCTTTCAGCTCCAGATCTGCTGCTTTTTTTTCCATGTGATTCGTAATGTGTAATTCAGAGCCTTTTCCAAAAGATGAGCATCTCGGGATCCCTAAACACGTGAGGTACTGCTGGGCGCCCATGTGCGCATTCTGGAACTCCTTCTCCTTCCCTTCTCTGTTGTACCCCCTCGAGGGGTCCATTGCTTTGTTCAGGACTAGAGTGGCTGCAGCTCCTGGAGAAATTTGCAACTGGCGTCTTTAACCTTTACTCTGTGGACTGTTAATCTGTGACTTGTCAGTCACACACTGTCAGTGAGAACATTTTCTGGGCAGTGCAGGGGCGTCTCCCTCCCTCCCATTGGAGACTCCCTGCACATTTCCTTGCTGGCCCTGCGAATCCTGGGTGGGGACTCAAGCTCTGGGACCACTTGCTCTGAGCAGGATAAACCTTGTCCCATGGGCAGGATTTCCATTTCTGAATTTTGACACAATCTTTGGGGTGCATTGAGACGAAGAGCCGAGGGTCCTGGGTTTGAAGGGAACTGAGAACAGAGAGGTCCTGAGAGGTGCCTGTTCAGGTGAGGGAGAAACAGCTGTTTCTGTTCTCTAACACTCATTCCTGGTCTTTACTTCTTAATATATTGACAGACTAAAAATGCTAACTGTCTAGACCCTTTTCACTCATCCTCTTTGCCCAAAGCTCCCTTTGAAAATCCCAAAGCAGTGGAAATAAGTCAGACAAGAAGATGGTTTATGTATCTTCACACCTTAGCCCAGCCTTCGATGCCTAGGGCCCAGAGGCGGACTGAGCTCCGTCTTTTGCCTGTTTCTGTGGGTTTGGCGTGTGTGGCCTACAGACGTGATTGTTCTTTTCACCTGAGGCTGTGGCGGTCACTGTGGCCTCCCCCTTGTCGCTTCTTCCTGCTTTGCGACTGTTTCCCATCACCCTTCTGGGCTTGCTTATGTTTCTTCTTCCCTATCTTCTGGAAGCCACTGTCTCCCCACTTGCATTTTCAGTCTCTGACCTCTGTGAGGATTTTGTCACTTCATTAAACAGCGTGTCCTTTCTCTTCTGTTTTTGTTTCCTCACCCCTGCCTGGTCTGTCTTCCTCTCCTCCCATCTCCAGCCTTCTCTGTACTTCCAGATCTTTTCACTTTGATTTTGCTTCTTGCCTTTCTTCTTCCTTATTTTCTCGATGCAGATTTCTCATTGTGCATCAGCTGCTCCCAGCCTGGGCAGGTCTGCACGCAGATGAGAGGCTTGTGCTTTTAGCCTCGTGAACGTCTTTCTCGTAATTATCCTGTCCTCTGGTTTTGATCCTTTCTTCCACAAGGAACAAGTGATGTTTGTATTTTGTATTGTGCCAGATGGTGAGACCAGAACTGAGCATGATCAAGAAATTTCCGAAGATACCGGTTCACGTGGGGTGCTATTGGGAAGATTCCAAAAGGATATTTCTCAGGGTCTTAAATTTGAAGAAGCCTATGAACAAGAAGTCAGTCTCAAGAGGCAACTGGGGAACTCCTCTGGAGAAAGATTGAATAGGAAGATAAAAGATTTTGGTCAAGTGACAGATGAGGAAAAGCTAACCCCTGTGGGAGAGAGAAGTGAGAAATACAATGATTTTGGGAACAGCTTCACTGTGAGTTCTAACCTTATTTCGCATCAGAGACTTCCTGTGGGAGACAGACCCCATAAGTGTGATGAATGTAGCAAGAGCTTTAATCGAACTTCAGACCTTATTCAACATCAGAGAATCCACACTGGGGAGAAACCCTATGAATGTAGTGAGTGTGGGAAGGCCTTCAGTCAGAGCTCACATCTTATTCAGCATCAGAGAATCCACACTGGAGAGAAACCTTACGAATGTAACGATTGTGGGAAGACCTTCAGTTGTAGCTCTGCCCTCATTCTACATCGGAGGATCCACACTGGGGAGAAGCCCTATGAATGTAGTGAATGTGGGAAAACCTTCAGCTGGAGCTCCACCCTTACTCATCATCAGAGAATCCACACTGGAGAGAAACCATATGCTTGTAATGAATGTGGGAAGGCCTTCAGCAGGAGCTCCACCCTTATCCATCACCAGAGAATCCACACTGGAGAGAAGCCCTATGAATGTAATGAGTGTGGGAAGGCCTTCAGCCAGAGCTCCCACCTCTATCAGCACCAGAGAATTCACACTGGAGAGAAGCCCTATGAATGTATGGAATGTGGAGGAAAGTTTACTTATAGTTCAGGCCTTATTCAGCATCAAAGAATCCACACGGGGGAGAATCCCTATGAATGTAGTGAGTGTGGGAAGGCCTTTAGGTATAGCTCAGCTCTTGTTCGCCACCAGAGAATTCACACTGGAGAGAAGCCTTTGAATGTAATGGGAATGAGCAAAAGTTCTCTCAGAGTCACTGCTGAATTAAATATCAGAGAGTCTACATGAGAGAGCGCCACACACCTGTTTTCCTCACTTCCTCTGCGTCTAAAGAGTTCCTGCCTTACTATATAAGTATGAACATCTTAGAATGTGTCCCTTCCGACTCAAACCTTTCACTTTAGAGAACGGGGCAGATTGGGGAAATCATGCTGGCACATCCTCATGGTGAGCCACCAGGTCAGTTTCCCCAGGAATCACACCAGGAAGCAAGCGGCAGGTTAAGTGCTGGGAATACGAGGGAAGCTCTGGGACCAGTCACCTTCCATTTTGGAAGGGAGTTTGCACTAGACCATTTCTCTCACACCAGAGGAGCCTTTCTTTCCAAGGTGGGGAATGGAAGCACAGTAGGAATAAAATTCCAAGGATTCCTCCGTTGGAGTCAGTATACTCAGCACAGAAGGCAGTGGAAGGAATGTTCTGAGTCCTGCTATTTGCTAAGAAGGGCACATGGAGGCTCTCTTTCAAAGCCACTGTTCCTAATCCAGCTTTAAATTTTGATAAGGAATGTGCTGTTTGTTGTTGTTGTCGTTGTTCCATGACTTCATTAATTATGGAAATTTGGGGCTGAGGGATTAGTTATTTTATTGGGGGGACCCCACGAGGTTTTCTGTGCTATCTGTATTTTGGGGGGCTCTTGGAGCCGCAAGCCCGTTTCCAAGAGCAGTGAGGCAATTTTGTCGGAGAACTCCTTATCTTTCCCTATTGTGATAGGTCTGATTGGGAAATCCATCTGATAATCAGTAAGGCTCACAGGGAGAGGATCAAAAGCATTTAGCATTGGCCTGCTTCCCGTCCTCCTCTCTCCCTGTTCCTCTCCCCACTCCTGCGTTGAAAAGTGATTTAATCCAAACCCCCAGTTGCTAAGAATAGAATGTTTTAAGGAGCTTGCTCAGCCAGCTTGCCCTGCCCTCTGACACCTACGACCTATGCCCTCTGGCCCCAGCAGCTGGACCTCTCATGACCTCACCTCTGACTTCAGCAGCCAAGTGTGAATGCAAAGAAAGAGCAAAGCCCAGAGAAGAGAGTCTCTGGCCTGATGCGGCCGCCGGGCTCCTTGCTGGGTTAGGATGGAGCTCAAGTTTTCCCAGCTGAAGGGATGATCTTTCGTTATCTTTTTCCAATCCTGCTCATCCTGTAGCATAAATGAAGTGCACTATTAAACAGAATAGTTTTTTTAGAAGGAGAGATTGAGTGTGTTTTTGTGCAGGAGCCAAATTTATTTCAGTTAAAATAGGAAACCGTGACTATAACTGGAATCCTTAAAATTTAATCTTTTAGATTTTTTTTTTCAGACAACTGTTTTTCTTTCACACACATATGACCTCTCGCTGTCAAGACTCTGTCGCATTCCTCTAGATACTGCCGCAGACTCTCAGTCATGTACACGTTGGATTTCGTGTGCGGCATATCATTCTGTGTGGTACAATACTTAAGACCAGCAACCCAAATTAGAAAGGTGTTCCTGGGTGTAGGGGCCCTGACAAGCGAGTACTTGGGTTTGGGGTCGCAGTGGGCATATGTAGATTTCTTGTTCGGGCCCTTGATGGGAGGAGGTTCCAGTCATGGAGAAGGTGGAGATGAAAGTCTTACGGAAGATGGGGAAATGTCTGGAACTGGCCTCTGGAAAATCTTAGAGCATATATTGTGATTGACCACCTAATATGTTTTTGATTTCTTAAAGTTATAATGAAACATTCTTTTGGCTCTTCTTTGAGATTCCCCACATACTTACAGACTAACTTTGTGTCTCAAAGTGTAGGCCATGAACAACCCATATTAGAATCACTAGGCTAGGGGCGCCTGGGTGGCTCAGTTGGTTAAGCGACTGCCTTCGGCTCAGGTCATTATCTCAGGGTCCTGGGATCGAGCCCCGCATCGGGCTCCCTGCTCGGCAGGAAGCCTGCTTCTCCCTCTCCCACTCCCCCTGCTTGTGTTCCCTCTCTCGCTGTCTCTCTGTCAAATAAATAAAATCTTAAAAAAAAAAAAAATCATTAGGCTGCTTGTTAGTAATGCAGGTTTCTGAACCCCCAAATCAGACCTATCAAATTATTTCTGAGGTTAGAGCCTAAAAATTTACACTGAAAAGCAAGAACTAGTAACAGAGTAGAGAATATTTCTGGAGGGAGATGAGCAAGGTCTTTTAAACCTCCTCTAAAACACAGAGGAGAAGAGGTTCCAGGCAGGACCGTTTGGGGGTGGGTGAGGCCCGAGCATGGCCACTTATGTGGAGATTCAGGTTGTGGAGCTCTGGGAAAGACAGGTAAAACTGCTAGGTGATGGGGGCGCCTGGGTGGTTCAGTTGGTTAAGCGACTGCCTTCGGCTCAGGTCATGATCCTGGAGTCCTGGGATCGAGTCCCGCATCGGGCTCCCTGCTCGGCGGGGAGTCTGCTTCTCCCTCTGACCCTCCCCCCCTCTGATGCTCTCTGTATCTCATTCTCTGTCTCAAATAAATAAATAAAAAATCTTTAAAAAAACAAAACAAAACAAAACTGCTAGGTGATGAATAGTTGCCACACATGAGGGATCAACCACTTCTCTGCCCGCCCGCTGCACTCCCCCGCACAGACCTCATGACTCCCTCCTTCAGAGCATCTCCGTGAGGCCTGGGAATGATCTGGACTGTTGCATGAAAATTATGTTTATTTTTAAGTATCTTTGAAGCTACTATAACATTTTACTCCTCTGGTTTTCCTGATTATTCCTATTTCCCATTATGATTCCTCTTTTCTCAGTCCCTGAGTATTCCTGAATGTTGGGTCATGATACCGCTTTGTCTCTTTCCTTACCATTACCTTGGAGCCGCTTACTCCTGTGGTCTCAACTCTTACCTGTGCAAATAAGTTTTAAGTCTGCACCTGGGCTACGAGTCTCTCCCAAGTTCGTCTTGGGTCTCTGGCAGACTGCTGGTCATTTGTACTTGGACCTCTAAAAGTTTCAAGTTAACGTGTTTCAAACCAGATAACATCTTTCCCATAAACTGCCCCCTCTCAAGATTTCTGTAAACTCAGGGTCAGACCTTCAGAGTTTTCTTTGGTTACTCATCCTACATCTGACCAGCGTCAAGTCCTAGGCAGGTGAATTCAGTAGGCATGGAGTGGAAAGAGATTATTGGCAGAGGGGAGGGTTTCAGAGTTGAGGTCGTGGGGGAGGTGGGATTTCCAAGTGATGGTAATAATAGTAGCTGACACATGGCATATCCTCCGCCTGGCCCTTTTCCAAGTGGTTTTCAGATGTCAAATCATGTAATCCTCACAACCGCCTGTGTGTGAGGCGGGTGTTAGTATTAACCTCGTCTTACAGAGGAGGAAACCATTGACCTTGCCAGGTGAGACGTGACCATGGGATCAGAGAATCACCATGAGGAAGACCCTGGGTTGCTCTACTTGGTGGGAGGCTGGACCCCGTGGCCCAGATGGCTCCCATGTGAGGTGGGGAGGCGTGTGTGAAGAGAGTCTCACCCAGGCAATCGTCTTGCCCTGTCCCTTAGGATTCTACAACCTCCGTCGTTCCTCTTTGCTTCTATTGCTGCTAAGCCTAGAGTTCAGGTCCTTATTACTTCTCCCCTCAGTTATATAAATAGTCTCCTCGTGGATTGTTCTCTTTATTTTCTCTCAGTCTCCCCAAAGCACTACACCCATCTTGTCACTCCTTCAGTGGCTTCTCCCTTCTTAATAAAATTTGAAATCCTTAGTCGTATAGTGAAGGCTTTTCTTGAGCAGGTCTCTGCCTATCTGAACAGCCGTATCTACAACTGCTCCTCTTCACACATCGAAAAACCAGATTTGTGAAAACCAGTGCTGGTCAGTAGTGAGGGTGGTAAAAATATATATTTTATTTAGTACTATTGCAATAGAGGAAAAGAGACCTCTGTATAGACCTGGGCTCATGTCCGAATACAGCTGGTCAAGTGGGGATTTACAGCTGAGGGGCAAGGTAGGGGTCAGTGGATGGAAAATTTCTAAGAGAAAAAAAACATCAGGGTAAGAAGGATTTTGGTTAAACTGACCTAACAGGATTCTTGCTGAAGAAGGGCCGGGGTGAGTAGATCCCACCCTGGGGTGACGGTGGAGGATGAAGGACTGTTGGTAAACTGACTTCTCAGAGTTCTTGCTAAACCTAGATTTATGAGGAAATGCACAGAAGGGCCTAGGAGAAGGTTCAGGATCCTGAGTTTGGTTTGGTCAAGCAAAGAAGCTTTGTCCCATCAAGTAGCAAGATGATAACAGGGCCCATCCACACCTTACGTTCATGCCCACGAGTTTGTTCACGCACGGTGTTCCCACATCCTGCTGGGGCTACCCACATTCAACCAATAAAAATCAGTTCAAGAGGGCCTTAGAAACCATCTTCAACCTCCTGTTCCATGCAGAAGCTCAGCGGTAGCCCTGACAGATGACCATCCATTCTCTCCTGCACTGTCTTCAGGATGAGAGGCTCCTTGCTGTACCCAGTAGAAAAGCAGGCTGTTCCCCTGTTGAACGTTCTCACTGCTAGAGGTTCATCTGAGCTGAATTCTGCCTCCTTCTTAAGTTTCTGCCTCCCATGGTTAGCTTCTGGTTTTGCCTCTCATCTGTGAAATGAGAAGGATGGGCAAGATTTCCAAGGATATTATCTAGCATAAAAGCAGTTTCATTTCCAGTGCCCCTCACCCATTCTGAGTCCTGTCTGTTCTTGAGATTCAGCTCTATTCTGAGAACGCATATTATGTGTAAGTTTCCAAGTAAGGGAAAACCCTGGTTTTACCTGAACATGTCAGCTGAGAGGAGTAGGAACCATGGAGTGGTAGTGGAGAAGAAAATCTTAATATTTTTTAAAAATAAATTGTTTATGGAGCTTAAATTTTTTAATCTCCAAAAAAAAAAAAAAGGAAAGCCCAGTCAGGTGTATTATTTTAAATATGCCAGTAATGAAGAACTGAAGATTTTAAAATGAATAAAAAATTACATGGACTAGGGGGGCACCTGGCTGGCTCAGTTGGTAGAGCATGCAACTCTTGATCTCGAGGTCATAGGTTCAAGCCCCACCCTGGGTGTAGAGCTTACTTAAAAAAAAAAATTACATGGACTATTTTTTACATAAATATGGTCACCAGAGTGGTTTCTTCTCCACAAGCATATTTTTCGTTGTATATTTCCTACTTTGGTTGCTGACATCATCCACTTCCCAGTCAACCAAGCCAGAAACCTGGGAATTGTTCTGGATGCGTTGTTTCTCTGCATCTACCCACCCCCCCACCTCCACTTGTCAGGCATATCCAGCGCATCCCGTGTTGCACACCCTTGACTCCCACGTTGGCCTGGGCTGTCCTTACTTAGTTCGTTCTAGGACTCTGGCCCCAGCCTTACAGAAGTCTCTTTGCTTCCAAAGCCTTGCTCCTCAATCCATTCTTCATACCTCTGCATGAGCTCTCTCTCTAAAATGCCAAGTGTGTGACACCATCACCGAGACCTTCCAGTGGCCCCTCTCATTCCTTAGGCCAGTAACCAAATTCTTTATGGAGAAGCAGGCTTCTCATTTCCTAGTCCTGCCTCCTTCCTCGCCCTGCCTCCTAGCACACTTGTTTATTTGTTTGTTTTAAAGATCGTATTTATTTGACAGAGTACGAGCAGGGGGAGTGGCAGGCAGAGGGAGGAGGAGAAGCAGGCTCTCTGCTGAGCAGGGAGCCCGATGTGGGGCTCTATCCCAGGATCCCAGGATCATGACCTGAGCCGAAGGCAGACGCTTAACCGACTGAGCCACCCAGGCGCCCCTCCTAGCACACTTCTTACACCAAGTCCCTCCCCCACCCTCCCCACATACTTGACCCTGGAGCCATGCAAAACCACGGTTAGGGTTATGGGGACACACATGCTGTTTCATGCCTCTGTGCCTTTGCATATGCTCTTCCTGCTTCCTGAACGCCCTCCCCACCTCGTCCACCTGACAAAATCCTGTTCACCTTTGCCAACCTCCTCGTGAGTGTCACCTTTTCTGTGGAACCTTGCCAGGAATCGTGCCCGTGCCCTTCCTGCGAGCTATCTCTGCGTCTTGTGTGTCCTTTCCTTCTTGTGCTTACTCATTTGTTCATATATCGGACTCCCTCACTGAGGTGAGTTTTCCCCTACATTTTCACACTTTTCTACCACAAACAAGAATTGCGTTCTTAATCAGAAAATAATAAATATTAAGAAAAAGAAGGGCGCCTGGGTGGCTCAGTTGGTTAAGCAACTGCCTTCGGCTCAGGTCATGATCCTGGAGTCCTGGGATCGAGTCCCGCATCGGGCTCCTTGCTCGGCGAGGAGTCTGCTTCTCCCTCTGACCCTCCCCCCTCTCATGTGCTTGCTCTCTCTCATTCTCTCTCTCTCAAATAAATAAATAAAATCTTTAAAAAAAAAAAAAAGAAAAAGAAAATAGGGGCGCCTGGATGGTTCAGTTGGTTGAGCAACTGACTTGATTTCGGCTCAGGTCGTGATCTCAGGGTTGTGAGACTGAGCCCCTCCCCCCAACAGGCTCAGCAGGGAGTCTGCTGGAGAGTTTCCCTCTCCCTCTGCCCCCCCCAAATAAATCTTTAAAAAGAAAGAAAATAAAGTAGCAAGAAGTAACATCCATTGAGCACTTACTATGTATCAGGCATTGTTCTAAGCACTTTATATGTTACCTAATTCAATCCTCATCACAATTCCATGATGGTAGGTACTATTATTGTCCCCATTTCTATTCCCTTTCTTCAGGAAAGAAGGAAGGAAGGAGAGAGAGAGGGGGACCCCCCCAGGCACGCAGTAAATGGCACAATGAGGGACAAAGGTGTTTGGAGCCTCCAGCTGGGGCTTCATCTCCTTATCACTCTCCCCAGACCACCAGAGGGAACCGCCCCCGCCCCTGCCCTCCTTCAAGGCCCCTCTCCTCCCACCGGTCCCTGATGCTCTTCAGTGGCAGTTCTGCAAGTCCTGGGAGGCAGGAAGCCTGTATGGTTAATATGAGACGAGACACCAGCAGAGGTACCGAGATCATGAGGGCTCGTCTTTCTTGACCGCTGACCTCCGTGCTAGCATGTGTGGTCTTCACAGCAGTCATAGACGCTGGGAGTCCTTCTAATATCCCTATTTCACAGATGAGAAAACCGAGGCCCACAGTGGTTAAGTAACTTGCCTGACATTACAGAGTTAATAAGTAGTGGAGCAGGGATTCGGACCCAGGCAGCCTGGCTCCGGAGCCTGGGCTCTTTTTTTTTTTTTTTTAATTTTATTTATTTGACAGAGAGAGACACAGCGAGAGAGGGAACACAAGCAGGCGGAGTGGGAGAGGGAGAAGCAGACTCCCTGCCGAGCAGGGAGCCCGATGTGGGACTCAATCCCAGGACCCCGGGATCATGACCTGAGCCGAAGGCAGACGCTTAACGACTGAGCCCCCCGGCGCCCCTGGAGCCTGGGCTCTTAATGACACCACTCCAGTATCTACAAGTGAAATGGGGGAACTCAAAAAAAGTTTGCTTGTGTTGTGCCTGGGAAGATGCGAGGCACGTAGCAGCCACAGAAGGCTTCGTTGAGGAAGTGGCGTTAAAGCGCAATTGAAATCGTGGACAGGTGAAACAGATAACCATTTCTCTTTTCATGCCAAACATGTGACTTCTCTTTCCCTCAAGACGCCATCATATTCCTCTAGAATTCCTCTGTGTGGTACAATACTTAAGACTGTGTGGGCAGGTAGAAATCATTAAGACAAAACTATTTAGCCAGGAACATGCACGACCCCTGGCACCCCTCCCCTCATTCCTTTCAGCTTCATCACAGTGTGGACACCAGGCTGAAAAGTACAGTGAAAAGGAACTTTCGATCGTCTCTTCTGTAGGAAGAAGCTGATGCACCGTCAGAATCATAAACAGTAACTAGTGACCAAAAAAAAAAGCTTTTCAAGCTACTTACATCACCTGTCTTTTACCTGAATTGAAAATATAATTTTTTTTTAGTAATACTTATCTGCTCTAATTACACCACAGAAAAACCATACCACAGCAGCTGCATGGGACTCTTCATGTCTCACACATGTTCAGGAACTGTCATGGTGCCCTGTCATGGATTTCCATCGCCTACCCCATGGAGCTAGCATTAAGGGCCTGTGAGCTCACCAGCCCCCACCAGGACCCACCATGCAGCATCTTCTCTCATGAGCACGCCACTTACTCTCCACCGTCCTGCCTTTGCTGACGCTGTTCCCTCTGTTTGCAATGTCCCTCCCTCCTTCCCTGATTGCTAAAATCCGAGTATGTTAATATGGGGGGGAAGGCATTCTAAGTGGGAGGACAGTAGCAGCACTGGGCTCCTGGAGAGGAATGTGCTTGCCACATTCCAGGACCAGTGAGGGCATTTGCGGTCTAGGAAGGGCTCTGCATTCTGAAAGTCAGGTCCTAACATGTGAGGGGGTTTTCTCATACAGAATCCTTGATCCTTAATCCAGTTGAAATTCTGATAGAAAATTTGGCTACCCTTAATACACACAAGGGTAACTGATGGTACGAATCTTTTCATGTCAAGCCACATCCGACCCCCACAGGCAGCCTCTACTAAGAACAGCATGTGGGGGGCGCCTGGGTGGCTCAGTCGGTTAAGCATCTGCCTTCAGCTCAGGTCGTGATCTTGGGGTCCTAGGATCGAGCCCCACATCAGGCTCCCTGCTGAGTGGGGAGTCTGCTTCTCCCTCTCCCTCTGCCCCTCTGCCCACTTGTGCTCTGTCTCTCTCAAATAAATAAATCTTAAAAAAAGAAGAAGAAGAAAAAGCAGCACGTGGGGTGCCCGGGTGGCCCAGTTGCTTAAGCGACCGGCTCTCGATTTTGGCTCAGCTCATGATCTCAGGGTTGTGAGATCGAGCCCTGCATTGGGCTCTGCACTCAGTGTGGAGTGTGCTTGAGATTCTCTCCCTCTGCCCCTCTCCCTGCTTGAGCTCTGTGTCTGAAAAAAAAAAAAAAAAAAAAGCAGCCCGTGTAGACATCCAGGGTCCAGGGTTCTCCTCAGCGTTAATCCTCCACTGCTCCACCAATGCTCGCCCCTTGGCAAAGGCTCTGTATGCCTTATACTCCCTTAATTGCTTGCTTGCTTGGGTTTATTTGTGCATGTGCTTTTATTCTTATTATTTTTTAAAGATTTATTTATTTACTTGACAGACAGAGAGCACAAGCCAGGGGGAGCAGCAGGCTCCCTACTGAGCAGGGAGTCCAATGCGGGGCTCAATCCCAGGACCCTGGGATCATGACCTGAGCCGAAGGCAGACGCTTAACGACTGAGCCACCCAGGCACCCCGTCCTTTTACTTTCTTAATGGTGTCCTTTGAAGCCAGAAGGTTTTAATTTTGGTGATGTCCAGTTTGGTTCCTTATGCTTTGGGTGTCTGTATTAGTTAGGGTTCTCCAGAAAAAAAGAAACAAGAGGGGATTTATCATGGGAAATGGCTCATGCAATTGCGGAGGTCGAGCTATGCCATGATATTCTACTTGCAAGCTCTACAACCAGAAAAGCTCATGGAATAATTCAGTCCGGGTCCAAAGGGCTGGTGTAATTCCCGGAGTCTGAAGACCTGAGAAGCAAGGACAGCCCCGATGTCAGAGGGCAGAGGATGGATGAGAGGGAGGGAGGGAAGAAAGGGACAGAGACAATGCACCTGTTCTCTGCTTTTTGATTCTGTTGAGGCCCTCAACCGACAGGATGATGCCTGCTCACATTGGTGAGGGCAGATCTTCTTTACTCAGTCTGTTTGAATGCTAATCCCTCGGTAACCACCCTCACAGACACACCCAGAAACATCCCTTAGCCCAGTCACATTGCCACGTAAAATTAACCATCCTGGTGTCCTATCTAAGAAACCGTTGCTGGTAGTAATGGAAAACGTACAGCCATCCTGGGAAAGTTTGGCCGTTCTGTAGGAGTTCCACGAATCTATACATGTGCTAAAATTAATAGAACTGGAAAACAGAAGAAAAACTGCGCGATCATTTAAAAAATTTTTTTTTCGGGCGCCTGGGTGGCTCAGATGGTTAAGCGTCTGCCTTCGGCTCAGGTCATGATCCCAGGGTCCTGGGATCAAGTCCCACATCGGGCTCCCTGCTCCTTGGGAGCCTGCTTCTCCCTCTGCCTCTCTGCCTCTCATGAATAAATAAATAAAATCTTTAAAAAAAAAAAAATTTTTTTTTCTTTAAAGATTTTATTTATTCATGAGAGACAGGGAGAGAGAGAGGCAGAGGCAGAGGCAGAGGCAGAGGGAGAAGCAGGCTTCCCGCTGAGCAAGGAGCCCAATGCGGGGCTGGATCCCAGGGCCCGGGATCATGACCTGAGCGAAGGCAGACGCTTAACCGACTGAGCGACCCAGGCGCCCTCATTTTAAAACATTTAAAAATTTAAAGTAACTACCTCATGGATTGTTGAGTAGACAAAATAATGTATGTGCGGTGCAGGAAAGAGTGCGCTTGATGTGCTCCCGATGTTCCCGGGCAGGCTGATGTGGTGAGCCAGGAATCACGTTCATGGGAAAGGCGGGGCTGGCAGGCAGGGGAGGTGGCTTGGGAGGCCCTGGGAGAGGCTGATCAGAGGGGTACCGAGCAGGGGATGGGGACCCGCGGAGCCCGCGCGTCCTGCCCGGCCCGGCCCTGCGCGCCTGCACGCGTGGGGAACCTGGGGAGAGGTGCGCCAGCCCTCCCCTGCCAGACCGGCCTGCAGCCCCGCGGGGCCGGGCGTGGGGGCGGTGGGGGCGGGGTGTTGTATGCCCCGCCCAGCAACACCCTCCCCCCCCCCCCCCCCCCAGTGTCCGGGCAGTGCCGGGACTCGCGCCTCTGGCCCCTCCCACCTCGCGGGGCTGCAGACTGTGGCGCCGGCTCCGCCGGAGCACAGCCAGCTTTCTGGGTCCCATGACCCCCTGACGCTGCCCAGGGAGGATCAGGAGATTGGGGGCGGGGCCTGCAATGCTCAGGTTCCTTACACACCCCACCCCCACCCGAGGGTGATTTTGATGCACAACCAAGTTTGGGAACCCCGACTTAAATCCTCTTTCCGGTCAGTTGGCAGTCCACAAGGTGGATGCCCCCGTGGAGGTGGGAAAGCACAATGTGCTCGCTTTCCTGGCCTGTTAATCCAGCCCTTTCCCTGCCGCTGCACCCCCTTTGTAGACGTTACTGGACCCCTGAGTCCCAGCGGCCAGAGACTGGGAGCTCCCTCTCTCAACCCGTCACCTCAGGGCCAGACAAGCTGGCTTACATGCCGGCAGTGGGCCAGGTGGGGGTCACAGCAGCAGAGAAGAGAGGCTGAGGCTGAGAGGCCCGTGGGGTGAACAGCAGGATTTGCCGGTCCTCTAACCACTGAAGTAAACTCACCAAAGCAGGAAGACTGGCTCCGCTGGCCAGTGTGGCGTCCCTGAGGGGAGACCAGGCTGCAGGGCGGAGAGAGGGGCGTCTTTCATGGTGGAGAAACCCGGGTGGGCTGATTCCCGCTGGAGAGGGTCTGCGGACCAGCTGTGTAGGGGAAGGAGGGCAGGTGGCCAAGGAGAGGGTGCCCCCAGGAGAATAGCAGGGGACCCGGGTTAGGGTCAGATGGGAAAGGGCCTTTCATGGCAAGGTGAGGACTGGCTCACTTCCCCCCCAGGTAACAGGAACTCAAAGGTTTACAAGCAAGTTGATTCTGTGAAAAGCACGAGAGTGCTTGGCTGTAGCTGAGTACCAAGATACAACGGGCCTGACCACAAAGCCACTGGGGTCTGAGGCTGTGGGGGTACAGTGTGGGAGGTGAGAGTCCCCCTCCACCCCAGGAGGGACAAGTGGGGAGAATCACGCTTGGTTTGGCCCCCAGGCTCAGAGCGCATGGGGCTGGGAGGCAGCAGAGGCTGGCGGGTGCTCACAGAAAACCGGGAAGGGCTATGCCAGGGAGAGGAGACCAAGACGGGACAGGGTCAGCGGCCAGGAGGCGAAGCTGCTGAGAGACAGGTTTGGGCCAAGGGTCACGTTGTCGGGAGGTAAAGGCCTGACCAGAGAGGGAGCTGCCAGCCCTGGGGCCTGGAATGTTCAGAAAGAGGCAGGGTGTTACCATAGAGGGGCAAGCATCATGTGAAAGGTTGCACATTCATTATTCAGTTAATATTTACTGAGCAGCTGCCTGGGCCGTGGGGTAGACCTGCGGGCACAGCAGGGAACCCAACGGTCCCTGGAGCCTCTGTTCATATGGGGCCAGAAATAAGGGGTCAGCAAAGAGCATGGGGTGAGGCAGGAGAAAGTCAGGTCCAAGAGGTAAGGGGATGGCTTCCTTGTCAACTTGGCCAGGCGACAGTCTCCATTCAATCAAACACTGATGGAGGCGTAGCCACGATGTGTAGTTTGTCCATGTGATCAGAGCTCTAAGCGCGATCGTCCTTGGTAATCGAGATGGGACTGATTCAGTCCATTGAAAGGCTCAGAGCAGCGCGCCTTTCGCAGAAGAAATTCCACCTGTGGGCAGCGGTTTTAGCTTGAGCCGGAGGTGGGCCTGCCCCTCCTGATGGCCTGCCTTGTGGATTTCAGACTTGCCTAGCCAGCCCCCTGCAATCAGCTAAGCCACTGTTGCAAGAAAGCTCTCTGTCTGTGTCTCTCCCCTGACTGACCTGGGGGGCGTGTTATGTACTGGCTGGCATCCACGGTTGGAGGTTTGGCCAGCTCCCTGAGTGAACCTGAGCCACAGGAGGGCTTGAGCAGAGTGACCATGGTCTGTGGTCTGACCCCCATTGACAAGGGCTCACTGGCGCCAAGGAGTCGTGTTGGAAAGCAGCAAAGAAAAGTCAGGATTAGGAATGAAACTGATGTGTCCTAAACATGGGCTGTTCCTTTGTTACGTAGCTGTAACTGGAAAGGCAACAGGGACTTGGTGTATTTATTGAGTTGTTTATTTTGAGTGAATAGCATAATGAACTCAAAATGTGATCAAGTCCTGGTGGTACTGAGACACTTTTTTTTTTTTTTTTTTAAGTAGGCTCCACACCCAACGTGGGGCTCAAACTCATGACCCTGAGATAAAGGGTCACAGGCTCTACTGACGGAGACAGCGAGGCGCCCTGGAACTGAGACAAACTTTTATCCAATCAGATCCTTGACTTCATGGGCATTATCTATCAAGCCATTTCCTACTGTCTTGACTTCACAGACTGTTCTCGGAATGCTACCTTACCACAAACCTACCAGATCCTTTGATGGGCAGCCGAACCGCCACTGGGACTCATTGTTCAGAGATGGTCCATGTCTGCACAGAACCAATACGATGGGTTCGAGAGTCACGTATTCTTAGCCGTGTCCCTTGACTTGCTGTAAGTGACCCTTTGGCAAATGACTCACCTCTTAAGCCTCAGTTGTCACTTCTGTGAACAGGAGTTACTTGATAAGAGTTTTGTGAGGCTTAAAAGCCAACCTGCGGCCAAGTGTTTGCCTAGAGGCTACTCGAAGTGTGTGCTCAGGACGTGTTACTAATCATTCATATCAGTAGGAGGATCTACCAGGAGCAATTCATGGCTTCGAGAGACACCAGACAGGTCCTGTGGTGTCTTTCTAGACAGAACGGACGTCCCTCAAGTCAATTTTAAAGACCATTTATAGACTCTTTCAGATTAATCTCGTCTGCTATAAGAGGAATTCCCAGTTTTGATATACTTTTGAGCCATCATAGGACATCTTCTGTCTTTAACATGCTCTAAATTTCCTCAAAAGATAGACTCCACAGTTGCAGAATATGATTCAAATATCTGTTAGCCTTTTTTTGTTAAAAAAAAAAATGGGATTTGGGGTACCTGGGTGGCTCAGTTGGTTAGGTGTCTGCCTTTGGGTCATGTGATTCCAGGGTCCTGGGATTGAGCCCTGCACTGGGCTCCCTGCTCTGCGGGAAGCCTGCTTCTCCCTCTCCCACTCCCCCTGCTTGTGTTCCCTCTCTTGCTGTGTCTCTCTGTCAAATAAATAAAGAAAATATTTTTAAAAATGGGATTTATTGCATACACCAAGCACAATACACTTTTGGGGGCAATTTTATTTTATTTTAGTTTTTTTTTTTTTTTTAAAGATTTTATTGGTTTATTTGACAGAGAGAGACACAGCGAGAGAGGGAATACAAGCAGGGGGAGTGGGAGAGGGAGAAGCAGGCTTCCCACCGAGCAGGGAGCCCGATGCGGGGCTCGATCCCAGGACCCTGGGATCATGACCTGAGCCGAAGGCAGACGCTTAACGACTGAGCCACCCAGGCGCCCCTATTTTAGTTTTTTAAAAAAGATTTATTTATTTATTTGACAGCACACACAAGCAGGGGGAGAGGTAGAGGTAGGCAGAGGCAGAGGCAGAAGCAGGCTCCCTACTGAGCAGGGAGCCCGATGCAGGGCTTGGTCCCAGGACCCCCGGATCATGACCTGAGCTGAAGGCAGGTGCTTAACTGACTGAGCCACCCAGGTGCCCCTGGGGCAATTTTAAAAAATTGTGGTAAAATATACTTAACATAAATTTTACCATTTTTATGTGTACAGTTCAGTGTCATGAAGTACATTCCCGGTGTTGGAGTCTTTTTGATGCACCAAACTCACCAGGTTTTCCTGAAGTATGAGTTTGGGTGACTGAATACTCCTCCCATTTCAGGACAGTTGCAGGCCCTCCCTGGCTCAGGGTTCCTAAATGATCCTAACTCGTATAACAGAGAGACTGTATGTGAGATGGAATCCAAACTGCCTGGAGGCTATCTCAAGCCTGTCCCTAGGTGAACTCTCAGGTGCTTGGTAAGGTCCCTCTTTTCTTTTTTTCTTTCTTTCTTTTTTTTTAAGATTTATTTATTTTACAGAGAGAGAGAGCGCACGAGTGCACAGTGGGGCGGGGCAGAGGGAGAGTGAGAGAGACGGAATCTCAAGGAGACTCCCCGCTGAGCACAGAGCCCAATGAGGGGCTCCATCCCACAACCCTGAGATCATGACCTGAGCTAAAATCAAGAGTCGGACGCACAACCAACTGAGCCACCAAGGTGCCCCAGTAAGATCCCTCTTGACGGAGAAGTTTCTCTCCCACTGACCACGTGCATGGGCCTCCCTCCAGTGTGGAACCTCTCGTGTTGAGAAAGCTGTGAGCAATTCCTGAAGGCTTCTCCGCACTCACATTTATATGGTTTCTCCCTAGAACAAATTCTCTGATGTCAGTGAGGTGTGTTCTGCCTCAAGGCTTTTCCACAGTCACGGCACTTAAATGAGTTCTCCCCATGATGGATTTTCCAGTGCTGAGTAAGGGCTTCTCTCCAGCATGTTTTCTCAGATGCCAGAAGGTGGGGCTTCTGATGCAGGTTTTCCCACAATCACTACCTAATAGGATTTCTTTAGTGTGGGGATTTTCTGATGCTTACCAATGGTTGAGCAACCTAATTTACATTTTTTTTTGATATTTGTTTATTTATAGGTGGGCAGGGGCAGAGGGAGAGAGAATATTAAGCAGACTCCCCACTGAGTGCAGAGCCTGATGCAGGGCTCGATTTCGTGACCCAGAGATCACGACCTGAGCCGAAACCAAGAGTTGGATGGACGCTTAACCAACTGAGCCACCCAGGCACTCCCCAGGTTTTTTTTTAAAGTAGGCTCCATGCCCATTGTGGGGCTTGAACTCATGAGCTCGTGATGGAGAGTGGCATGCTCTACCAACTAAGTCAACCAGACATCCCATAAGATCGTTCTTCTTATGGGATATTGACATTTCTGTCAGCTTTCTTAGGATGACAGGCTTTTTCTCCAATGGGGGGTGGTTTCCTGGGGATGCCTGTTGCTGTGCTCGGACACGACCTGGGGGAAGGGGATACTTTTCTCTCTCTCTCGTGGAATTCTGCTGCTATTTCTGTTTTGTTTTGTTTTTTTAAGATTTTATTTATTTATTTGACAGAGAGACACAGCAAGAGAGGGAACACAAGCAGGGGGAGGGGGAGAGGGAGAAGCAGGCTTCCCGCTGAGCAGGGAGCCCGATGCGGGGCTCGATCCCAGGATCCTGGGATCATGACCTGAGCGGAAGGCAGACGCTTAATGACTGAGCCACCCAGGCGCCCCTGCTGCTATTTCTAAACAGCTCAGAGATGTAGAATAATCATCTAGTCTTCCATTTATACCTGCCGCTTCACAGTCACCCCTTCCTGGAGTGCTCAGCTTCTTCCCGGTTGTCAAGTCTTGGTCTAAGAGAACAGAAAATAGAAAAGGCCAATGCCATCAATCTCTGTGGTAAAGAAAAGAAACATTCCACAAAAAGTCCAGAACGATTTACACGACTCTGAGATAAATGGGCAGGCAGCCTGGGCATGGGAGGCAGACAGAGCCTCAGTGAGAATTCGGCCTCCACCGCTGAATTGCTTGGAGGCCCTGAGTCTGTTTCCTCACGCCCTAGTTCACAGATTCTTCTGGGTACAGGATGTATGTGAAAGCCTCAAGCACTGCACATGCCATATTAATTCAGTGAACAGTAGCTGGTGTCATCTCCCAAAAGCACTTGCTGGGGCGCCCAGCTGGTCCAGTCCGTGGAGTGTGTGACTCTTCATCTCGGGGTTGTGAGTTCGAGCCCTACGTTGGATGGAGAGGTTACTGAAAAAATAAAAATAAAAACAACAACAACAAAAAGCACTTGCTAATAAGTACATTCTCCTTCACACATGGCTCAGTGTGGGTTTCTGGCAGCTGCCGAGAAGAGGAAGAGGGGAGTTTAAGAACGCCCCTGTGTCCCACACTCAGAATCAACGTCCCTTCCGTGTTCTTAATGCTTCCATCCTCTGCTAACCGCATCTCCCCTAGGAAGATATTTCCTTCAGCCACGGCCTGTCCTACTTCCCTCTGCCCCTGCAGCCAGACTGTAACCCACGTTTTGTCACTACCTGTGGTCTCTGGGTGACAGAGGGATGCCATCAACACATTGGAAGCAGTAACCCATTTGGAGTAGTGGAGAAGGGCCCAATTTGATAGATGAAGAAAGAGAATTGAAGAATAAGCCTCATCTCCTACATCCAATTAAATCTGCCTCTAAAATAGATCTTGCCGTTATTCAAGATGCTCTACCATAGTAGGTTACATAATGGCCACACAAAGGTGTCAAGCCCTAATCCCTGGAACTTGTAAATGTTATTTTATTTGGAAAAAGGATCTTTATAGATCTAATTAAGTTAAGGAACTTGAGATGAGATCAGCCTTTTATTTTTAACTGTGGGGAAAATGAACCCAGAGCTCTTGTGCTTGATCCCGTTGAGGTGTCACTCCTATCACCATGAACTAGGAGGATATTCATAGAAGAAATGAAGGCCCAGAGGATTGTTGACCATGTGGGCTCAGGAGGAGAATCCCCTTAAGGTAATTACGGTGAGTAGAAGGAGCTCAGCTGGGACAGAGGTCTCCAACAACCGAGCCTCTCTCACATATCTCTATTTTCACCCTAATAACAGAAATCAAAGAACTAAAAAGAACCCTCAGCTTTCAGAATAGGGATTATAAATTCTTTACCGGGAAAGGGGTCCAGTAAAGACTGATGATCGACCCACGGTTAACATTCTGGTTGGCAGGAGGATGATGCTGCTGGGATGTGAGGGGGATGAAAGCTCACATCACAGGTGGCCCTTTGATGTGCAAAAGGAGGCTCTGGAGTCTGCTCTTTGTACTTTAATATCTTCTGCTAGATTCCACAGAGCGCATAAGTAGCTCTTAGGCTTCTTGACATTTGTAAAGGCTTCTTCAGACAAATCAAGGTAATCCATTAACTTTTGCAGAAAACTTGGTTAATTTCCAGTGACTTGCCTTCTGAAGGAGAACAAGGCCTGAGTTATGTTCTTCTCGGCCCAGTTCTGTTTTGTTTTTTTTTTTTTTAAGATTTTATTTGACAGAGAGAGAGACAGCGAGAGAGGGAACACGAGCAGGGGGAGTAGGAGAGGGAGAAGCAAGCTTCCTGTGGAGCTGGGAGCCCGATGTGGGGGCTCGATCCCAGGACCCCGGGATCACGACCCCAGTCGAAGGCAAATGCTCAACCGACTGAGTCACCCAGGCATCCGGCTCATATTTTTAAATTAGGAAAATCCATTATTTAATCTAAAAACTGAATTTTGGTTTCTGCAGTTTTCCCCAACTTCATTATAAGTGTACCCACTAAATTGCATGTTGCTGCATTTCACCCTGGCAGCTGGGCCACCCCCGTGCCCGGCACCCCATCCTCAGTGCCGGCCACTCCGGGCTGTAGCAGGAACTGGGTGCTGCAGCTGGGGGTGAGCGAAGCCCAGAGGGCACTTGGGCCATTGGCTTATGCGGCACTGGCCAAAGGCGACTGTCGGGACACCCTGCCTGGCACAAAGGAGCAATGTCTCTCCTAGGGCCACCCGTGACGGCCCCCTCCAGGCCCATGTTAATTAAAACGACTGGTCTTGTTGTTGGGCTGGGACTGGACGGGCCTCCTGAGTCGGTCACTTTCGGTAGCGCCCCCATCAGCTGTAGGGCACCAAATCCCGGTCTCAGGCGCTGGCCTCCCATCCACACAACCTAGTCATCTGTGCGCAGTCCCCATCTTGTAGGCACTTTCTCCAGCACCGTCACACACGCATGCACACGGACGCACACGTATACCCCAATTCCACTAACCCATACACACACACACACATACACACACTCCCCTCACGCCCGGGAGGATGGGCTGAGAGAGGATAAGGTGCTCACTCTTCATGAAGGCCAAGAGGTGGCCAGAGAGTACCATCTATAAAGACGCTGTCATTAATTTTCTAACTGATTAAGGCTCTGTGGGGCCACAAAGATAAATGGGCCCAGGAGCCCTTCCCCCAGGAGTTACAGCCTGGAACACGAGAGCGGTCAGTGCTGGGGCTGCAGGAACTAGCCGACCGAGCGGGTCCCAGTGCCCTGAGAGTCAGAAAATGACTCTCTCGGGCGCCTGGCTGGCTCAGGCGTTAAGCGTCTGCCCTCGGCTCAGGTCATGATCCCGGGGTCCTGGGATCGAGCCCCGCCTCGGGCTCTCTGCTCAGCAGGGAGTCTGTTCCCTCTGCCTGCCCCGCTCTGCCTACTTGTGTTCCATCTCTCTGTCAAAAAAATAAAATCTTAAAATAAATAAAAATAAATTCAATCTCATTATCTTAAAAAAAAAAAAAAGGCTTCGGATCCTCCGGTTCCCTCGTCCTGAGCACGGCATCGCTTGCCAGGTGCTCTTGCTTCTAGCTCTGTGAGATCCCCATACCAACCTCCTCCTCCCACTGCTGGCCACCCCCCTGCAACCGCGGAGCCCGCTGGGCCCTTCCGGAAGCCCGTTCTCCCCAGCCCTGACCCTCCCCATTACCGGGCCTCACAGCGAATCGCTCTCTGATCTGACTTAGCTTCCTGACCTGTAACCTAACCCACAAGGGATGCACATCTCTCTCATCTCCTGACCGCAGGTCGTAGAGGAGGAAACTTGCCCGCGGTTGCGGCAGAGCACCCTGCAGGACCCAGGTGGGCAGCTGCAGGCATGCCTGGGGGGGACGAGCGGCGGCAGCGGGGACAGGTGCCCGGGTCACAGCCACGTGTGACCGCTGGGAGATGACCTGTGGGAGAAGGAGGGCAACTCCCTCCCCCGAAAAGAAGCAGTGAGGCTCTGGGCTCCAGCGCAGCCACATCTGCCCACACGCCCGCACAGGGGCTGTGGCTATTTAGCGAAAAATTCGCGGCGCCTGCGTGGCTAGGTCGGTTAAGCGTCGGACCCTTGATTTTGACTCAGGTCATGATCTCAGGGTCGTGAGATTGAGACCAGCGTGGAGCCTACTTAAGATTCTCTCTCTCCCTCTGCGCCCCCCACCCCTGCACCGCCCTCCCCGCCCCTGCTCATTCTCCCCCCTCTCTAAAAAGAAAAAAGAAAATCCATTTGCACAAAACCCGCATGAATTTTTGCCACAGCTGAAAATACTGCCTGTCAAGCGAGTTGAGCTCACCTGCAGCCCACCCACGGCACCCACAGCCCAGCTGAGGCTTCCCTGCCCTGTGGCCGTCAGAGGGACCCGCTGGTGGGTGTGAGAGTCTAGTTCTTCGGTTCCGCTAGCCTTAGAGAAGCCTTCAGTACACACAAGGTGTGGCCGAACCCCTAGCTGCACCTCCCGATGTATCCTGCCGGCCCGCGTGCGTGCTCATGGGTGAGCAGGGGGGCTCGGGCTCGGACCCACAGAGGAGAAAGTGGGCCAGTTGACTCAGCAGCTGTGGCCCGGCACAGTTCTGACTTGGATCCTGCCTTTGGATTCTGCGATCTCTCTGCGCCCTGCATCGCCCTCCCTTCCCCACTTCTCCCTGGAGTTAGTCTGGAGCAGCTACGTGATAAGCACCTGTGAAGCACTGGGTCACAGCACTAACCCCTCCCCTGGACCCTGAACCTCCGATTAGTGGCAGGAAGCCCTCAGCACGGTGATGCCCCAGAGCTGCCCTTGCCATAAGCAAGTGCCTGGTAAAGGGGTGACCCAAAGGAATTAGCACAGCGCTTCTGACCAAAAGGTAAGGATTAAGAGACCCTTCTTATTCCACGGCTCGCAGAGACTATGCCTGCGGTCTCGGGGCACTTGGTTTAAAGGGGAAAGAGAACTGTGGAATCATGCATCCATTTCCAATAACAACTAAAATCTAGCTGGAGTATCACCTTCATTCAGTTCGGGATCCAGGGGGTTCCCCAGTCACAATGCTCCCCATCCATAGAGCTGTAGCAGAAGGACGTCCAGATGTCCTGTCTGTCCCTCTCCACAGCTTCAGCCTGCTCTGTCTCCACATGTCCGGGACTCCCGAGTAGTCAGATGCATCTCTTGGGTCCTGCACTGGGCTGCTGGGCAGGAGGGGCCAGGCGAGGAGAAGAAACCGGCCTAGTGGTGGGGGTTCCTGCGCGAGGCCAGAGTGGAGGAGGGCCCCGGCTCCTGGGCTGGCCCTGGGACAAGCACAGGGTCTTGCCCTCAGGACCCGGCTCTTAACAGGCCAGCTGCTGTCTCCACAGTGTGCCACTCAGTGAACCAAGTGGGTGAAATCTCTTTTTTTACCCCCTACATCCACAGCGCTGGACGGCCCTGAAGCCATAGAGATGGGGCAGCTTCCAGGTGAATCGTCCTGTAGGGTTGGGGCTGCAGCCTGAGGTGAGGCAGCTGAGGAACGCGGCCGAATCTCTCTCAGAGGAAAGGCCAAGTGCATGAGCAATATTATTCCCAAAGCCATTCTTGGAGTGCAGTTGTGGCAGCGAGGATTTGTGTGGTCTCCTGCTGGTTGTCGTTGTAGCCCCTGACAAACGAGTTAGATGCCTTGGTCCTTGTTCCTGTAGGGGAGGACGTGCCTGAGTTCCACTGCCGGGGTCTGGACAAGGTTTGCAGTGGAGAAGCGAAGCTCAGGGGACCTTGTGCGGGGCCCGATGTCCTTGCTGCTTCTACACCTAAAGATGTAAGTAGGAACTGGTGGGTGTATGGTCGCAATTGTCCAGTCCCTTAACTATTAGAGGGGATTTTCCCATTCAGGGACTGCTGTATGGAGCGGGTGACAGTAGGCCGCACAGATCGCCAAGCAGGAGGGGAGAAAGGGAAATCACGGCCGGACTCAGGTGCCGCCAGTGGCGGTGCAACAGCGCCACCTGCAGGACGCAGCCGGCGGCGCACCCGCCCGTGCCGAACTCCAGCCCCCGGCGGCCTGGTAACTCTGCAGCCGGGTACCCCCATCTTGGGGTGCATCAAGTCAAAGCTAATGAATGACAAGGTGGGAAGAGCCTACCCGGCCTCACTAGTAAGACAGGAGTGGTATGTTTAAGAGCACAGTCGGTCCGGCCCCAGAGAGGTTTTACATGAAGTGGCACTCCTGTTTTGGAAGAAACCTGAAACCAAGACGCGATCGGTAGGGACTGGAAGCCTCAGAGTTTCCCCTGAATGCCTGGGCTTGGTTCGCTCATGGCTCAGCTAAGGTGAACCCTGATGGGGTGCACTGGCTGTCTGCTGCTGCCCAGCTTCAGGGCCAGCTACCCCAAACTGAAAGCCAATGTCACAGCTCTGATCAATGGGCAGAACTCAAAGCTGTTCTCATCGGAAATCTGGCTAGCCCTCCCCCCCCCCCTGCCCCCCCAGGAGCCTGGTTACATTTCGCTGACTTGGGCTGTCAGCCAATGGCCTGGCTGCTTGGTTTACCACTTGAAGATGACAGAGGAGCTGAAAGGCGCACGCTTTGGGGGCAGTGAACACACCTTGGCTCTGACAGTCGAGTCACTTGTGTGCATGCTTATGGTGGAGACCTGGTCTCTGATGAGGCTGACGCTTTTAAGATGCTGATCAAGCCTGCACTGCCCAGAAGCTCCCTCCCACGCCTAAATCGACTCCATCGAACCTTCGACACCTTCTAGGGGCTCTCCTGGTGCTGATGTCCCTGTTCCAGTCTGATCCCCTGACTTAGGCCACATCATTATGGCCCTTGAAGCTAAACTGTGTCATGTTTTAGGTTTTGCAGATCATCTACAGTTTGACATTGGGGTGCACAAAGCTTTTCCTCACAAAAGCTACCTAACAATGGGTCAGTAGTCAAGGTGTTGGATGGACATTCTACACTCCCTACCATACACAGCATCTGAGTGCCAAGGGCTGGAATGGCCTCCTCCAGATCATCCCGACTTCCCTTACCTCCTCCTGGTCCACAGACCTCAGTAAGACATCCTGGTTGCTAAATGTCGCTGTTCGCTGAAAGTGTTCATCTCCTCCTGGTCAGCCATCTCTTGGGTAATGATCAGGATGAAAGGAGGGTTTTCTAGACTTGTTTTGAAAATTCAAGATTCTGCCCTGACCATTCCCTGGTATGACAGTTCTCTCCCTCCCCCCTTCCCCCACCCCATGGCTACCCCAGGCCATCCTGGTTGCAAACAAAAGGGAGCCTAGGGAATTCCAATCCTCTGGGTACAGCCCAGCCAAAAGGGAGCCTAGAGAATTCCAACTTAATTCTGGTTCAGCCACTAGGATTCTCTTCATGGACTGACATAATGCTAGATCATGAAGACAATGACCATTCGATTGAGGGCACTGCTCTCCAGCTCCCCCACAGTGGCCCACCTGTGCTGTGGCGGGCTGAACAATGGCCCCCAAAGACAGCCAGGTCCCAATCTTTGGAACCTGTGAATGTTACTGTACAGGGAAAAAGGGATTTTGCAGATCTGATTAAGTTACGGATCTTCAGATGGGGAGATTATCGTGGATTTATGATTAAGTTAAGGATCTTCAGGTGGGGAGATTATCGTGGATTTATGACTAAGTTAAGGATCTTCACACATTATCCTGGGTTATCCCAGTGGGCACTACATGGAATGCCAGGTATCTTTATAAGAAGGAAGCAGGGAGAGGGTTTTATTACAGAAGGCGATGTGACAAAGGGAACAGAAGGACAAAGAAAGAGATTTGAAGATGCTGCTAAAAGGCTGGACTTGAAGATGAGGAAGGTGATAAACCAGAACACATCTCCTGGTACCTGCTGGTTGTGGGCACTGGAGTGGCTCTGCGGGATCAAGACACAGGTGTCCACCTGCTTTCTGAGAGCTTACACTTTGGGTGTGGTGCAGACACATATTAAAAGAGCCAGCCAGACAAATTGTAGGGGCAGCAAGAGGGGATAAAGCAGCGTACAACAACTTGCTTGAGTGTAGGAGTGTGGAGAGGTCTGGAGAGGGCTAGGTTTGCCCGAAGCCAGTTTTGAAAGGCTGCTGGAGATGGAGGACAGAGGGAGGTTGGGAAGGGTTAGAGAGTGCTGGGAATGTTCCTAGTACTGTAGGTAATACGGTATTTGGAAGGAGGCAAGGAGGACACCAGGTGAACCACTTCAAATTAACCATTCACTTAAAAACTATTTGGGTGTGTGTGTGTTAGGTATCGTGGGACGTGGGAGCGAGCGGAGCATGCGAGGGGAACTGCCGCGAGAGCCGGTGTGGCTGAAGCATGAGGACCAAGGGGCAAAGCAGAGGACAGGGCCGGCTAGCAGGCAGGGGCCGGATCCTGCAGGGCCCTCTGCACGCCATGGTTAGGGGCTTGGATTTTATTCTGAGGGCAAGCACGTGATTTTTCATTCCTTCTGCGACAGCCTTAGGAACTAGGCCGTTTTATCCCAATTTTACTGACGAGGACGGTAAGGTTGGGAGGGGACAGGGTTAAGTAATTTGTTCCAGTTCACCCGCAGCTGCAGGCGACAGGCGAGACCCGGGTCTTCTAAAGTCCGCCGGCTCCGGGACCGCCGGGACCGCCCGCCCCGCCCCGCCCCGCCCCGCCCCGCCCCGCCCGCCGAGACCCCGCGCCCACTGAGCATGCGCCGCCGGCCTACGGAAGCCGGCAGGGAGGGGGCGGGGCCGAGGCTGGCGGGCGCGGGGAAAATGGCGGCGGCGGCGAACGGGACTGGAGGGAGCAGCGGGATGGAGGTGGATGCAGCAGGTAACGGGCCTCGCGGGGGCGGCTTCTGGTGACGCCTCTCGGGGAGCGACAAGGCCCCCCTGGGCTCCCGGGAGGAGTCAGCAGGCGGGACGGCAATACCGCTCCCTGGACTAACTTGCGGGAGGGATGTATGGCTCCGGCTCTGCCGTCTCCCGCTCGCAGCTCCGGGGCAGAACGTGCGGCCCCTTCTCTCACTCGCCCTCCTTTTCCTCCACCCTCAGTGGTCCCCAGCGTGATGGCCTCCGGCGTGACGGGGAGCGTCTCCGTCGCTCTTCATCCCCTCGTCATTCTCAACATTTCAGACCATTGGATTCGCATGCGCTCCCAGGAGGGGCGGCCTATGCAGGGTGCGTCTTCGGCGTAATTCTCCCACCTCCTCTCCTCCCCCAAATAGGGGTCTTTGCCCCTTCCGTTCCTGAGGCCGGCTCCCCCTCCCCCAGGTCACGGTGTCTCCAGCGTTTGGTTCACACTGACCTCGACCCTTGGGCCGTAATGATGAGGGACAAGATTCCTGACCCTCATGTTTTACATGTCGTTCTCTCCCCCCAGTGATTGGGGCTCTGATCGGGAAACAGGAGGGCCGAAATATCGAGGTGATGAACTCCTTTGAGCTGCTCTCCCACACCGTGGAGGAGAAGATTATCATTGACAAGGAGTATTACTACACCAAGGAGGAGCAGTGTGAGAGGGGAAGAGACTTGGGGCGGGGGAGAGGAGTGGGAGTAAGAAACAGGCAGAGTGGGGAAGATGGAGAGTGTTGGGAAGAAATAGAACGGGACAAGGCGGGGGAATGAGGAGAGTAGTGGAAAGGATCTCAGAAAGAGAACACTTTAGGTGTTCCCCCCCCCCCCAAGACAGTAAAGGATGAGAGAAGATAGAAGGGATTAATTATTGTGAATTGAGCGAGGAGTTGAGTGGGGAGGGGAGAAGCTGATGAAAAATATACCGGGAGCTTCCAATTAAGGGAGGGTGGTTTAAAGAAATACCCTGTACTTTGGCTCTTTCCTTTGCAGTCAAACAGGTGTTCAAGGAGCTGGAGTTTCTGGGTTGGTATACCACCGGGGGGCCGCCTGACCCCTCTGACATCCACGTCCACAAGCAGGTACACGTGTGTGCTGGGGCAGAGCACGAGGGGGAGGGGGAGGGAGCAGGATGGGCCTTGACAATCGCATCCACCATCCCCTTTTCCAGGTGTGTGAGATCATCGAGAGCCCGCTCTTTCTTAAATTGAACCCTATGACCAAGCACACAGATGTGAGTAATACTGACCTCGGGCCTACTTTTTATCCTCCTCCCCTGCTGTCCTTTACCCCATCTCTGGTGGGTGGAATCGTCACCGGAGATGAATTCTCCCACTCGGCAGCTGTGTGACTTTGGGTTAGTCATTGAACCTCTAAACTGCTTTTCACCTCACATGTGAGATGGGGATTATCCTTACTTCAGTCGGTCCTTGGGAAGATTAGATGGGAAAAATCTAGCGTGGAGAAGAGCCCAGCCCAGCTTTTGGCCTCTAGTAGTTCAGTAAGAGTGGTCTCTGTTGCTTCTTTCCAGCTTCCCGTCAGTGTTTTTGAGTCTGTCATCGATATAATCAATGGAGAGGTAATGCCCTGCCCTTCAGCCCTGCGATCCTGCCCCTGGCCTTTCCTGCTTCTGACTCCGCCTTGTGCCCTGTAGGCCACGATGCTGTTTGCCGAACTGACCTACACTCTGGCCACGGAGGAAGCCGAACGCATTGGCGTCGACCACGTGGCCCGAATGACAGCCACGGGCAGCGGGGAGAACTCCACTGGTGAGGAAGGCTGGCAGGGTTTCCTTGGCCGCGGGGCTGGGAAGTCTGGCCGCGGGCGTTTTCCACCCTGGCCTGTCCCTGTCTCCCTGCAGTGGCTGAGCACCTGATCGCGCAGCACAGCGCCATTAAGATGCTGCACAGCCGGGTCAAGCTCATCTTGGAGTACGTCAAGGCCTCCGAAGCGGGTAGGAGTGTCTCCCTGGCATTCGTACCACTTTTCCTCTCCCTCCTGGGGAGGTGACAGCATCCACATTAATGCAGTCCTTTTGTGCCTTTAGGAGAGGTCCCCTTCAACCATGAGATCCTGCGGGAGGCCTATGCTCTGTGTCACTGCCTCCCAGTGCTCAGCACAGACAAGTTCAAGACAGACTTTTACGATGTGAGTATAAAACCCAGGCTGGGGAGGTGGGGCTTTTGTACGTCATGTCCGTAATGGCGGACCTGGGACAGTCCACTGTTCCCCGGGCAACTGGTCTGTTCCTTCCAGCAATGCAATGACGTGGGGCTCATGGCCTACCTTGGCACCATCACCAAAACCTGCAACACCATGAACCAGTTCGTGAACAAGTTCAACGTGCTCTATGATCGACAAGGCATTGGCAGGCGGATGCGGGGGCTCTTCTTCTGAGAGGGTACTTGAAGGGACAACGCACAGGTCGGACAATGGCCCCACAGGGGAGGGGTGTCACACTCGTTAGAGAAACCTCCTGTCAATAATAAAAGGGGAGCAGCCCCTCAGCACCCCTTCCAGTGGCTCTGTCCTCTCTCTTGGGCACCACACAGCCTTCTCAACTTGGATCTTAAAAGGAGGCCCTCGTTCCAGCCTTGCTCAGGCAGGACAGGCTGCAGTGATCAGGAGGCGCTCCCTGCCACTTGAGGTGACCCCATGTCCGGTCAGGTGGACGCATCTACACTGAGCCAGAGGCTGCTCGCTTCCACCCAAGGGAGCTCTGTTCTCTAAGGTCTCCCTACGACAGCAGTGCGGAGACCAACCCTGTACACTTGACCGATGACCGATTATCCAAGCTAAGTGAATTTTTGTTGGACACCCCAAAAGCTCTGATCCTATGGGCCCTGTTTATTGCCAAGACGAAGAAGTTTCTCTTACTGCCAATGTTCGCTGAGTGCTTACGACAGGGAGATCGACACCTGACCCTTGGGGCACCTCACCCCCAGCAGAGGCTCTAGTGGCCCTCCTGGGGGCCAGGTGTGAACGCGGGGACTGCTGCGTGTGGATCCCCCGTGTGAGGGGTCCCATGTCCCTGTGCCACCCTCCCACTCCCCGTCCGAGTGGGACTTAGGGACGAGGGAAGGTCTGAGGCATTTCAAGGTAGAAAAGGAGACGAGTTGGCTCGGAGGCGCTGCCTCTCCAGAGTCGGGGGGGGGGGGGGGGAGGCCGCACAGCAGGACCGAGGAGGGGACTGGAGTGGAGCTCAGTCTTGCACCTCATCTCCGCACAGTGGCACTTACTGGGGACGCAGCAAGGAGTAACAAGTGCCTGGCAGGTAGAGTGGGTCCCTTACTTGGTAAATTTATGGAGTGGCCGGGTAAGACCAGCGCGAAAGGAACAAGGTAAGAATCTAGAAAATTCCTAATACCCTGGTCATAGATTGCTTTATTCTATTCACTTTATTAGCAAAAACAATAAAACAAATGCAGCTCAGGAGAAAGGGGATTCTCCTTTCCTCTCAGAGGCATCACGAGCTCTTTCAAAAAGGGGGATGGTCAGCACGTGGAACGCAGAGCAGACCCCAGTGTCTCACAAGCTGGACGAATCAGACAAAAGTGATCCGCGTCCGGGCGATATTAACCTGCCAGACATTTAGCTCCTCATACTCATCTAGCGCCGCCTGGAACTGGGCAGGTGTGAAGCCCCGGGATATGCAGCGCTGCTCGGCCTCCGCAAACCGTACACTTCGGCCCTCGGAGACCAGCTCCCGGATGGTGGCAAATATCACGTCCGCCGGTCTCTGGGTCCTGAAGGGGACAGTGCGGGGGGGAGGGGGGGAGGTCAGAGGACCCTGGGCCCGTGATAGCATCCCAAGGCCCACACCACACACGTGTGGATGCAGGAGCCATGAGGCTAAGTAGTCGGGGCCGGGACGTCGGGCCTCGTGTCGGCTCACCTCGCCGTCTGCCCCTTGTCGCCCAGCAGAGAGTCCTTGGACATCTCCATGAGCCTGATGGCTTCGTTCACATCTTCCTTCTCCACCGCGTCAACCATCCGCAGCCGCGCCTGCAGGGAAGGGAGGGAGAGATGGGCACGGGAGGAGAGGGGGGAACCCGCCCCCCCCCCCCCCCCCCCCAGCTCCGGCTTTCGGGAGCGCGGCCCAGAAGACGCGCGGAGAGCCCCCCACCCGCCCAGCAGCTGCAGTGCGGGGCCGGCACTGTCAGACCGAGACAAGTGCAATGCGCGGGCAGCGTCCAGCAATTGCCCAAGTCTCCGCCTCGCAACGCTGGCCAGTCCCGGGGTTCCGCTGTCCTGTGAGGGAGACCGGACCCTTCGGAGCTCCCCTGGGCTCCCCAGCACGACAGACAGAGCAGGGGGAGCTCGGCCACGAAGGCGGCTGGCGGAGAGGTCGCGTCCCTGGGGCTCGGGAAGTGCTAGCTCAGCAGTAGGTCAGGTAATCACACTACCTGCACGAACAGCACTTTGGAGCCCCCGGGACTAAGGTCCAAGGTGTGCGGGCAGAAGTGCAGGTTTCTAGCAAGGATCCAGGGCCCAGGGAGCGGAGGTGACCCCCCGCCCCCGCGAGGCTGGAGAAGC
Organism: Neomonachus schauinslandi; assembly: GCF_002201575.2. Lineage (NCBI taxonomy): Eukaryota > Metazoa > Chordata > Mammalia > Carnivora > Phocidae > Neomonachus > Neomonachus schauinslandi. The sequence continues at coordinate 169,701,077 of NC_058407.1, read as the reverse complement.
GACAGCGGGCCTCTCCCTCCGGGGACGCCGTGCGTGCCCTACCGGAGCAGCAAGTACCCACAGTGCGGTAGCACGCAGGACCGCTATCTGCACTGTCAGCACTTTAGCACCGGCAGGGCCTGAGCGGGAGGGAGGCGGCGGCGCGCGTGCGCGGGGCGGCGCGGGACGGGCTGCCCGGGGAACGGCGGGGCGGGCGCTCACCAGAGCCGTGGACAGCCGCAGGATGGCCAGCAGGGTCCGGGCGGAAGTGTACGTGGCGTCCTTGCTGGCCCAGGCCTCCCGCCTCATCTCCACGTACGCGGCCGTGATGTAGTCGGCCAGGGACTCCGGCACCGTGGGCTGCTTCTCCCGGCACATGGCGATGTAACGTCTGCGGGAGAGAAGGTTCGTGGGAAGGCGAAGGCTGAAAATTTGCTATTTAAGACAACACGGGGAGGATGGGAAGAGGGCACTTTCAAGTAGGAAAAGCAAATTCGCTGGAGCATCAGTGGTGGTGTTCTCAAGATGATTTCTAAGTTTTCAGAAAAAGGATTTTACAGTAGTAAAATCCATCTGTCCTAAAAGATGGTCAAGTCCCCTCCCCCTGAAACTAGGACGGGGGGGGGGGGGGGGGCGGTGATCCACGTTGTTTAGTGCAAGAGAACAGGGACAAGGGGAGAAGACCTGAGGGCTCCCTGGGACCCCCTGGAGCAAACAATGAGATCAAGGACAGGGAGCAGCATCCCGCTACTCCTGGAATCGGGACCTGCCTCCACCCTGAGATGGGCAGCTGGGCAGAAAGGTTCTGATGCTGGGTTCTTCTTGTGAAGCCGCGGGGGGCGGGGGGCGGGGGGCGGCCGGTAGTGAAAAATTCCCTGTTCCAGGAGACGCGCACACAGCCCAAGCGGCTGCCACACGGAGTGATGGGTCGGGCACACTGGCCGTGCCCCAGCTCTCCTACCTCATCAGCTTCATGTCCAAAGGCTCAAACTGGGCTGGGGGCTGCCGGCTATGCTGGTGCACGTAGGTGATGTGCTGGGCCAACCTGGAAGAGTGGAGGCAAGTAGACACCTTCTCCTGGGGGCTCCGTAGCCCATGCCCCAGCTCGCCATCTCTTCACAGCGTGGCAGAGAGGCTCTCCCAGGAAATCCTCCCCAGGATTTTTTTTTAAAGATTTTATTTACTTGACAAAGAAACAGAAACAGTGAGAGAGGGAACACAAGCAGGGGGAGTGGGAGAGGAAGAAGCAGGCTCCCCGCTGAGCAGGGAGCCGGACGCTGGGCTCGATCCCAGGACCCTGAGATCATGACCTGAACCGAAGGCAGATGCTCAACAACTGAGCCACCCAGGCACCCCCTCCCCAGGATTTTAGTCCTGAGCCCCCATTTCCCTAAAGAACCGTGCACTAGCTCCCACAGTAAGCAGGGAACTGGAGGAGTTTCCAACCCCTTCTCCCTCCCCACAGATCAGCTGGGTGTGGGTGTGGGTGTGGGTGTGGGTGTGTGTGTGTGTGTGTGTGTGTGTGTGTGTCCCGGAGCACTGAGCTCCACTCACCGCAGGTCATTGTCGCGGTCAGGCCGGTCCTGGATCAGCCAGAGGAGGTCAAAGCGGGAGAGCAGCGCGGCAGGCAGCTGTATGTTCTGCTCCAGGCTGCGGCGAGGGTTGTAGCGCCCATAGGCGGGGTTGGCGGCAGCCAGGATGGAACAGCGGGCGTTGAGCGTGGTGAGAATGCCAGCCTTGGCAATGGAGATGGTCTGCTGCTCCATGACCTCGTGGATGGCCGTGCGGTCGGCCTCGGCCATCTTGTCAAACTCGTCGATGCAGCACACACCCTGGTCCGCCAGCACGAGGGCCCCGCCCTCCAAGGTCAGCTCTCCGCTCACCGAGTCTCTCAGCACAGCCGCCGTGAGCCCCACTCCCGAAGAGCCCCGGCCCGTGGTGTACTGGCCTAAAGGCAGGATCAGGAACAGGAAAGAAGCAGACACACTGAGGAAGAGGAAAAGAACAAGGGAAGAAGCAAGAATAGGAGGCAGGTGAGGCCCGAACTGGAACCGCTCTACCACCCCACCAGGTCCAGGCCTTCCTGAGGCAGCTGAAAATCAAGTGTTGGCACCAGAACCACCGCCCCTCCCCGCCCCCTAAGGAACAGATGAGCACGGGGCCCCACTGTCTGGTACATTCACCCCTCCCAGGGTTCAGTTACTCACTGCGGGGTGCCAGGCGATCAATGTAAGACAGGAGCTGAGACTTGGCCACACCGGGATCCCCCATCAGGCAGATGTTGATGTTGCCTGGAGGAAGAGTTAAACCCCCAAGTGACCCTTTTTTCCGTGCAAGTTGCCCAACGACAAATACTCGAGATCCTCCCCGATACCCAGCATTACTTCTCATCCCCTCCCTGTGCCCACAAAGCCCAGATGCTCTTTTACTCTGTGACAAAGCGGTCACAGGACACTGGTCCCTGACATCCTTGCTCCCTCCCAACCGCCCCCTCATCTCCCCGCCCCCTTACCCCTGATCTTCATGCCCCGAGGAGACTGGTCCACCCCTCCCACCAGCAGGAGCAGCAGAGCCTTCTTCACGTCTTCGTGCCCGTAGATCTCTGGGGCGATGGAGGCCGCCAGCTTCTCATAGAAATCATCCTCTGTGGGAAAGTTTAGAGTGCTTGGGGGTGGAATGGGGGGAGGGTTGCCAGGAAGAAATTCCCATTCCGAGGCTCCCCCAGGCCCCTCACCTGCAATCTGCCTCAGCTCCTCCCTGCTTAGCTCTCCAGCCGCAGACTCCTCGTCCTCACTCTTGCTCATCTTCACGACCCGATGGGCTTCCAGGTAGGTTTCAGAGAGGAGACCCTTGGGCAGGAAAACGCCAGGGTATGGATGAAGGCCCTTTCACTCACCCATTCACCTGACTCCCTCAGTTCCTACCAAAACTCGTTGTGCTACTTTACCATTGCCACTACCAGTTCCCTCTGTGGGGCTGGCAAAAGTGAAGGACAAAGGGAAATCTTTCCTCTTTTTTTTTTTTTTTTTAAAGATTTTATTTATTTATTTGACAGAGAAAGACACAGTGAGAGAGAGAACACAAGCAAGGGGAATGGGAGAGGGAGAAGCAGGCTTCCCACCGAGGAGGGAGCCCGATGTGGGGCTCGATCCCAGGACCCTGGGACCATGACCGGAGCTGAAGGCAGACACTTAACGACTGAGCCACCCAGGCGCCCCTTTCCTCTCCCTTTCAAGCCCCTTTCTTACCTGTACCACCTGTCGGAACCCAGTGCGCAGGATCGGCAAGAAGATGCCGGTGACACTGACGTGGTCCCCAGGCTGGGCGATCCTCGTGTTCTCACCTTCTACCAGCACGGTGATGCTACGAGGGATGTTTCCCACAGGCACTTGGTCAGTCTACAGGGGAGAAGGCCCGCGGGCAGGAAGGAAAGAACATGAACGAAGCCTACAAGAACCTCATCTTCCAGTCCCAGGCATCCCACCCCCTACTTCTCAGCTCAGAGGAGCCAACAGGAGAAGGGAGCCCGAGACAGTCTTTGCCCCTTCCTAACTCAACTAGAAGCTCAAGTTAAACCTCCCTCCTGCTCTAGGTGACCTCTCTGCCTCAGCTTCTTTTGTTCTTTCTTTCTTCCACTCCGTGAATGACTGCAGAACCTGAGCGGACACCTGAACTCCACCTTCCCTGGGCCACATACCCCAAACTCACATGTTCCTGCATTTTCATCTCCTGGAATTTGATGAATTTGGAACCACGTGTCTGCAGATACAGCCGCCCTCCTGAGCGGTTGGTCTGGCACTCTTGGCTCGGGCACATGATCAGAGGCATGAAAGTAGGGGACTGGATCTGGGATGCGAGAAAGGAAAGCAGAAGGAAACAAAGGCAGTCACCTGAGTCAACACTTCCTCCTCACAGCATACACCACAAACTGCAAAAAATGTCTTGACCCGTCCCAAGTTGATAACGATAGGAACCAAGAACACAAAATGGGTGGAAAAACCACCATAGACCAAAAAAAAGAATGACAAGTGAACACGTAGTCACCTTTCACAATGAACATAATAAATGACAAATATCAGCTGACACAACAAATTCAGGAGAAAACCCCCAACAATTAAGTGTGTTCCTATTCCTTGCTCCATACATACCGGCTGGTAGGTCTCCGCCCCACACTGGTCACAAGTGTAAGTGGCCACCACCATTCTGGGTTTAACTTCACAGACACGAGTGACAATTCCACGCACGGTGACCAATTTCCCCACAGAGTCAGCCCGTACTTCCCGGATCACACGAGGCTTGTTACTGCTTGGCCCTTGAAAGTACAGCTCACTAGGGGGAGAAAATAGTCATCATTAAGGTCCTGGAGAACAAATTCCCACACCCGTTCCCACTGAGACCACTCACAATCTGCGCATGAGCTCAGGAGGGTACTGGTTCTGCGGGCTTCGGGCTGCCCCAGGGTCACGGCTCCGCTGCTCCATCATCAGCCGGTGCTCGATGTAAACATCCAAAACATCTTTGTTTACCACCTAAAGAAAAATAGAAAAAACGAGTGGCAGGAAGGTAAGACCATAAAGGGCACCAGGCAGATATTCCTGCCCTCTTTCTGCCAGCTCAGAAAATCACCAGTATCCGAGAAGCTTCCCGAAAGCAACTGTTCCTTGCCGTGTTTTTCTGCAACCACTCACCTCCCTCTCCTTGTACTGAGGCAGCAGCTCCTGTACGGCGTCAGCAAAGAGCCTTGCATAGCGCCTGGCATTCTCACAAATCGAGTCCACCAACTCAGGGTCATCCTCAGCTACATCGTCTAGGTCTACGTACATTGCCACTTGCTCCCGATGAGCCAGTCGAACCTACCGTAAGGAAGCGACAGCAACAGAGCCCTGTTTACCAGGCTCGGCAGTGTCTGTCACCCACAGGGGAGAAAGCAGCGTGAGACAAAGCAATACTCGTTTCTCAGCCCCCAAAAGACCGCCTCCTAACTCCTCAAGACCACTCTTGATCGTTATGAATGTACAATTACATCCACTTACCAGGTATTAAATAGGACACTAAAGGAATCACCTACAATGTACCCTTACTGAAATAAACCAGGCCACCTCTTATAACTCCTTAAGTAAGCACCCATTCCCTCCACTTTATCTTAGACTCACCAACTGGTTCCCATACTTGAATTGCTTCTTGCCAAATTCATCATCCTGGTAAAACTCTTGTAGAAATTTCTTAACCTTTTCTGGAAGGAAAATGTAAAACCACGAGAATCAGTCTTTCAGGTACTTTGCTGCAAACCCCCTTGATACGAATCTAAAAAACTCGCTTTCACTTACAAAATGTATGAAGTAATCAGTTTACATGAACATCTAAGTAAGCCTTCGTAATTGTCCCCAAGTAGGGCAGAACTCCTTCTAACAAGTCTGTTCTTACCTACGGAAGGAGAAGGGGCCCCGGGCGGTTAAGAGCATTACCCAACAACCCGCCCCCCCTCCAGGGAATTCCAATCTTTGTCTTAGTTAAAAATCTCAATACCCTTTCCCAAAGGCGTCCGACACCCCGCCACACACTCCGAACTCAAGGTTCTCAGCTTTTCTTCCACGCGTAAGATTCCCCCTTTTCTTTCGGTCTCCTCAATCTCTCCACTAGGCCCGTCCTCCACCCCACCCCCTCTCCCGCCACTGCTTCCGCTCTTAGTAAACAAAGAAGCACATGGGCCCAGATGCAGCCGCCTCACAGCCCGGGATTCCTCCGCCCAGGGCGGGAGCCCGTCCGGCGATTGGCCGGCACGTCAAGGGCCTCTCCGTCCCACTCCACCACCTCCTCTCTCGGGCTCCCGCGAAGCCCCCCAATTCCAGGCACGCCCCCACCCTGAGCAGCTCTCCCCAAGGCCGCCGCGCGGAAGGACACTGTTTACACACGACACTCCCTCCCGCGACGTCGCGCAACTTCCGCCCGCCTTCACTTCCGCTTGGAGGTTGGCCTAAAACGGCCAATCCCGGCGCGCAGCGGCCCGGGCCCGCCCGCCCCCGGGACTCCGGCGCCTCCAGAGGACGTGGGCGCTCCGAATGCTTAAGAGCGCGGAGGGAAACGGACCCGGGATGCCCGTCCCTGGGGACGGAAGACCCTTCGGGTCTCCCGAGGTCTTGGTCTCTCCTGGGCACGACCCTCCCCTCTGGAGCCCCCAGCCCGGCTGTCCGCGCTCCCCCCCGCGAGCCCCCACTCCTTCCCCAAACAAGATGACCGGCTCTTCGACTTCGGTGGCCCGCGCGCCTCCCAGGGCACCATCTGTCTTGGCCCCGCTACCTCCCGACCCTGCCTCTGGCCTCGCGCGCCGAGCCCGGCCCCCCAGGACGCCGGCTCACACCAACAGGTGTTGGCCGGGAGGCTTCCCGCGCAGGACGCTCCTCTCAAGTTTGCATATCCTCACCTTTTTCGAGCACGTAGTCCTTAACTGCCATCGCCCGTGAGGCCGCAGTTGGCGGGTTCAGGGCTCTCACTCCTGGGAGAGCAGAAAGCGTCCGCGCGGCGGGCTACTGCCGACCAACCGAAATTGGCGCGAAACGTTGCGCCCCACGTGACCGGCGCCGCTGCGTGTGGGCCTATCAGAGAGGAGGCCCTTCGCCCCTCCCACTCGCCCGCCGGTCCCAGCCTCGGCCAATCACCGGGCGAGACTGGGCTGAGTGACGGGGCAGCGGCGCGGGCACGGGGAGGGAAAGGCGGGCGGGGCGGGCGCTGGGTTTCCCGCGGTCTGAGCTGGCACGGGCGGAGGAGAAATTGTTCTTAAAGGGACAGCATACGCGCGTCCTTTTGTTCCCAGGCCGCAGGGCGGGGCAGGCCCAACTTTCGTTGTCTCCCTGCCTACTCTCCAGAACCGCCATGATCTCCCAGTTCTTCATTCTGTCCTCCAAAGGGGACCCGCTCATCTACAAGGATTGTATCCTTGACCTGCAGGGCGGGAGGGGGAGGGGCTGGGTGGGAGCAGTGCTCCAGAGCCAAACTGTGTCGCCGACTCCTTAGCTGTCCTTCCACCCGCTCAGTCCGCGGGGACAGTGGCGGTCGGGATGTGGCCGAGCTCTTCTACCGGAAGCTGACGGGACTACCCGGAGATGAGTCCCCGGTTGTCATGGTAACCAGTGGCGGGGCGTGGGGTAGGCTCCCGGCGGGCCGGGGGTAGGGGGCGCCTCCTTTCTCCCGGGGCTGTTTCCCTGAGAGCTTCCGCTTGGGGATGGGGGTACATTCTGCCAAATATTCGGAGCGACCGTTTCTCGAGCGCTAGCACTATACCGGGCGCAGCTCTGCCACTCCGGGGTAGGTACGGGGGGGCTACCTCCGCTGACACATTAGGCAGCTGGGCCCCCGGGGGGGTGGTTCTGGCTCGCCCCAAGGCCCGCCGCTAGGAAGTCTCGCGGGCCCTTAATCACAGCTCTCTTCCCCGCCTCTGCCTCAGCACCACGATGACCGTCATTTCATTCACATCAGACACAGCGGTCTCTATTTGGTGGCCACGACTTCAGAAAACATTTCTCCCTTCAGCCTCCTCGAGCTGCTCTCCCGGTGAGGAGGGCAGGGCTGGGCACCTAGGTGCGGGGATGCGACCGCAGGAGGATATGCACACTCCATCCTGTTTTCTCAGGTTGGCCACTCTCCTGGGCGATTACTGTGGCTCCCTGAGTGAGGGGACCATCTCCCGCAACGTGGCTCTTGTCTACGAACTCCTAGATGAAGTGCTGGTGAGGCCAGGGATCTCCCCCACCGCGCCCAGGCCCTGCAGATGTGTGCTGTGAAGGGGAGGCTGAGTCCGTTCATTCTCACCCCTTTCCTCCGCTGACCAAAGGCTGTTCCCTGCCTGCAGGACTATGGCTATGTACAGACCACGTCCATGGAGATGCTGAGGAACTTCATCCAGACGGAGGCTGTGGTCAGCAAGCCCTTCAGCCTCTTTGACCTCAGCAGTGTTGGCTTGGTTAGTCAAGGGAAGGAGGAGGAGGAGGGCTGGTAGGTACTGTCAAACCTGAAGATTGTTGCTTTGGGTGCTTTCCAGTTTGGGGCCGAGACGCAGCAGAGCAAAGTGGCCCCCAGCAGTGCAGCCAGCCGCCCCATCCTGACCAGCCGCTCTGACCAGGTGAGGGCGGGCGTGATGGAGTCAGGCCCTCTCATTTTTTTCTGGGACACCAGAGATGGAGATCCTGGCGTAGCTAGATGTGGATAATCCCTTCCCTTACCCCTGTGTCCCCACCCCAGGGTCCTAGCCTCCACTGCCCTGTCCTTTCTGTCTGTCCACTTTAGAACACAGGCCGTTCAGCCTCCAAGCGCCCAAATCCCCTCTCTTCCTCAGAGCCAAAAGAATGAAGTATTTTTGGATGTGGTCGAGAGACTGTCTGTGCTGATAGCATCTAATGTAAGTTGGGCCCCCAACCCGGGAGCTGAGGACAGATGGCATTTGGGAAATGTATGGGGGGGGGGGGCGTGTCACCTCTGAGCATTGAAATCTCCGCCATTCTTAGGGCTCGCTGCTGAAGGTAGACGTGCAGGGAGAGATCCGCCTCAAGAGCTTTCTTCCCAGTGGCTCTGGTGAGAAGTCTGCAGGCTTGGCCCAGGCTGGGGTGTGGGACGGGCTCCTCGGTGCTGTGTATGGTGGTATCTGGCAGCCTTTTCTGATGTTCTTTTCTCTGACAGAGATGCGCATCGGCTTGACAGAAGAATTTTGTGTGGGGAAGTCAGAACTAAGAGGTGAGAAGAAAGTAGGTCTCTCTCTCCTATGCAGAGGTCACCGCCAAAAGTTGTGTGGAACACAGAGACAGGTTCTCCCCCAGCTCTCCCCTGCTGCTCTCCTCTCCCACAACGTGGGTTCCATAGAGGAGACTTTCTCTCCTTCCAGGTTACGGACCAGGGATCCGGGTGGATGAGGTCTCATTTCACAGCTCCGTGCTTCTGGAAGAGTTTGAGTCTCATCGAATTCTGCGCCTGCAGCCCCCTCAGGGCGAGGTCAGGACCGGCCTGGCCTAGCATGTTCCATCCACCATGGGGAAGGGAGGCAGTTCAGGGGTGAGGAGACCAAACTGACCTCCATTCCTGTCTGGTCCCAGCTAACTGTGATGCGGTACCAACTCTCAGATGACCTCCCCTCCCCGCTCCCGTTCCGGCTCTTTCCCTCTGTGCAGTGGGACCGAGGCTCGGGCAGGTGAGACCATTTCCCTGCTCTGGAACTTCTCTGAAGTCTAAGCCAATACAAAGATGTTCCCAAAACTCATTATGGAGAAGTGGTGGTAAGAGGATACAAGTCAGAAAAAGACACCCTCCCCCGCAACGTGGACTCAGCCCTTAGTGGATTCACTGCTTGGGGCATGACCCACCCAGCAGCCCTGCACAGAGGCCCCGGGTGGGGATGGTGAGCTGCCAGCGAGTAACACTACCGTGCCCTTCCACCCAGGCTCCAGGTTTACCTGAAGTTACGATGCGACCTGCCCCCAAAGAGGTATGAGCGGGGGTTAGCCAAGTCTAGTTCTGTTACGTGGGGTAGGACAGAGGGCCCACATACCTATTGCTCCCGCCTTCAGATGCATCCACTGGCTTCGGAATCCTGTTCAGTTAGAGGCAGGAGGGCTCGGGAAGGGGATGGGGTAACACTCGTGCTGAACCCTAGTGTGATGTTAATGAAGAGTGGGAACTGGTCACTGCCTTCCAGGGGCTGACTCTGTTCCTTTTTTCTTTGCAGCCAAGCTCTCAATGTCAGACTGCACCTTCCCCTGCCACGAGGGGTGGTCAGGTTAGTGGGTGAGGCACGGGGGCTCGGGCGGTTGCACCAGCTTCCCTGGACAACAGGGTGGTCCCGGGAAGGGTGGAACTGGCCTGCCCCAGGAAGGCAGGGACTGAGCGCAGCGCCTCTCCAAATTCCAGCCTGTCACAGGAGCTGAGCGGCCCCGAGCAGAAGGCAGAGCTGGGGGAGGGAGCCCTTCGCTGGGACCTGCCTCGGGTTCAGGGTGGCTCCCAGCTGTCAGGCCTTTTCCAGGTACAAGCTGCTGACTCTCTGAGACCCTCTCCTCCACCTTCACGGTCAGCCCCAACCTGTCCCTCCTCTTGCGGTGGGCCTCCCTGCCCTCCATCCTCTCTGGGCCTCAGTACCCCTTCCCGGCCTCTGTCCCTTACAGATGGATGTTCCGGGCCTCCCTGGGCCTCCTGGTCAAGCACCCTCCACCTCGGCCCCTCTGGGTCTGGGTCCCGCCAGCCTCTCATTTGAACTTCCCCGGCACACGTGCTCTGGCCTCCAGGTTCGCTTCCTCAGGCTGGCATTCAGACCCTGCGGCAATGCCAACCCCCACAAGTGGGTGCGACACCTAAGCCATAGTGATGCCTATGTCATCCGGATCTGAGGCTCCCCAAACGAGGACACGGGCAGCAAAGGTGGTTGTCTGCGGAGCTGGAGAGGAGGATTCTGTCTTTTCCACCCTTCTGGCCCGAGGCTATGGATCAGGCTGAAGAGTCCAGAGTCCTGAGAGGCCAGGAGACAAGTCCTGGTCGACAAGCTCGACCTTCCCGTGGCACCTGACACAGAAAGGGCTGAGGTGGATCAGAACTTACAAATCAAACTTTTATTCTGAGGAACTGGCTGTACAATATCTAAAAAAAAAAGTAACATGGAGGAAGCAAACTATTACTCCCTTCCACCCTGCGCGCGAGTGTGAGTGTGAGTGTGTGTGTGTGTGTGTGTGAGAGAGAGAGAGAGAGAGAAAGAGAGAGAGTCGGGGACAGAAGAACATTGGCAGATATACAACAGCATTAAGGTGCAGGCGGAGGGGAGCCAGATCCAGGAGGCTGGGAGCCATTGGCTTTTGGAGTCCCTGGAGCTGGAGGGGGGCTATCCCCAGCTTCCTGTTTCCCCCCACAGAGGGCACTGCCCCCAAGCGGGGAGGGGGCTGAGGATGGGGGAGGAGCTGGAGAAGGATGGGAGGCCGGGCCTCCTTTGCCCTCCCCTGTAGGGGGAAGAGAGACCACGATGTACTTCTGGACGCTGCCGGGCCCAGAGGGAGCAGTGCTGGGGGGTGTGGTGGTGGCAGTGGAGACCAGTTTGACGATGGGCTGCACGCTGGGGACTGTGGTGGTGACGGGAGAGGTAGTGGTGGAGCCTGAGCCAGGGGCTGAGGTGCTGAGGGACAGGACCTGGGGGAAGAAAGGAAAGGCGCTGCCTGGGGGAGGATTCACCTACTCCAGCCGAACAGCTGATCATAGTTCACATGCTCAGGAGCCTGGAGGTTGCTGCCAGCTCGAGAGCCATGCTCAGGATGAGCAGCCACGGCCTCGTGGGCCTCCTCGAAATGCCCCTTCCCGCTCCTGTCTTTGGGCCCAGAGGGAACTGGGCTCTACTCTGGGGCCCCCAGGGTACTTGGAGGTAGCCCTGGTCATGCTCCCCACCATCCCAGGTCCCACGTGGCTCCCAGTACCTGTTGGGTGGATGAGGCGCTGGAGGACGACATTACAATAAACTTGGTTGGAGGAGGGGAAGGCTGAGGCGGGGCAGCAGCTCGGGCAGACACCAGTGTCTGCACAGGCAGCGCGATGGAGCCAGGGACCTTCAGCAAGCCAGGGGTTCGAGGGCCGGGCTGAGGGGCCTGTGAGAGGGTCAGCGTGGGCCGGGGCTGCACGAAGAAGAGGGAAGAAAAAATGTCAAGGTCTAAGAAGAGAAAGGGCACCTGTTGCTGCTCCTCGGCGGGTCTCCCTGGGTTTGGGGAGTCATCCACTAAGGGGGCCCAGACTCCCCCCAACACTGCTCTCTCAGAGGGCCCCATGTTTTCCAAAAGCAAGCTCTTGTCTGCGTCCCTTCCCCCCATCCCTCCCACGTTTATTTACCAAACCCCCCTCCCCCATCACGGACCTGAGTGATGGTCAGAGTGGTCCTGTTGACCTGCTGAGCCTGCAGAGCAGCCTGGGCCCGGGCCTTGACAACATGGGAGCAGAGGAGGGGTCCGAGGGACCCAAATTCTGCCCGATAAGCATCTTGATTGTCAGGTGGTAGGCGCAGCTTTGCCAGAACAGGGGCACAGTGTTTCTGCAGAGAAAGCAAAGAAAAGCCAGTAGGTGGAGGGCTGGGCCCCTCAGGAAGTGTGACAGGGAAGGGGTGAGGAAGAAAGCGCCCGGTAGTTCAGTATGTTCTGGCGCGGGCCGGACTGCTGGGAGAGCCGTGTGTGTGAGAACCGCTGGCTTTTCCTCAGAGGACAAGCGGCACCCACTGGTGTGACTGGGTGACTTGCTGAATACACTGGTGACTTCTAAGGGGTGGCTGGTCCACAGGGTGATGCCTTGCACGGAACGGAGCACAGTGATGCAGAAGCCTCAGGGGCAGTCCCTTCTAGGGGATGTCCCATGCTGAGAGTTAAGATCTCTTATTTCTTACTTAACCTTTTGGTGCCTTGGTCTCCATCTGCACAACAGTATTGGACTCTGAATATATGAGGCAGAGATGGGATGAGTGAATAAAGGCCGACCATGGCTTGCTGAACATTGTACCCGTGTGTGTGTGTGGGGGGGTGAGAGTGGGAAGAAGAGAGGGGAGGGCAGGGATGGGGGCTCTGGTCACCAGGAGGAGGCTCTGCACGTGGTCAGCTCCGATGCGGTCGATGTTGCTCAGCACAGGGCCGTCCAGGACGCTGCGGATCCGCTCCCCCTCCTGCTGCAGCCGTGGCAGAATCAGAGTCTTAATCACCTATCGGAAAGGAAGGGGAGAAGCCAGGAACCTTGGGTCACCTCGGAGTCTCCCGGGTGGGGCTCTTGCCCACTAGGACCCAGGATACCTCCTTTCCCCCAGCACTCCCCCTGCTGCCGGGGCCTCACATCGTGTCCCAGCTCTGCCAGGCCTGCGATGGAGCCATAACGCGTGGTCCACGGAGTCTTCTCGTCCACCCAGCTCTGTAAGGGGAAGGAAGAGAAACCCGGGTCAAGGGGCCTGAGAAACTAACCGTTAAGGACCAAGTCTCATGAACACGCTTTTGTTGTGGATCATTAAGACGTTACAGAGAGGGCCCGAGTTCGAGGCCCTGTCCCTCTGCCCTGTGTTTTCAGTGTCCTTTCCTCTCGCCACACTGACCCACCTCCGGCTTGGCTGAAGCTTTGTCCTGGTCACCACCCTGGGGTGGGGATGTGAAATAGTCTACACTCCTTATTCTTTAAGATTTATTTATTTATTTGTGCAGGGGGGTGGGTGTAGGCAGAGGGAGAGAATCTCAAACAGAATCCCTGCTGAGCACAGAGCATGAGCGCTGGATTCCACAACCCTGAGATCATGACCTGAGCTGAAATCAAGAGCCAAATGCCTAACCCACTGAGCCACCCAGGTGCCCCTACACTCCTCATTCTTGCTCACCTTGGTGAAGGTCTTGGTGATCCGGGACTGGATGTTGTTCGTGGTCGTGCTGAAATGCTTGCAGATCTGGGCCACGAGGCGGGCAGCAAAGTCCCGGAGTGCCCAGTGATTGTCCACATCTGGCCGCAGGCACAGCTGTCTGCTCACGATGCAGGTCATCACAGCCGGAATCAACTCATGCACCTATGGAAGGAGTGGCAAGTTGGCTAATTCTGACAAATGGCTTCCCATTGGTGGCAGCAAGGTGCCCCGACCCTGGGTGGAAAGGTGGGTGGGCAGGACCGCTCACATATTTTTCTAGATACAGCGTGGGGTTGTCCATCAGCGCCTTCACCATGCGCATCAGGTAGATGAGCAGGGCCAGGTTGTTCTGCACCACATTCACACGGACCTGTGGGAGGAGGTGACGGGGCGGTGAGACCCTCAGATGAGCTCCCCCGCCGCCTCCTCACTGCCCGGAACCTCATCCTAGGTGCTGGCCATCTGCCTCCTCTCACCCCCTCCGAGATGAAAGTGCTGAATCGTGGCAGCATCTGATAGAGCCCCGGGTCTGTTGCGATGCTCTGCAGTGCCTCCTGCGGGGGGAGGGAGTGAGTGACGTGGGGGCCGAGACCGGGACGGGTTCGTGGGACTTCCGGAGAAGGGACCGGGGGTAAAAGCGGGTCAGGGGGGCCTCACCGCTCTCTTGGCCTCGCAGGAGCCCACACAGGCTTCGGTGATCTCCTTGTAGTATAGCTGCTGCTCCACAGACAGCTCGTGGATACTTCGCGGCTTCAGCCGCAAAGGGGCGCCCTCCAGCAGGGGTGGCGCCTTCTTCTCTTTCCCTGGGTGAAGGGGGAAGACAGGTTTGAAAACGAAAGCTCCAGGAGAGGCCTCGAACCAGACAAACCTTTGCTCCCTGCCCAGTGAGACCTCCTCACAGCTCGCCGTCTGGCTTTGGGGCAGGAGCCAGGAGAGGCCTGGCCTAGCAGTACTGACCTTTGCCATCGGCTGGAGCAGCCCCTTGACCTTTGCCTTTCAAGGGTCCATCTTCCTCCTGGCCTGGCTTTGCTGACTTCAGGGGTTCCGTGGCCTCAGCCTTCTGCTGCTCTTTGGGAGCTGGTGGCAAAGCGGTCACAGCAGGAGTGAGGAGAGTGGCAGGGGATGGAAAGGAAGGACAGGGAAGGTGAGATAGACCGGGGTGGGCTCTGGGCTTGGACAAGGTTACCTGGGGGTGGATTCTCCGGGATAGCTGGCTGGCAGCCTTCAATGCTCAGCCAATGAGCTGTGAGGAAAGAAGGTGTCAAATTGAACTGCTGGACATGGACACTAAGGAGCCACTCCACACTAGGAACGTGTTTTCCGTCCCGTTCCCACTTCCTGCAACTCACCAGCGATCTTACAAAGCGGGCTTCTCCATTGTGATCCCCACCCCCTCTCCCTCCTCCCTGTCGCCTTGCTCTCCCCACCCCCAACCTTTGAGGCAGACGTCCAAGGGCACCCGGGGCAGAGGGGTATTGATGATGTCGCTCAGATCAACCTCCTTCTCCTCGTAGAAGTAAAGCTCCCGGCCCCCACCAGAGGCGAAACGGAAAGGAATGAATTCCTGAGCGTGGAAGCCATAGAGCGGCTATATCAGGAGAGAGAGAGAGACAGACACTGGGATGAGAGGGAAGCCTGAGGAGCCATGGCCGAAGGCAAATGCAGCATCTGGGAGGACGGATCTCACCACCCTGCCCCCGCCCCCAACCTCAGTCCTGCGTGCCCCAATCACCTCGACATTCTTTAGCTTCAGTGCATAGTCAATGTCACTCGTGGTGAGCTTCTGCCGCTTCCCCATGTGCATGAACTTCAAGGCATCCTGGGGGTGGGAGACAGACAGACATCAGCCTGACAGCCTGAGGAAGAAGGGGGCCTGGGCAGCATCCTTGATACGACGCAGGGCTGGGTGGACGGGTCAGGTTACCTGGGCAATCTCCTTGATGCGGTAGCTGACCTCATCGGTCAGCAGCTGGCAGGTCTCCTCCTGAATCTGAGCGATCCCCATTGACTCGGCCACCACCTTCATCGACTCCGAGGGCAGCACCGTATTGCTAAGCTTCAGCTTCTTCTCCTCGGCCATTCTGGAGCCCCTTGTTCCCTCCCCCAAAGAGTGATACCCCAGGGTGGAGAAACGGAGACCCTGGCAGGGGGATGGGGTGGGCAGAAGAGATAAAAAAGAAGTATGAGTCAGCATTGGATGTAACGGAAGCAGCGAGTAATCCGATCCAGTGCAACACAATGTACTGAGCTCCGCATTCTGTGCCCAATGTTGTGCAAGTGAGGCACAGTGAATGGATGTGGCCTCGACTGAAATCCCAGCCCTAGACTCCCCAGCTGGGTTATTTGGGCAAATTACTGACATTCTCCCACCTCTGGGTTTCTTCCCCATATGTGGAACGTGGAAAAGGCTTGGTTTCCTGAGGTGGTTTTGTGTATACCTTCATCTCTCCTGCCCCTTCTTGCACCATTATTCACACTTGACACAAAAGCAGTAACGGTTAAATACAACGCTCCCACTCTGAGCCTAAACACCTGTACAGTTTAATGTGATGAAAAAACACACAACCACCCCAACCAGTTCTTACTTTAAATTCATGGCCATGAACTTCACACAGGCCCCTCATGCTGCCAGACAATCATACTACACCTCCATGCACTCAGTCTCCCTCTGTCCTATGTGATACCTCCTCTCTTCCTTACTTCAGGCCATCAGAAGAGAACCTCCACAGATTCCCACCACATCCACCAACCTAACAGCACCAGTACCCACATCCTCTGCCTTCGCACCTGTTACTTTAAGTATTTCATTTTTAAGTAGGCTCCATGCCCAGCACAGAGACCATTATGGGGCTTGAACTCACGACCCTGAGATCAAGACCTGAGCTGAGATCAAGAGTTGGATGCTTGGGGTACCTGGGTGGCTCAGTCGTCAAGCGTCTGCCTTCAGCTAAGGTCATGATCCGAGGGTCCTGGGATCGAGCCCCATGTCGGGATCCCTGCTCAGCAGGGAGTCTGCTTCTCCCTCTGCCCCTCCCCTCTGCTTGTGCTCTGTCTCTCAAATAAATAAATAAATAAAAAATCTAAAAAAAAAAAAAAGTTGGACGCTTAGCCACCCACGCGCCCCCTACCTATTAGAGAAGCCGCTTGTGCTTCTCACCAACTCCCAACACTGCTTTCTCCCTGCATCACCACCAAGTTTTCAACCTACCCAATCAGTCATTCCTGCCACCCTACAAAATGCAGTTATTCCTCCCATCTTAAGAAAACAAAACGGTGGTCTATCCATTCAATGGAATAGTATGCAGCCTTAAAAAGGAAGGAGATTTGGACATGTGCTATACCATGGATGAACCTTGAGGACACGATGCTCAGTGAAATAAGGCAGCCACAAAAGGACAAATGGTATGTATTCCACTTATATGAGGTTCTTAGAGGAGTCAAATTCATAGACTCTGCAAGTGGAAGTGGGTTGCTGGGGCTAGGGCAGGGAAGAACGGGGAGTTAGTGTTTGATGGCACTGGAGTTTGTTTTACAACATGAAGAGTTCTGGAAGGATGGATGGTGTGACGGTTGTATAATGAAGTGAACATATTTAATCCCTCTATACTGTACACTTGAAATGGTTTAGAATGGTGAGCTTATGTGTATTTCACAATTAGAAATATAAAACAATATTTTCTTCATTTCACTTTCTCTCCAACATATACCCCGTTTTTCGGCTCCTCCTTGCAACCAAACTCCCTGAAAGAGTTATCTTAACTTTCTAATTCCTCTCCTCTCCTCTCTTGCACCTACCCCAAGCAGGTTTTTGACACCACCAGGTCCCTGAAACTGCTCATCAAGGTCACTGATGACTCCACATTGCCAAATCCAAGGTCCACTCTCCGTCCTCATCATACCTGACCTGCCAGAAGCACACACTGTAGCTGACTACTCCCTCCTGAAAACTCTTTACTCCACTGCCTTCCCCTGGCTTTCCTACCACCTCACTGGCCACTCCTGTTTCCTTGACCAGTTCTTCCTCTTGTCATCTGCCTGATGCCGGAGCATCCTGGGCTCGGTCTTTGGTTTTCTTCTGTAGCTACACTTACTCCCTTGGTGATGTCAACTACCCTCAATTTTCAACAGTGCTTATAGGCTGATGGTGGCCAAGTTTATATCCTCAGCCCAGAACGTTCTTCCTAACACCAGATTTATCAAACTGTCGACTTAAAATCTCTTTTGGAACTGAACTCCTGATCTCCCTTTCCACCTGCTCCATTTTTCTTCATCTTCATGGTAATGTCATCTATCCAGGCACTCACTCTATACGTGAGCCCTCACATCAAATCGGCCAGGTGATCCAACCTGATTCCTCCACTCCCACTGCATGGCCAAGTCACCATCATCTCTCGCCTGGCTAACTTCAACAGTCTCCTGACAAGGTCTTCCTGCTTCCACCCTTGCTCCCTACATCTATTCCCAACACAGCAGCCAGAGTGATTCTGTCAAAATATAAATCAGATTGGGTCATTTCTCTGCTCAAAAGCCTGTAATGGTTCCCCATTTACCACAGAGTAAAATCCAAAATCCTAATTACAGTCTATAAGGCCCTTCATAATTTGCCCTCTCCCCATCACATCTCTGATCTGCTTTCCTTCCTTCTTCCATCTTGATCCAGCCCCAGTGTTCTCCTGCTGTTCAAACCTCACAGGGAAGCTCTTGCTTTACGGCCTTTGCTCTCTTCCTTCTGCCTTGAATGCTCTTCCCCAGATGCCAGCTTGGCTGCCTACTCCCCTCACCCTATTCAACACCACACTCCAATCCCACTCTGCTTTTCCCCCTCATGGCATTTAATATCTACTAATATATACTGTATCATTTCTAATTGTTTATCACCACCACACCTTCCCTTTCCACCCCCCACTGTGTGGACAAAAATCTTTGTGTTATGCTCACTGATGTATTACAAGATCCCACACTGGTGCCTGAGCCACTCTACTCAGTAAATCATTTGTTGAATAAATCAGTGAATTATAAGGCTTAGAGATGTAGGTGCTCAATAAATTCACGGTACCACGATTACCAAGATACAGGTCCAAGCTTGGAACCTGCTTTGTGGCCTAAAGGAGAGTGGCTTGCTTGAAGTTGGCATTCGGAAGACTACTGTCAAAAGTGTTTAGACTGACTGCGGGGTGTTGATGGGGGCGTGCTGGAGGGCTGAGCAAGGAAGCGAAAGAGAATTTGGTCTCCTCCTCCGCTAAGTCTTATGTTCAGGGAACACATTTATTCAACACATACTCTGTGCCTGGCGCCGGGTATACAAGACGCTGTTGTATCCCAGGTCACTGGTGAACTCTTACTAAGCCTTCAATACCCTCCGTACCGACTGCCAGTAACAGCTCGCAAAACACGCTACGACCTCAGGAGCTCTTCAGGTCAGTGGAGTCGGCGGGAAAGCTTCACAGAAAAGGGCTAACTTTAACTAGATGTGGGTAGTGGCTTCCCCAGCAAGGAAGCGAGTCGAAGCTCCCCAAGGAATGGGTACAGCGCGGAAGAAGGCGCTGAGAGCCCACCTCATCCCCCCAACATCCTCCAATGCAAACACACACGCACACACACAGTCCCCACGCGCACGGACACACAACCCAACGTCCTCCTCCAGGCTCCCACACAGACCCTTCAAAGGGCCTAGTCCCGGGTAGCACTCAGACCCGCCCCCGTCAGCCGAACGCCCACGCAGGAAAAGTCTCTCACCGCCGCCAAAGCACCGCTCACCCGGCGCTCGGCGCCATCTTGGCCCCGCCCCCTCCCGGGAGCAGGTCCTGGCAGAGACGGAGAGGAAGTCACTGCCCCTTCCGCGAGCCGGAATGAGTCTCCTAGGCTCACGGCCTGAAGTGGTATAAAAAACGGGTTTTTCTCTCTACGTGCAAGGAGCACACCCTCCTGCTGCAATTACTTCAGTTTATACTTTAACTACCCCGCGGCCAGGACCCTAAGAGGCGCCACAAAACCGAGGCGGGATAGCCGGGAGCGCAATGAGGCCCCACCCCCTTTCGGACCGGGACTGCGCGTGCGCCTCCCAAGCCAGGCTGGCTGGAAATTCCCTCCGACCCCCTCGGAACTTAAAGGGCCCGCTGCCTTCCCGAAGTTGGTGTGAAGGCAAGGGCTTGTTGGTTGTGGACAGCACTTTGTCATGGGACCTGTGCGGTTGGGAATGTTGCTTTTCATTTTGGCTGTGTATGGCGCTTGGGTTGGGTCGCCGAAGGAGGAAGACGATGACACAGAACGCTTGCCCAGCAAATGCGAAGGTATCTAAAGGGAGTGGCCCCTATTCGCATCCCTTTGCCCATCTCTAGTCTGGACCGGACCAAATGGACCGTGATGGGTGGGTCACTCGATGTCCTTTAAGACCTGAGGGAGATTCTGATGGAGCTTGGCTGAATTCGAAGGGGGTCAAGGGAGGGAATGCATAGCGCTACCCCACAACTGTGGCACTACAATTCCCATAGGGCATCCAGAGGAAGTCCTCTTTTTCTCGCTTGCGTAGCCCCAGTGATCTGTGGGAACTGTAGTTCAGAGACTATCTGCCCAGGATCACCCACTCTACTGAGCATTAAGTGTGTTTCCCCCCATGACACTAAACCTAAACCTGGGGAGCCTGCAGGAGCTGGGTGTGAGGCTCATACCTTATGAACGTCCTCTGCTCCACCCTTGCAGAGACGCTCTCAAATTACAGGTCCCATGCTCTCCTGGGGAGGGTTTGGGGTTAAGTAAATAAGGCCTTGAAGCTCAAAAAGAGGAGGCCACAGAAATGGAGGAGGTTCCCCATACGTGTGAGGCTTTGCAGAGGGTGTGTACTTACGGATTTTACTGTGAGCAGCATCTTATGTGGCTGCATGATGGTGGTGACTGGGTGGGGTGGGGGGGAAACACTTCAGAGCTGGGCCGTTGAGTTCCCTGGTTCCCTAGTTTGTTGCCTTCCTGACTTTAATTTCTTCCCTGGATTCTTTTTCCTTTCACCCCACTCCACCCTGCATTTCAGTATTGGTGTTCCGCATGACCTGAGCCTACCTCACCTCTCCTCCTTGCTCTAACACCTCTGCAGGCCTCCTGCTGTGGTCAGAATACACCCATTTTTGGCACAGCATAGAAGTCTCTTTGTTGTATGGCCCCCACCGCTCTTATATTTCTGTCTCAACTCCCATCCTCAAAGTGCCCATGATTCAGCCACACTGAATTTCTCAGCTGTCACTGAGCCTGCCTTATCCTCTTGCACTCTGTGCCTCAGCACACTTTTTCCCTTTGCCTGAAATAACCCTCTCCCTTCTGTTTTTGATTCTCAAGACCCAGTTTAGATGTCAATTCCTTTGGAAGCCTTCTTCCTTTTCTGTCACCTCCCACTATATTGTAAGCCCTTGGAGGGAAGAAGAGCACCTGTATCTCCGAGGTCCTAGCATAGTGCCTGGAACATTTAAGGCACTTTTGTTAACTTGCCCTGTGTTTAACTTGCTTGGCACTTCCGTATAGGCCACCCCCTTTCTTGGGACTCACCTCATGCCAGGCCAGGTGCTAGTTGCTGGAAGACAGTGGTGGAACATACGCAATGCTCATCCTTAAGGAAATCACAAGCTAGCAGCAATTCAGTAAATGACCATTGACTGAATTTTGCATTTCCTAAAGAGATTAAATCTCTTGTGAACCTCTAGTGTAGGGCCCATCACACCACACTGTCATCATTTTTAATCTGTCCCCAACTACATCAGCAATGTCCCATGAATAGGGATCATGGGTCTTACTGCTCTCATGCATATAGGAGCTCAATAAATAACTGCAGAATAAAAGCAAACACTTATAAAGTGCTCCCTATATGCCACGCACTATTATAAGGGCTTGACAGAGGTTGATTTATTTAATCCTCACCACACCTCTATGAAGGAGGTTCAACTATATTGTTATCTCCATTTTAGAGATGCAGAAACCAAGGCACAGCAGAATTACCACATAGCTATTAAGTGGCTGAGTCAGGATTCTAACCCAGCCAGTCTGGCTCTAGTCTGCTGCTTTTGCTCATCTACAGAATGAGTTGCTGGAATGTTTGTTTATCTTTCACATCCTTGTGGACATCTAGTGTGTAAGCTGCTGAGCCTGGAGCTACAGGAAAAGCTGAGTCGCACTGGCCGATCTCGAGAGGTGCTGGAGCTGGGGCAGGTGCTAGACACTGGCAAGAGAAAGAAACACATCCCTTACAGTGTTTCGTGAGTTCTTCTTGTTGCTCATCTACCTTCTGACCCCTGAAGGAGCCCTGGGAGCTCCTACAGCATCCAAGAAATCTTTGTTTCCCCTCTTCCCACAGAGAGACAAGGCTGGAAGAGGCCTTGGAGAATTTGTGTGAGCGGATCCTGGATTACAGTGTTCATGCCGAGCGCAAGGGCTCACTGAGATACGCCAAGGTCAGACTTTTCCCTAGGGCAGCATCCCATGTTTCAGAAACAACAACGGGTATCCCCTGGGACCCACCTCCCTCCAGCTCTGGAGAATGTTCCCCTCCCCATTGTTAGACTCCCTCATGGAGTCTCTGGTAGTTGACAAACCTGCTGTGGCAGAAAGGGGAAGGATGAGGTGGGGCAGTGAGCTGGGCTGATCCCAAATTCCTATCTCTCAGGGTCAGAGTCAGACCATGGCAACGCTGAAAGGTCTGGTGCAGAAGGGGGTGAAGGTGGATCTGGGGATCCCTCTGGAGCTATGGGACGAGCCCAGCGTGGAAGTCACGTTCCTCAAGAAGCAGGTAGGACAGGATACTGCACTGCCTGGGGCAATGAGAAGGGAACCTGAGGGGAGACCTAGATACTCGGGAATTCTGCCTCTGAGCAGGAGAAGGGGGCAGAGTGAAGACTGTCATTGATTGAAGTGGGCCCAGGAGCATATCAAGGAGTAATAATGGAGGCTGATAATATCTACTACCACATATTGAGCACCTACTATGTGCCAGATTCAGGCCCAAATACTTTCCAGCTGCTGCCCCATTTTACCCTCACAACAACTTCATGTGGTAGGTACTGTTACCATTTCCCATTTTATAGGCAAGGAGCTGAGACATAAGAGTTTAATAGCCTACTTGGCAGAATAGGTTTTAGTAAATGTTTGTTGAATGAATGAGGATTACCATCTCGTACGCCAAGTTTAGCCTCCTGGCTACCTGCTCTTTAGGATGGGGTGGGCAGACAGGAGTGAAGAGCAGAGAGGAGCGTTTCCAAAGCCCAGCAGAGTAGATACCTTTCTGACCCTTCCACTTGACCAGTGTGAGACGATGCTGGAGGAGTTTGAAGATGTCGTGGGAGACTGGTACTTCCATCATCAGGAGCAGCCCCTACAGCATTTTCTCTGTGAAGGTCATGTGCTCCCCCCTGCTGAGACTGGTAAGTGTGTGGGGCTGGCCCCTTTCCTGCCAGGCCCCAACCTCCTCTACCCCCCAGATTAATACCTAAATTGTTTTCTATCACCCAACCTAGCGTGTCTACAGGAAACTTGGACCGGAAAGGAGAAGATCACGGATGGGCAAGAGAAGACAGAAGGGGAGGAGGAGCAAGATCAGGAGGAGGAGGAAGAAGAGGAAGAGGAGGAAGAGATGATCAACACACCAGGGCACTCCAAGCATGACCCAGAGGACCTTTGACTCTTGCCTTTGAGCCCCCAGGAAGGGGCAGGAGTCATGGAGAAGAACCCTCTGAAGTCTGAGCTCTCCCTGCTCCACATAAGGGTGTGTGTGTATGCGTGAGTGAGCTTGTAGCTGTACTCTCCTGTCTGGTCTCAGGCAGGATCCTGGTGGTGCAGCATGGCATGGCTATGGGGACAAAGGTGGGAGCAGTAGGCGGAAGGCCTGCTCCAACAGATGAGTCCTCTGCCTGCCATCTGACCCCTTAATTGGCAGGTGTGTGTGTGGTGACAGTATTGAAGACTTTCCCCTTTAAATCTCTCTCGTACTCTCCACCCGACCCAGAGGTCAGTGAAGGCATTGGAGCTGTGGGTCTAGGGAAAGGCACTCTGCCCTCGGGGTCTGTTTCTAGACCCTTACAAGAAGAAGCCAGCGTGGACATTCTCTATGACCTATACACATTGCCTGAGTCTAGGCTACAAGCCAACAAACTGAACAAGAAGGGGACACTATGAGGATGGGGCGATGTTGATAAGTTAGGTGGGGTAGATATTTAGTCTACTTCACACTAATTTCACCGAGGGCCCACCATGTAATTTCACAGGTGCCAAATTTTCTACAGCGCTAGTAAAAAATTTTTTTAAATATCACCTGGGCCCGTAGTTTCAAACAACTGTCCTGCACACATCATACCTGGCCGATATAGCAGCGCCCAGAGAATAGAGCCGTTGGTCGCCGGCTGTTAGAAGCTAATGGTGCTTTGTAATTTGCAGTCCAGGGAGGCTGGCAGGGGTCCCCCGGCTGATAAACATCTAGGCGCGGGTCCGTGCAACCCCTTTCGGCGCGTGCGGGAGAATGCACCGGAATTAAAAATCAGCGTTCGGCTTGGCCACCATACCCTGGGCTTACGGGAGCTCGCAGAGGACAAAATCTCGCGCGCTTTTCCGAGGGCCGCTCTAACTACGGAGTGAGGCCAGAACTAGGAGAAGCGGTGAAACTAGGTCCAAGGCGGGGAGCGTCTCGGTTAGAATGAGGGAAATAAAGAGGATATCCTTTGGGGGATGATGGGTGAGGACCTACCGCATGAGAAGTGTGGCGACGGCCGAAGACACTGAGGGACTGGCGGGTTCAGGCTCAGGGCAGCTTGGACGATACCATCTGCGGAAGGGCGTTGGGGCGATACCATCTTAAGGGTGCGAAGGGGGTGGCAAAGAACAGACTTGGAAGGTGCTACTTTGGAGGAGGCAGGGCGCACGTGGGAACCCGAAGGGACTGGACAGCCGCCCACATCCCCATTTCCTTCCCCAGCCGTCCCGATCCTGCCATGAGCGCTCTGGTGCGGACCGAGCCGCTGCCCGGGGAGCCGCCTCTGCTAGTGAGCGGCGACCCTTACTCCGTGGTGGTCCTGCTGCAGGGCTACGCGGAGCCCGAGGGGGTCGACGATGCGGTACGCGCCGACGGCTCCGTGACGCTTGTGCTGCCTCAGGCCTGGAGCTCAGCCTCCGGCACCCGAGAGTCCCCGCCCGAGGGCGGCGGGGCGAAGACCGTCCTGGAGGAGGTGGCCCGTGGCCCCATCCTCGTGGACACTGGGGGCCCCTGGGCTCGGGAGGCGCTCCTGGGGGCCCTGGCGGCGCAGGGCGTGGCCCCCGGAGACGTGACTCTGGTGGTGGGCACCCACGGACACTCGGATCACATCGGGAACCTGGGGCTTTTTCCCGGGGCGGCTTTGCTGGTCTCGCACGACTTCTGCCTCCCCGGGGGCCGCTACCTCCCCCACGGGCTAGGTGAGGAGCGGCCCCTGCAGCTGGGCCCGGGGCTCGAGGTGTGGGCCACGCCGGGCCATGGGGGCCAGCGGGACGTGAGCGTGGTGGTGGCGGGCACGGCCCTGGGCACCGTGGTGGTGGTGGGCGATGTGTTTGAACGCAACGGAGACGAAGACTCATGGCAAGCGCTGAGCGAAGACCCGGTGGCCCAGGAGAGGAGCCGGAAGAGGGTCCTAGCCACTGCGGACGTGGTCGTGCCTGGTCACGGAGCCCCCTTTAGGGTGGTCAGGGAAGCCCCTCAGCCAGGGAACTGACGTCCAGAAGACCAGAGGAACCCCCCTGTCAGCCGAGTCAGAGGAGTCAGGGGTGATCGCTTCCAGCCCTTGCAAGAGGCTGGTTTTCCAGCGAGGACAGTCATCTCTATCACTGGTTCTGCAACCAGACTAGGTAGGACCAAGGACTGGCTCAGCCGTGTGCCACCTCTTGGGGCCCCCGTAGAATGGGAGAATGTTCTTGGGAGGGTCGTCCAAAATAAAAATAGGAAACTGCATAGAAAATCATAAAGCCCTAATGTAAATGTGAATCCTTAATAGTGATAATCATGCAGATTTGGTAATTAGCAACTGCAACAGGGGGGTACTTTGGCCAATTGCTTATTTCTCATAAGATGGAGGCTTGCTGAGAGAAGGTGCAGGGCATAGAAGTAACACCTTAGTCATCTGACTTTCATCCATCTGTTCGTTTGAGGAATATTTAACACCTGCAATGATTCAAGCACTGCCCTAGCTCAAGGGGATGCAACAGTGAGCAAGCTAGACAAACTCCCTGTTCCTTATGGAGATTACATTCTACAGACACAGAAAGACAACTAATAATAGTAAACCAAATAATTACAGATTGTGTTTAGTGATATGAAAGAAAAGGAGGGAAAGATGGGGGTAGAGTGCCTGGATGGGAAGATGGCCTCTTTTATTTAAGGTGGTCAGGGAAAGCCTCTGAGGAGATAATTTTTAATCAGGGAACTGAATGGGAAGAAAGCCAACCATATGAGGATCTGGCAGATGTGCATTCCAGGCACAGGAACAGCAGGTATAAAGGTCCTGAGGCAGGATGGTTTGACCTGCTTGAGCAGCAAGAAGAGCATGGGGTTGGACTGCAGAGTGCCAGAGGAGAGTGACAACAAATGAGGATGCAGAGTTCACCAGGCCATCATGGACCACAGTTAGGGGTTTGGATTTATACTGAGATGGAAAGCTTTGGCTTCTGAGGAGGCTAATGACTTGGTCTCATTTAAAGTAACTGCTCTTGTTCTGAGAGGAGAAGTGGTCAGAGTGGGGCAAGAATAGAATCAGCTGGACTGGTTAGGAAGCTATTGTGGTCTTCCAGGCAAGAGAAGTCAGTGGCACCTGCTCTTATCCTAGAAATCCTATTATGGCACTGGTCCTCTTCACAACTGTGTCCCAGGCCCTCCATCCACATAGTCCCAGGACCCGCAGAAGCACTCAGGTGTGGCAGATGAAGGAAAGGAGCAAGTCCACTTTGCTGCAGATGATGAGCCACCCTGGGTGGATGCCATGGGGCAGGGCCTGACACCACTGGCGCCCCGTGTCCTTAT
>NC_058407.1:169623650-169674707 GCF_002201575.2 Neomonachus schauinslandi | reverse complement strand
GATGCCATGGGGCAGGGCCTGACACCACTGGCGCCCCGTGTCCTTATGGTTTTTGTCTTAAAAAATTCCCTTTGCTGTCATTTTAGTAGGGTTTGGTAGGAAGGGGAGATAAACGTGCACATAACCCACCACTTGGCCCGAATTTATGCAATATTTTCTAGTGAAAATTATAAAAAATAAACATCCAAAAAATAATGTTGCAGGGGTGCCTGGGTGACACAGTCGGTTAGGTGTAAAAAGGAAACTCTTGGTTTCGGCTCAGGTCGTGATCTCGGGGGTCATGGCATCAAGCCCAATTTTGGGCTCCGTGCTCAGCTCCAGAGTCTGCTTAGTATTCTCCCTCCCTCTCTTTCTGTCCCTCTCCCCCAGCTCTCTCTCTCTAAGGTAAATATATACATCTTAAAAAAATAATGTTGCATATTAAAAACAAAAATAAGGGATTTAGAGGAAAGCATCTTGAGAGATATTTACATAGTCTTTAGAAGAACACTCCCAAGGTTACTGAGGTATATAAATTAGGGGCCATTCCTGGGTGGGAAGATTGGACATTACACTGATTTCCATTCTATCAACTGCTTTATAGGTTTAATGCAATTCTGATTTAAAAAATACCCAGAGGTGAGGGGCGCCTGGGTGGCTCAATCAGTTAAGTGTCTGCCTTCGGCTCAGGTCATGATCCCAGGGTCCTGGGATCAAGCCCCGCATCGGGCTCCCTGCTCAGCAGGAAGCCTGCTTCTCCCTCTCCCACTCCCCCTGCTTGTGTTCCCTCTCTTGCTGTCTCTCTGTCAAATGAATAAATAAAATCTTTAAAAAAAAAAAAAAAAAGAAAAGACAGAACAGGGAAATAGAGCTGACAGACCAGAAGTGGGTGCTATCCTACAAAAAGGCCAGGCCTATGAGTCAATGGAGAAGAGAAAAAAAATTCCATGAATGCAGTTGGAACGATTGATTTGTTTCTTGGTGTAAAGATCAAATTAGTCCTTTACCTCACACGATATACCAAAAGAAATCCTCACTACATTAATGACTTTTACTGTCAAAAGAAAGCATACAAAAATCAGAAGAAATTAAAATATTTTCAGCCCCTAGTGGGATACAGGATTTGGGGCTGTAAAATAAGAGGAATTTAAAAAGGAGAATATAGTGAGATTTGGCTACAAAAGGAAAACATTTCTATGTAAAAAGCATTATTAAGCCAACCACAAACTTATCAGTTCTATTAGCTGCAAACATTCCTTTGGGGTGATGTCTTTGCATAGTGTACTTATCTTGGGTAAACACATTTCTTTTTATTACTTTCCTGTATTTTTTTTTTAAAGATTTTATTTATTTATTTATTGGAGAGCGAGCGAGCGAGAAACAGCATGAGAGAGGAGAGAGTCAGAGGGAGAAGCAGGCTCCCCGCCGAGCAGGGAGCCCGACGCGGGACTCGATCCCGGGACTCCAGGATCATGACCTGAGCCGAAGGCAGTCGCTTAACCGACTGAGCCACCCAGGCGCCCTACTTTCCTGTATTTTTTTTAGATCTCAGTATGAATATCCAATTAATTGCATTAATTGAAAAAATTAACTTACTGATGAAACTCATAGCAAACGTGACTGAAACTGAGAAATGAGAAAAGTCAGGAGGATTAGGGAAGGAGGAAGAGGGGTCTGAGGAGAGCCAAAATCTCCCCAAAAAGGCCATTTAAGGGAAGATGGAAGAGGTGCCCAAAATATAAATCCAAGGCTGTCTTGCCTAATTCAGGTTGTGAGCCACTGTCTACTTGCTCTAAAACCAGCATGGTGGTCCTACGGGGCAGTGGTTACCAAGGGTGGGGACACAGAGAGTGTCCTTCCCACCAGGAACAGTGATGCATTGCTCAGAATTGGCAGCGCAAGTGATTGTAAAAAGGAAACCTACGATTTTTAGTTTTTAAGGAATTGTCTACAGACAATACACCCTCCAGTCCCTGCTCCTCAGAGAGACGCTCTCCCCACACTGCTCTGGGGACAAAGCTAGGTTCAAGTTCCCACGGTCTGCTGAGTAACATGGGAAGATCTATTAATGTAACACATCCCATTATTGGGTGAACAATAGGTCAAGACAACGATATGATCAGGTCAGCTGGTGAGGCTGAGCAACTACTGGTTAAGAGTGGAGGCTCTGGGCTTAAACTGAGTTCAAGTCCTGCCTGCACCAGACTGTGGCTTTGGGCAGGTCAGTGTTTAGGATCTTGGAGCCTCAGGGTCCCGATATATCTCTAACAGGAAGACGACAGCAGTACTTACTGTTACTGTGGGGTCGTGGGGAAGGTTAACTAGGGCGATGCATACCAAGTTGTTCAACCCTACACAGTGCACAGTAAGCGGGAGCTGCCGTATTTCTGCTGCAGACGTGCCTCTCAAAGGCCAGCACGGAGCAGTGAGATCGGAGTGGACAGTGGGGACAGTACAGGCAGAGGTGGGGACTAGGGATGGGGGGAGCAAGGAGGGTAAAGAGGACAGAGGCGGGGAAGAGGGAGATGGGAAAGGAGAGGAGGGCTGGGGCTGGGGCGGGGAGCATTGTGGGCGGGGTTCCGAGGAGCAGAGCAGGAGAGGAAGTGGGGGTTTTGGGAAAACAGGTAATGGGGTGTTGCCAGGGGACCGGGGCTCTCGGTCATCATTGGGTACCTGCTGTGTGTGCTGGGCTGAGCCCATGGCTGTGGGGAGACGCAAGACTCGGGGCTAGCTGGGGCTGCACACACGGACACATGACAAGGGGAAGGCAGCCCACATCCTGAAGAAGTCAAGTCCACCTGGACGGCATGGGGGGAGGGTAGGGAGGCAGGGCTGGAGCCCCAGCTTGGGGCAAGAAGGGAGGATAACTGGGAAGCCCAGGAGGTGCTGAGGCCGGAGCCTGGGGGGGGCCTGGATCCGGAGGGGGCAGTGAGGGGGATGGTCAAGGAGAGCAACCCAGGCCTGGGGAGATGGAGGAGAAAGAGTAAAGTTGGCAGAGGCCTAGGGAGGGGGTGAGCATGGGGAGAGGAGTCTGAGAGAAGGGGCGAGCAGGAAGATTGAGGCCTGGGCCAGGCCTGGAGGACGAGGGCACCGTGGTCTTTAAGAGCCTCAGCAGGGTGGGCGTGGTGGCTGCCATGGCAGCTGGACTCACCGGGGGTGACGGTGAGTCTGGTCCCCTGGAGGGACTGCCACACCTTTGTGCCGTCTCTTAGTGTTTCCACTTGGACCCGGCAAAAGTATATATGCGCATCCTCCTTCTGCAGGTTCGATATCTGCAGGGAGCCAAACTTCTGACCCTTTGGCAAGTTCAGGAAGATGTGGTTCTTGTACTTCTCATGGATGAAAGGCTGAGTACTGTTGTAGATGGTCTCCCCATGGAAGTGTTTCCATCTCAAGGCTATACTCACTCTGGGATCGTTGGCTAACTCCCAGCAGTAATAGAAGGAGAAATTGATATGGACGGAGCCACCCATGGGGGCTGAGAGGTGAATTGGTTGCTCGATCCCATAGTCAGGATTTAAATCACATTCTTCTGAGCTACCTGCAGGACGGGGGAGAGGAGAGACTTTGAAGCCACTGGGAGAGATGAAGAAGATAACCCCAGACCTTCTGACACCCTCACCATGGGCAGTAGTGTGACAGATGGTAGGACCGGCTCTCTGGCCTGGGTGTCGCCCTCGCCAGACTTGGGGTAGGGAGGAGGGTGAAGGGTTGGGGCTGACTAGCACTATGGGACGAGCCCATCACTTGCTGGGGCTGGGAGGCCTGGCCAGCTACCCTGGCAGACCCGTTCTCCAGCTGCCCAGCCTCAGCCCTTCATGGGGACTTGCTGGGCCTCGGGGCAGAGCCAGGGTGTCCCGGACACTCACCAGCCTGCAGACATGTCGGCAACAGCAGCAGAGACAGCAGCAGGGACAGACCCATTGCCTCACTCTCTTCCCAGGGGAGGAGAAGACAAGCAGCTCTGTCAAGGCCAGGGGAGGCCCTAGGGGGTGCCTCCTTGGGGAGTCAAGAGGCACCTGGAGAGCGTGGATCAGGCCCCTTCAGAGGAGCAAGGGAGGGTGAGAGCCTTCCCCAAACTCACCAGCACCCAGAGTAACCAGCACTTCCTTTATCAATCTGGTTTCTTCTTTTCCTATATTGCAAAAGTACTTCCTTGTGGTCAGAGCTCAGGGAGCCACGACAGAGGCCCCCAGCCTCTGTCTTCATGCTGAGGGCCAGCCATGGTTCTGACCTTGGCCATGTGTGGCCTCTCCTTTCTGCCTGGACTCCTGACCACTGCCAGCACCTCTACCTCCTTAGGAGTCAGTGTTTGTCTCTCTAGCTCTCCTTTTCATTGGCTCTCTGAATGTCTCCTGGCCTCTGTCTGTCCTTCCAGGTGAAGGGGCGGCAGCAGGACCAGCTCCAGCTCTTGCAGCAAGAAGGCAGGCAGCCATGAGTCTCTGCCCAGCTACAGCCCCCTAGAGAGGAGGAGGAGGGATCCACTGGTGGTCAGATGCCCTCGACCTCCAGCCCCAGCACCAGGGACTCCTAGTTTGCTTTTGGTCCTTCTCCCTCCCGGCAGGGGCTGCCCTTCAGCAGCCCCCGGCAGTCCTGTGCAGGACCCAGGCCTTCCAGGCCCCTTCCCCGCCCTGATCAGCTCCTTTTGTGGGGTCTCACACCACCCCCTGGGTTAAGAGGTGAGGGTGGGCCTTCTGAAGGCCACGCCTTGACCCCCAAGATGCAAGACTGGATCTGCAGGTCCTTCTGTCCCCCACTCTAGATGAGGAGACCAAGGCTCAGAGAAGCCCTGCCCCAGGTCGAATGACTCTCAAGTGATAGGTCTAAGACTCAAACTCCAGCCTCACTGAGTCCACAAAGCATTTGGTTCCTTCTGGATGCTTCCGCCTGGTTGCACCACACAACCTTGGGGCCTCAGCTCCCAAGAGCAGAGTTCTGGGGGGTGACTCCCGGGAGGCTCTATTTTTATAATGCTCCTTAGATGATTCCCTCCCCAGCTGTGAGAGCCTTGGCTAATCCAGACCTTCCTTGACCAGGGGGGATATAAGGCCCGGAGCAGTAGCGTCACCCTGGTGACAGTCCCTGGACCATCTCCAATGGAGGGCACTGCCAGCCTGTGACTGGTGGTGGGTGGGGGTGAGAGAGTGGGGCTGGGACTTTTGGTGACTCCCTGGGCAGGTTGTAGGAGGCTGGGCTCCCTCCCGCCCCCGGATGAGGTTGGCATTGGCTTACTGAGTAGATGGTGAAGGTGGGAGAGCATGATTTCATCACAGGAAGTGACCTTGTCTTCTGGAGATGGAAGCAAGCAGACTGACTTCCTTTCTCTTTTTCTGTTTCTTCCTCAAACCTCATAGTTATTTCCCACGCTTCTCCCTGGGCCAGCCAGGCAGCCCCTGCCCTTTCCCTGTGTCTGTGTTTCTTACACTTCCTCCCAGGCTCAAGAAGAGAAGTTCTGCATTTTCATGGGATCCTCTTATCTGAACCAGGCCCTAAACATCCACTGCCTCATTTTCGGCTTTACAACATTGTGTGGTGGATGTATTTTCATCAGTAGGAAACCGAAGCACTGTCAAGAAACTGAGTCTTAATGTCATGGACTCCTCTGGGCTGTGGAAGGTGCTTGGGCGAATGGTAATGATGTGGGAAACTAAGGCAGAAGAAAAATTATTAAATTTCCTTACTACCTACAGCCCATCAACAAGTCCTTGAAACAGGCAGAGTGACATTCCTCTCGGGACTCAATTGCCTCGATATTAATACTTTGCTAAGGGCAAAAGGCAATCCACCCCCAAACACCCCACCCCCCACCCAGGACCCTTAAGTCTTCTTTAACATATAAAAATTCCTTCAGAAATTTCCTTTATTTCTAAACCCCCAAGATGCATGTGGCAATCACCCCCCAAGCATATGGCCCACTGATATACATCTGAAGGGTCTCATGACTAAGGTTTTATTAGACAGTAATAAATGACCTTTTTCCAACAATAGCTAGCCCCCTTAAGGTCCTGGAAACCTTGCTTCCAAAACTCCTTAGAGACTTACACTATCCCTAATGCCCTCCCAACTTGAAAGTATATAATGGGCCACTCCTCATGACCCTGGTGCAGCTCTTTCTGCCCATGGGTCCTGTCCCCATGTTTTAATAAAATCACCTTTTTGCACCAAAGACGTTTCAAGAATTCTTTCTTGGCCCTCGGCTTCAAATCCTAAAGTCTTTCTTATATCAGGAACAGCTGGAAAGGTGAACAGAAGACACGACAAGGGACCAACTGCCTTTTTGATAGCTCCTCTAGAGGGTAGCCTGCCCTTTCTGAGGGGTGACACCTGAGTTCCACTCTCACCTTGTCTCACTAGCTATGGGACCTGGCTGGACAGTCTCCTCTTTGCCAGGCCACCCAAGGAGGGGGCTAGACCCCCCTAGGGGGTGTCCCAGCCCATTCTGTTGGGCAGCATGGCATGTTTACTAATACGCATGTTTACTAGATAAACTTTGGCAGAGTACCTGCTGTCCAGGTACCTTGGGCCCCACTGTTCCCACATATGGTCTTCCTAGATGCAAGCTGAACATTTCATGTCCTGTTCAGGCCCCTGGACCCAGCTGGATCCCCATGATGCCTGGAATTGTGAGGTGTGATTTCTGCTCACAGGTGGTGTATATTCTCTGGGTTTGCTCATCCTCACTTCTCCCAACAAAATGAGAGGGCCCACTGATCAGCCTTGAGCTGTGGCTCTCACAGAGAGGGCTTCTGGTGGGAGAAGGGTCTGGAGTTTCATGATTCATAGATGGGCAGAGCCTAAATGCAGCTCTTTAGCCCAGAGGGTGGCCATGGGGGAGGGGTCAGAAGTGCTTGCTCAGGAGCAGAGACAGAATGAGGGCTATGACCTGTGGACCACATTTTGTGAATACCACCTTAGATCTTCTCAAGTTCTCCTAAGTTTCTGTTCTCCCTTCCTCATTGGCCACATCCATCACTACCTTTCCCCCTCCATGGTACCTCACCTTGCTCCTGCTTTCCCCCCAAGACCAGGAGTAAGGCAAAGATATCTGCTCTCACTACCTCCATTTATTATGATGGCAGTTCTAGCCCATGCAATAAGGCAAGACAAAGAAATAAAAGTGTTCTGTGTTTTCTTAGATACTGTATTTATGTATTTGGCATTCATTTATCACAGGGCAATTGTATTAACTATTTTTTTTTTAAATTTTCTGCATTCTTGATGCTCAGGCACTTGTGGCCTGGCTGACTGGGGAGAGATGGCCCCTCCCAAGGCTAGCCTATTCTTAGATAGAGCAAAGGGCATTCCTAGGAGCATGCCTTTCCTATGCAAACTAACCAATCCAGGGCCCATACTCTAAACCACCTCCTTTATCTAACTCTCACCTACCACGCCAATATTTCCTCTGCCCTGAGTCAACCCTGTGCCAGGTGCCAGACAACGAGAGACAGTTGTAACCTGTAACCCAAAGCCCACCGGAATTAATCAAACTAGCCAATCCTAAGCTGTTTCCCTTTCCTTGCTTGTCTTGCCAGGGGAAAACACACTAAAGGTGTAGTCTGTGCCTTCCCCTTGGTCTTGCCTCTTCCTCCTCTACTGCTTCCCCAGGTGGCCGGCCCTCTACGGCACGGCATGGCATTTTCCTTCTCTGCAGGAAACGTAAGTTACAAAAACCTTCCTTCAGTGTCATTACCCTCTCTGTGTCATCACTTAGTCACCTGTATACATTAAAACACTGTGAGAATAAGAATTGAGCCAAAAGGCATCCAGATTGGAAAGAAAGAAAGAAAAACTCTTCGTTTACAGATGACTTGATTGTTTACATAGAAGATCCAATGGAATCGACAAAAAAAGCTACTAGAGCTGTACCTGATTTAAGCACGGTCACAGGATACAAGAGCAATACCTGAAAATCAATTGTTTTTCTATATACTAATGACAAAAAATGGAAGTCAAATGAAAATGGTACCACTTACAATAGCTTCAAAATATGAAATACTTAGAAATAAATACAACAGATGTGCAAGATCTGAACACGAAAACTATAAAACATTACTGGGAGAAATTAAAGATTAATGAATGGAGATTTCATACGTATGTATGAATAGTGTCCAATACTGCTCAGATGTCAGTTCTCCCCAAATTAACATGTGGATATAACACAATCTCAACCAAATCCCAGTAGGCTATTTTGTAGAAATTGGCAAGCCAATTCTAAAATTCCTGTAGAAATTCAAAGTACTTAGAATGGCTAAAAACTAAAATTGAAGAACAGAGTTGGAGGATTTACACTACCTGCCTTTAAGACTTACTATAAAGCTACTGTAATCAAGATGTATTGGTGTCAAGACAGATAAATAGATCAATGGAACAGAAGGGAGTACAGAAAGAGACTCACAATTACGTGGTCAATTTATTTCTAACAAAGACGCAAAGGCAATTCAGTGGAGAAATCACAGTCTTTTGAACAACTGGAAATTTAGATTAAAAAAATGAACTTGAATTCATATTTTGCACTACCTACAAAAATTAACTCAAAATGGATCATCAGCCTAAATGTAAGTCATAAAATTATTTAAGTCAAGGAAAAAAAAAACAGGAGAAAATCTTTGAGACTTTGGGTTAGGCACAGATTTCTTAGATTTGACACCAAAAGCATTAAAGAAAATATTGACAAATTGGAGTCTCTCAAAATGAAATCTGTTCTTCAAAAGATACCATCAAGAAAATGAAAAGAGAAGCTACAGACTGGGAGACAATATTGGCAAATCACATAAATGACAAAGGATTTATATCCCAAATATACAAGGAACCCTCAAAATTTGTGAAAAAAAATCCCAACTGAAAATACGAGCTAAAGATTTGAAGAGATACTTTGTCAAAGAAAGACATACAGTTCACAACCACATGAAAAGATGTGTAAGAGCATTAGTCATTAGGGAAATGTGAATGAAAACCACAGTGAGATCACATTGTATATCTGTTAAATGGCTCAAATTGAAAGACCAGCCATTCTGACTGTTGGCAAGGAAGTGAAGCCACTGGAAATGTCCTACACTGCTGGTGGGAATGTACAGAGGGGCATTCCTTAAAAAGTTAAACATGTATCTACTACAGGCATACACACACGCAGATGACACGTACCTCATATCACAGTGTGGACCAGCCGCAAGTGGGAACCTGTGAAAAGGAAAAGTCTCAGGCCCCACTCCAAGCTGTTGAAGTTTGAGAACCACTGCCCTGGGGCAAGGACACGGACTTTGAGGACCTGTCTTGTCTGCTACCTTTCCTTTTCAGGGCAATCCTGTGAGAAAAAGGAATTTTATTCCCACCCAACAAAGGAAGAAACGAAGGCTCAGAGGGATCACCTCACTCACTCCAGTTCCCTCCACCAGGCAGGTCTAGAGTCTGGACAATGCTCAGGTCTGTGTGCCTTGTGAGCTTGGTGCTTTCCCAAATGATTGTCCTTCTTCCCAGCTCCCCCAGCAGCCTAACTTCCCCTACCTTCCCTCTCCTCCCACGGCCTTTCCTACAAAGGCCATTCATCAGTGCTGACCTCAGAATGCAACCTACCTTGCCAGCACCTTGATCTTGGACTTCCTGGATTCCAGAACTGACAGAAATTCCTGTTGTTTAAGCCACCAGGTCTGTGGCACTTCATTATGGCAGCCCGAGAAGACTACTCCCACTCCCAATGTGAAGTCCGCTGAATTTGAGTCCAGAAGAAATGCACAGCAGCAGTATGTCTTTCCCACTGTAGGACACAATAGCATGAATAACCTCAAGAGCATAGATCATAGTAATATGTGGTAAAATTAGAGAGGGATGAGCTTCCTTCTTTTTAAATATAATTTATTGTGAGTTTATATTTTTTCTTGATTATAATTTTTTTATTGATAATGCTTACCTGACAAAAATTTACCATTTTATACCATTTTTTAAGTATACAGTTCAGTGGCATTAGGTACATTTATAGTGTTGAGCATACACTTAATTTTTAATAATGGCTGTGTTATTATTGGCTGGAAAAGGGCTCACAACATTCCCCAAAATGTACAATCAGCTCCAGCACACTTCCCTCTGTGGGGTTCCCAGGTGGTCATCAGGTGCCTTAGCAAACTCAAAAGGAAAATCCATGAAGTGATTTTGTTTATGGGCATTTCACGGAATTCTACCTTAAGATGAATTAGGATTGACACGTATATCCCCTTCCTCTTTTTTTCCTTCCTTCATTTGTAAAATGGTTTTAGTAATCTGAGCTGAGCATGTGCCCTCAAGGAAACTGGCAAGTGGATCTCAGCTGAGGTGGGGCTGCAGTTCATGTTAGCCCCAAAACTTCATGTCACTGCATGTCACCGGCCATGGTATTTATGTGGTTTGGTTTGAAACAGCAGATGTATATTCTCTCACCATTCTGGAGGCCAGAGGTCCAAACACTCAAGGTGTCAGCAGGGTCGTGCCCCCTCTGAAGGCTCTCAGGGAGGGTCCTTCCCACCTCTCCCAGCTTCTGGAGCTCACAGGGGTCTCCCGGGTCCTTGGCCGGTTGGCACCTGGCAGTCCCTCCTTCCCGTGTCTGCCTTTCAGCGTGAAGACTGGCTTCACTGTATTTCCAGTTCAGACGCAGAGTGCATCAGGGCTCTGGGCGTTCACCGGAGGGTAAAAAACTATGAGGAAGTGGTTAACAAACATGCCTGGGGACAACACAAGCGTGTGCTGAGGGTGAGACCCAGGAGGACCAAGAGAGGGGGAGCTTGCATCTGAGATGAAGTACATGGGGGTGGCGACGGCAGCAAGGACCCCAGGAGGAAGAGGCTTCTCCAGAGTCAGGGCACGATAGCTGAAATCACCCCACCTGCAGTCCTGTCCCCAGCACACAGTCTGTCATGGGACTTGATTAACTTGTGGTCTCTGGAGAAAAGTTATTATTTGGTACAAGCAAAAGGCAATGTTCCTTCATACATATTGGTGAATGTTGTTTCTGAAGGCAGAGAAGAGAGAGCATCTCTAATTGCTGGATGGGATGCTGCTTGATTCATGAATTACATAAGAAAGCCAATTCTAAGAAAGGCGGAGAAGATACCAAAAGCACAGCGGCGTCGCTCAGAGTTGGGCTTCCTGTAGCAAAGCAGGGCACAAAGTCCTCCTGTTGGACCACAGGGCCCATTCTCCCTCCCACACCTGCCTGAGTGCTGGTCCCACCTGCTCTTCCTGGGTTGATGGGCTGATGCCCCCTTGTGCTGAGCCAATGGAAGCAGTGGCAGGATCCTGATTGGGGGGGGGTGAGGGGGAGCGAGGAGAGTGCGGTCACGTGGGGGCGCCTGGGGTCCCTCTGGCCAGCGGGGGTGCGCCTTGCAGGGCTGTGGTCAGGTTCACTGTGGCCTGTCACCTTCCTTTCGGATGGTGGGTTTGCCCCTATCAGTTGTGAGACCTGGGGCAGAGCCCTACCAGAGCCCCATGCCTTATGTCAAAATATTTAAATTATCATAATCTGCCAAATAATCTCTCTCTGCCCAGAGAAGTATACCTTCCTAATACAAAATTGAGAAACGTGTTTTTACACAAATGATAGTTAGCAAAACAAAGACAACTGTATTGATTATTATTACATGAGCCTGGATGATCTGTTTTGGGGTGGCGATATTTGCAGGACTTTTAAAGGCATGTGGAATTTCAAGTATTATATATTTATGTTGTAAAATTTATTTTTTCTTTCAGCAAAATCACTAAGTATTTGTTATAATATTTCCAAATAATTTATTTTCTATTGACAGCAATGCCGAATTAGACAACATTCCTTTGTCTAAGAACACAAATAGGTCATTGGGAAAAGTCTATCACACAACTAACCCAAGAAAACTTTTAATTTTTTTAATTGAAATATAATATGGGCGCCTGGGTGGCTCAGTCGTTAAGCGGCTGCCTTCGGCTCAGGTCATGATCCCAGAGTCCTGGGATCGAGTCCCGCATCGGGCTCCCTGCTCAGCAGGAAGTCTGCTTCTCCCTCTCCCACTCCCTCTGCTTGTGTTCCTGCTCTCGCTGTTTCTGTCTCATTAAAAAAAAAAAAAAAATATATATATATATATATATATATATATATAATTGACATATAGCATTGTATTAGCTTCAGGTATACAACATAATGATCTGATATTTGTATTATTTTGAAATGATCACCACAATAAGTCTAGTTGACCCCATCTCCAACATAGCTAAAAAATTTCTTGCTGTTAGAACTTTTAAGAGCTACTCTTAACTGTGTTCATATATACAATACAGTATTATGAACCAGAGTCACCATGATGTATATTATATCCCCAGGACTTATTTATCTTACAGCTGGAAGTTTCTACTTTTTGACCCCCTCCACCCATGGTGCCCCCCTCCCCACCTCTGGCAACCACCGCTTTGTTCTCCATATGAGTTTGTTCGTTGTTGTTTGTTTGTTTTTTCAGATTCCACATGTAAGTAAGATCATTTAGCATTTGTCTTTCTCTGTCTGGTGCATTTCACTAAGCATAATGCCCTCAAAATCCAACCATATTGTTGCAAATGGCAGGATTTCTTTCTTTCTTATGGCTGATTAATATTCCATTGTGTATATACATTACCAGACTCATTACCAGACTCTGGTCCTTGGACCCAGCTATGGTAGAAACGAGGCTGGACCCCAAATTTAAAGGTACAGGCAAGGCTTTATTGGGACAGCAGCTGCCACCGGAGGGAGACACAGTCGCGACTAAGGTATAAGACTGGCTTTCCAAACAATAGCCAGGGAAAGTTTTCAAGGGGCCGAGGTGGGAAAAAGGAATGATGCTCAAGAATGTCTGGGCAGGGGGCGCCTGGGTGGCTCAGTCGTTCAGCGTCTGCCTTCGGCTCAGGTTATGATCCCAGGGTCCTGGAATCAAGCCCCGCATCTGGCTCCTTGCTCTGTGGGAAGCCTGCTTCTCCCTCTCCCATTCCCCCTGCTTGTGTTCCCTCTCTCGCTGTGTCTCTCTCTCTCAAATAAATAAAATCTTAAAAAAAAAAAAAAAAAAGTATGAAAAAAGAATGTCCGGGCAGGGAATCCCAGGAAAGTGGGCATGCAGGTGCAGTTGACAGGACATCCTTCTTCATACACTGGACTTTTATTTGCATGTTAAATCTCTACCTCTGGGCATGTTTTTTAGCATTAAAATGAGGAGGGAAGTCAGTGAAAGGTCAATTTTGGCAACCATCCAATCTCAGATCAGTTTGAAGCGGTCTGGGTTCGCTCCTTGGTTCGTGCTCTGCAGAAAAAGGGTAAGAGTCCAGCGGAGTGCCTTGTTTCCAGGGTCCTTGACTGTCTCATATACACCACATTTTCTTTTTTTTTTAAGATTTTATTTATTTATTTGACAGAGAGAGAGAGAGACAGCGAGAGAGGGAACACAAGCAGGGGGAGTGGGAGAGGGAGGAGCAGGCTTCCCGCCAAGCCAGGAGCCCGATATTCGGGGCTCGATCCCAGGACCCTGAGATCATGACCTGAGCCGAAGGCAGTTGCTTAACCAACTGAGTCACCCAGGCGCCCCTACACCACATTTTCTTTATCCATTCATCCACTGGTGGACACTTAGGTTGCTTCCATATCTTGGCTATTGTAAATAATGCTGCATTCAGTGAAGGTAGGGGTACAGATATATTTCTGAGCTAGTGTTTTCCTTTCCTTCAGATAAATACCCAGAAGTGGAATTGCTGGATCAAATCAGTAATCTCTTGTTTGACTGAAGTTTGACTTTCGTCATTCCTTTAGCAAATCAACTATATTTCCTGAGTTATGACATATTTGAAATGTTTGTTCCCTTTGTGGTAGACTATAGGGCTCATACTTGACCAAGGGTCCCAGCTGCTATCCTCTGACATCCCTCACAGGGAGGCCGCTCTTGCCATGGGCTGCCACTAGCCAGTGGTGGACTATAGCAGGGATACTGAGGCTGGCCCCTTCCTGGGACATGCAGGATTCCTCTGATGGTCAACTTTGATTCAAGGACTTCCCACTGGTCGTGCCAAAATTCCCTTAGCCTGCACTGGGGTCTAGCATGCTTCTACCCGACCTTCCTTCCTCTCTTCTTTACTCCAAGTCAACCTTACATCCAGTCTGATGAGCTCTCCCAGCCTCACCTAGCTTCCTCTGCATTATCTCTCATAGATGTTTCCTCTAAACACATTTGCTCTTCTAATCCTGTCTTGACACTCGAAGGACCTGGACTGACCAAGGGCACATCAAAATCTTCTTTAGTGTCATTAGAACCTCAGAATAAACTCATCATGTATATCTCAAGTAAATAAAACAAATAAAAGGAGGAGGGATAGATTTTCTTTTTTTTATGCATTGAGAAATTATTGAAAATATATGTATTTTAACAGTGATTATCTCCCAACCATGGGATTCTAGGTTATTTTTATTTTCATTGTTAATTTTTTGGTACTTTTTAAAATTTTCTACAAAAAGCATGTATTACTTTTATAACCAGGAGATATTTTATTTTATAAATCAATCCATAAAAGTCTTTATATATATATATATATATAGTTGGGCTCCCCACTAGGGTGGCTCTGTTGAACTGAAATAGAATCCCTCTCATATTTTTGCAAGGCTCGTTGACACTCTAAATGGAGACTCTGGCACATAAAATGACAATCCTTATATGCACGGATGTGATAGATGTTGCTGGACCACTGCCAGGCTTCCCTCACCTGCCACGACGCACATTCCCAATTCTTGCTGGTTGATATATGGCCTGGGCATTAATAAAGTAAGAGAAGAGGTGAGGGCAGCTGAAGGAAGGGCTTCCAGCCTTGATCATCCCATCAGCTTCTCCATCCAGACAGCTCAGGACCTGCAGAAGCACTCAAGTGGGGCAAATGGAGGACAGGAAGAAGTTGACTTCACTGCGGACGATAAGCCGCCCTGGGTGGATCCTGTCGGGCAGGGCCAGACTGGAGGTCATCTCCCAGGCGTCCACAAAGGCCACACGGAGGTCAGCAAAGGCAGCTCGGAGAAGCCGGTTCACCTGGAGGGTGAACCAGTCACTGCCATACACGGACTTGTAGCCAGTGTTGGCCAGCTTGATGACCACGAGAGTGCGGGGCTCCCGGGCCAGCAGCGCAGCCACCGCTGCCCTGATCCCCGCGAGTCGTTGCACAAAGACAGATGGGGGAAAGGTGGTGAAGTGGGAGCCCAGGCCCAGCACCACCACTGTGTGGGGGCCCCCGGCCAGGCCCCCTAGCTCCCAGACCACAGAGTGCAGGGAGGCCACTGGTGTGCGCAGGGAGCGCAGGGGCCAGCTGTGGGCCCGCCAGTGCAACACGATGCCCCGAGTGGTCTCCACTGCCATTAGGGGCCCCGTCTGATATGTGGTGTGTAGATCCACAGGCTTCAGGGCTGTGGGGAGGACAAAAGGAGGCTCAGGGGTTAATATAGGACTGTACTTCCCCATTTAAAAACACAAAAGATCTAGCATCATTTTCCTCTTAGGACAAAAGTAGCCTCTGGCCCAATCAGCTGGTTGTGCTCTCCCTAATCTGTAATATCACCAGTGACCTCCCAGTTACCAAGTCCCAAGACCCATTCTCAGTCCTGAGCCTCCCTGGCCCCCTGGAGCATTTTGTCTCATTGATGTTCCTTTGGATGTCCCCGCCTTTCTTAGCAGTATGTTGTCACCCTCTGCAGTCTTCTTTCTGACCCAGCACTTCAACTCGGATTCATCCATCGGCTCCCTTCGGCCACCCCTGGATGAAGACTTGCCCCAGGCTAGAGAGTCAAGGCTGTCCAGTTTATGTCCTCGCGCATCGTGGCCAGCCGGCGGCCAGAGGCTTCTGACATCTGGTCTGTTCACTCAGTTGTGTGCCTTGATAGAGAGCTAGATGCACCTGCAGGAAAAGGCCCCTCCTTTCTTTGCACAAAGTCCCTGCCTGCTTGCCCCACCTTGTGCTTCAGGGCTCTGTGGGCGCAGGGGGCACATTTTTCTATTTCACAGGAAGGTGCCAAATCAGCCAGCAGAGGATCTGGTTTTCCCAACATTCTGTCATGAGCTTCTGTTCTTCTTTAGAAACATCTATTGCTTAAGAAAGTCACCTACTCCACCTGCCATGTGCAGAACTGTCCCAAAGTGACCCTGGGAGGTCACTTGAGGTTGCCTAACCATCAAATTGGTTGGAACTGGAGCTCTCATTTCCCCCACTCCCCGATCAAGCATATTCCTTAACCCATGTTATGTTATATTGTAGAATCTGTGCCCAGAAGCTGGAGGCTCAGATGGGACTGACCCTGCATGACACTCACTTCTTTTGACTTCTATCCTCCAGGGAATAAATACGAAATTCTTTCTGAAGCTCAGATATCTCAATTCAGTTCCAAAATCCTATGTGTTTAAAAGTCTCATGCACATGCTCTCCAAAGACCCCTCCTCACCTCTTCAAGCCAGTATGAAGAATATAAAGTAAATACACCATCTTCTCCCACTGCTGTCCCTTGCTCGCACATCCAGTCAGCATACCAGTGACTTCCATTTTGAGTTCATTTCCTGTTATCCCTAGTTACCTGATCATCTCCCCTCTCTCTAGAAGCAGTCAGTCAACAAGCTGTCAGCTCCTCCAGTAGGAGAGCTCCTTCACTGCTGTGCCAGTTTAGTCTCTCACCAGCCTGCACGCTGACCTGCAGTTGTCTTATAACTGGTCTCTGGACTTTCCTTTTTCAATCCAATCAATCCAACAAACTGAAAACTCTGAAAACATTCAGTGTCTCCCCAGTGTCACAAGATAAACCCCTGGTTTCCCTACAGTACTTTTCTTAAATTCCAACTCTATTCCTCCAGTATCCCCCCCGCCTCTGGCAAATCCTCACTTCTAGCTAAGGTTATGTACTCATCGTTCTTCAAACACATCCCCCCTCCTGTTAGAGCCTCCCATCACCGACCTAATTGATGAGATTATGTGTAATCTGGGCACCCTGTTCCCCATCCCTATTTCTGCCCCAAACCCAGGTATCCGGTCCTTCCACAGGTATCCTTCAGGTCCTTCTCCTGAAATGTTCTCTGCCTTCTCAAAGCCCTGGATCTTCTCTCTTTCTCCTAGGAGCCCTGCCCTCTCCCCTCATAGTCACTCACAGGGCACGGTGTCACGCAGGTACTCCCACCACTGCCGAAGCGTGGAGTCCCCCATCATGTGGATGATGTGGCCAGCCAGGCAGCCCAGGATGCTGTCAACAGTGGAGAAGGAGCGGCCAGAGCAGGACAGTGAGTGCCACACAGCTCGGTGGTAGAAGCCAGAGGGCTTTGGGCCCGGGATCCCAGGGTGGCATGGTTGTTGAGGGGATAGAACTGTAAATAATCATTTGTAAGCAAAGCAATCTGTGGGTACAGAAGAGTCTAAAGCCACAGGCATGGAATAAGTGCTGCCTTTTCTACAAGCCCCAGTGTCACTTACCCAGACTCTTGTTGCTCTCCTTGGCCACCCAGATTGGAGAAATACCCTGAGGGAGGACCTTGTCTGTCACATT
Organism: Neomonachus schauinslandi; assembly: GCF_002201575.2. Lineage (NCBI taxonomy): Eukaryota > Metazoa > Chordata > Mammalia > Carnivora > Phocidae > Neomonachus > Neomonachus schauinslandi. Next base: position 169,657,216 of record NC_058407.1, on the reverse strand, counting down.
CCTGAAGAGAAACCAATTGGCAAGAGGGGAGCCCTTAATGGGAATGTGTGATGGGAAGGAATCCTGGGCTGAGGTGAGATGGGGCTTTTTGGAGGAAAGGAAGTTCTCAAAGTCAAGGGCATCTGTCCAGTGTCAGGGCTCCTGGGAGGTACTGAGGGCCTGAGGGCAGGAGAGGGATTGGAAGCTGGAGTTGTTCAGGGATCCAGGATCCAGGTTCTTTGCCTCGGGGATTCCGTCAGTGCAGAAAGCAGAGCTGTTTTAAAATGTACCCAGGGGCGCCTGGGTGGCTCAGTCGTTAAGCGTCTGCCTTCAGCTCAGGTCATGGTCCCAGTCGAGTCCCACATCGGGCTCCCTGCTCAGCAGGAAGCCTGCTTCTCCCTCTCCCACTCCCCCTGCTTGTGTTCCTGCTCTCGCTGTGTCTCTCTCTGTCAAATAAATAAATAAAAATCTTTAAAAAAAAAAAAAATAAATAAATAAAAATAAATAAAATGTACCCAGGGTTTTGGTTTTATTTAGGTACGGTGAGGCCAACAGATCAGGAGATGATGGCCATGAGAAAGATAAGGTGTTACCCAGAGTTCCTGAGAGGCAGGGGCACATGGAGAAGCACCAGGGTCAGTCGGGGGCAGAGGGAGCAAGGGCAAAGGGCAAAAACCTTTGTTGTGATTTTCACAGGAAGGAATAGGCAAGGAAGGGTAAGCAGCTGAGGAGGCTTAGGATTGGATCATGTGAATAACGTCAGCAGACTCTGGGCTATATAGGTAGATTCTAATTTCAGGCAGGGGGTGTTGGCCCAGACTGTAGGAGCCTGATAAAAGGAGGCAGGGTGGTGGTATGCACTCAGGATTGGGTGGTTGTGCTCAAGGCAAGTTGTTTGCTATCTCTAGGAGCTAGCTAACCCTGGGAGGGGCGACCCGTCCCTAGGTTCACAAGGCCCCAAGGCATCAAAGCATCACAAAAATACAGGAAATTAAAAACATGATTCAGAGGCGCCTGGGTGGCTCAACTGGTTAAGCATCCGATTTCAGCTCAGGTCATGATCTCAGGGTCATGAGATTGAGCCCCAAGTTGGGCTCTGCATTGAGTGTGGTGGAGCCTGCTTAAGATTCTCTTTCTCCCTCCCCCCCACCAACGCTCTCTCTCTCTCTCTCTTAAAAACAACAACAAACAACAACAACAAAAAACCGTGATTCGCATGGGAAGAGGCTTGCAGCCTTTTGCAAGAAGTGCTGACTCTCCTCTTGGTCTCATTGAGCCCACTCCTGTTGGATTCTCCTTGACCATCATCAGACCAGCAGTCACCCCCTGATCCCTGGGACCCCTCCCTCCCCTAGTAAGTAGCCCCTTGTATGAGCCCCCTTCTCCCAAGGCTCCAGGCTCAGCCCTTGCTCCTCCTTTCCGGATCACACTCCCTCCCTTGGTGGTCTCATTCAGCCAAGATCTTCAACCCAGTCTTCTCTGCCAAATTCCAGGTTTGTGAGTCTAGCCATCTGCTCAACATCTCCACTTGGTGTCTAATGCACGTGATCAAACTCCCCCTCTCCACCCCCCACCTCCCCACACCCCACCTGCCGCTTTCTCACTCCAGCTGATGGCAACTGTCCTTCCATGTGAGCAGGCCCCAGACCTCACACTCATCTGCGAGCTCTCACTTTTTGGCACATTCCATTTTCTCTCAGGACATCCTGTGGGTACTGCCTTCGGAATATACCCAGAAATGAATCACTTTAGACACCTTTACTACTGCAACCTGAAGCAAAGGCCTCCCACCTTTCAGTCTCCCTGATTCTCCCTTAACCTGCAATCCATTCTCAATACAACGGTCTGAGAGACCCTTTAAAAATGTGATCAGGGATGCCTATCTTCTGCTTAAAATCCTTCAGTGACTCCCTTTTCACTCACAGCAAAAATTACCGTGCTTACAGAGCCCTTCCTGGTCATGCCATGTCCTTCCCTTAACGCCACTGGTCTTCATGTGCCACCTCCCTGTCCTTTGCCCCATCTCAGCTATTTGACTTCCTTGCTGTTCCTCAGACACACCAGGGACACCACAGCATTTCCTCTGCCTTAAACCTCTTCTCTCGGTTATATCCTGGGTCAACTCTCTCATCCCCTTCAAGTCTTTGCTCAGATGTCACCTTCTTAATGAGGTCTACCCTGACGCCCTATTTAACACTGCAACCTGTCCCCACCATACTCCTAATCCTCACCTCCTGTGTATTTTAAATTTCCCCTAGCACGTTATCTCCTTCTAACATTCTATATACTATTTACTTATTGCCATGTTTATTGTTTCTGACCCTCCCTCCTGTCTTAAGTAAGCTTTACAGGAGCAGGGAAATGGTGCTGGATTCCCAGTGCCTCCAGTGGGAGCATGCATGTAGAAGGTGCTCGGCATGCATTTGCTGAATGAAGGAACGGACTGCTTGAAGGGATTGTGTCTGAGGAGGAGAGGAGAATTTGGTCTCAGGGGAGAGGGGATGAGAATATTCCTACAATCTAGAAAAATGCCTGCGTATGGCCTTCCTTGAGTGTCAGGGCCCTAGTGCCGCCTAGAGGTGACAGCTTCAGGAAGCAGGTGAAGGATGGTCCCACGGACTCTGGACCCAGGTGGAGATGCCTGCCCTCCCAGCAGAGCCCCCAAGATTACACAAGTTTGGACAGTGGGCACTTTGGGGTGACCAGTGTGGACAGAGGACTAAGGACGGATCCCAGATGGCCAAGGTGTCAGTTTCTTTGCAGGACCTTGGGTGAGGGAGCTCTTGCCACCACCCAGCTGCAGGGGTCCTCGGATGGGATTAAAGTTGATGTAAAGAAAACACCTGACCTTGGGGCTGCAAATTCACGTCCACTACACATTTGCCACATGTGTGGTTATCTCTTTAACACCTGTCTTTTATCAGCACACTGTTGGCTCCCATGGGACGGGTCTGCTTCTGCCCTGCTCTCCCATCCCCAGGACCTCCAGGCCTTCGGACAATGTCCGACAGAGCAGGGGCCACTCAACAGCAGCAAAACAATTGAGACAAGATTGTAAGAGCCAACAGAGCCGCTCTATGCTGTCCCTGTTCTACGCACTTTACACACATTAATTTATTTGTTCTTTACCACAAGTCTATGAGGGAAGTACTATCATTATCCCCCTCTACGGATGAGAGAACAGAAAGGTTAAGTGACTTCCCAGAGATCACACGTATAGGAGCCGGGAAGTCGGAGCAGGTGGAGCTGGGATCAGAACCCACACACTCACTCCAGAGACTTCAGGACTGTACCCCGAGTGACGTCTTGAGATGGCTCCTGTATTTAGCATTAGAGTTATTTTTAATCGACCAATGCAAAAAGGATGTGTGGTTCTCCTTTTCTGACCAAAGGCAGTGTAAGAATTGGTCTGGAAAATGGGGATTAACATAAGAATTAAAAAAAAAAAATTGAAAAAAAAAAAAAAAAGAATTGGTCTGGAAACACCAAGGTTTCCTGGTGCTAAATTCTCATGCCAGGAAGTCAATGTTAGTGGAATTCCCCAGACTGAGCTACCAACAGCCTCCCAGAAATGAGCGTCTTGTGGGGCTGGCAGGCACCCTGGCAGCTCAGGTATCTCCAGCTTGGCTCACCCCCTCCCGTCCTCCTGGCAGTCAGTGAGAACTTCCGTGCTCCTTGGGGCTGCAAAGCAGCATCCATCCCAGCGGCCAGCCCTCCCCTAGAACACCTCTGGCTCTTCTCTCCCCCCACTCAGTAGGGGTGTCCTCTCACCCCTGCTCTGCCCCCACCCAGCCATCTTCTAGGACCCTGTTTTTGCCTCCATCCCCTACTCTCCCTGCTGGAGACCAGATATCCAGGTCTCCCACCTTAAAAAATGCCTCCCTCCTCCTTGGGGTCTCTCAAAATGCCTCCCTCCCCTTGGGGTCTCTCTGTTCCCACCACGCCTCAAATCTTAGGGACAGTGGGGCTCACAGTGAGCCAGGCTGTTTGCTGTGTCTCCCCTCCCCAACTCCCATTCTCTGTCCCCCCAGGGAGCCTTGCTCCCCCAAGACTGAGGACAGTTCTCAGCCATTCCCAGTTTCCAGGCTGCAGGCTCTGCTCCCCTCTCACTCAGGGAGGTCACATCCATCCTCCATACTCCCTGACCACATATGCTGATAATTTCAGCAGCACATCTCTCCTTACAAGGGCCATCAGAAGATCAGCAAGGCCTGGAATCCTTTTCTTTTGCCAGAGGTCCAAGGTTCTCCTTTAAGCTTAGCTAAGTTGCCACCTGCCTGACCTGCCAGGTGGGGTGCCCCTTCTCCATGCCCTCACACCACTCCGTGCACACATAAGTACTCATCACACTGTGTGTTTTCAAAAGCCATGAGTCTCCTCACTGAAAGCTTGTAGAGGGCAGGGATGCCGACCATTACATAAGAGTAGTCAGCACTTAGTAGGAGACCTGGCATGCAGGAGGAAACATGTTTAACAGAAGGGAACAGATGAATAAGGGTAGTGGCTCAGGCAGAAAAATCACAGGGACCAGGGTTCAGGGGAGGGGGCAGACATCCCAGATGATGCTGGGTTTTCTTACCATGCCAGCAGGGCCTCCTCGTGTGGTGTGGTCACATTCCAATAATGTCCACTTGAATGCCCTACCAGTGAGTCGCAGGGCAGGGTGGGGGGTCGAGCACAGAACCAAAGCTCACCAGAATCTTCATCCCTGTAGTGACAGGTAGATTCTTCCTCCCCAGTTAGCAGGGGGTTAACATTGCAAGTCACAATTTCTTCATATCCTGTGGGTCCTCGGAAATAGCCCGTGAAATCGACCGTGGCCCACTGGTCTCTCCAGATTCTCCGCAGGACTCTGACTGCCTCGCTGGAGTGGATCAGCCGCACTTGCACCTGGGCCTGTCCAGCCCAGAGCAGGGGGAAGGACAACAGGTAGGTGCCATTCTCCAGATCCTGGATATCTCCAGGGACTCCTGCCTTCAGGTAGGGACCCAGGAGCTGTGCCCGAAACAGATCCCCACCATGGGTCTTGGGCCTGCCCCGGTGGTCTCTTGCGACAAGAATGGCCTCCAGGTAGCCTCCCAGGGTGTAGCTGGCCTGGGGAGGTCCCCTCAGGTGGTAGGTGGAGGTCTGGGGACTGGTGGAGGCCAAAAGGTCCCCCCCATCTCCCAGGGTGGGAGGCCAGTGCAGAAGATGGGTCAGGTCCGAGAGCTCCTGGGGGAGAGAGCCAGAAGACTTGCGGGGTGGGTGGGGCTGTGGGGGCAGAGGAACGGTGCTGTCATGCCAGGAAACTCTGATGTACAAGATCTGTGGGTAGAGAAAGAGGAACCTGCCAGTGGTTTGTGTCTCTTCACCTTTTTTCTGGGAAGGCATTGTCAGTTAACCAGACTCAGTTCTCCTCTGCCTGGTAGGTCTCAGGCAGGAATCCTACCTGCCCTACCTCATGTTGCTTCTGAACCAAAGCTGGTGTCGGAGCCACCACACACATATGCAGATACCAACTCTTGTTTAAAACCATATGTCTGTGGGTTTTGCTGTATTTCTCAAGGTTGTGTCATTTATAGAACCCACACCTTACACAGCAGTTGGATATCAGGACTGTGGAACTTAAAGGGGAATGGGAAATTGAGATGTTTCAAACACACATGATCTGGGGAAGATGGGCCCTTCAAGCAAGATCTGATGATGAAGGTTTTGCTATTACACATTTCCATTTTTCAAAAAGAAGGGAATGTCCCACACCCCATTCTCTGGAAGAGGAGGAAACATGCAGAAGTGGATTTTCCCTACTGCTAGAGTATGCACAGGACACAATCACCCTCAGTGGGGGGAAATGTCCCAACAGAATTTAAGTTCATAGCTCGCGGACTTCAGACAACCAGTGCAGACCAACCTCTGGTGGGGCCAAAACCAAGAAGCTTTTCTCTACTTTGCCTACTGACTTGCCTTCAGCTACCTCTGAAGCTCAGCTTTGTTCTTTGGCAAAACCAGAGGTTGAACTGTATTAGGTTCTGGGAACATTGTTTCCTGGGTTAACTGCTCAGAGGGGTGAGATTTTGCTATCACTTTCTGACTTTGGTGGGTGTGGGTCTGGTGCAGTGATAGTTTGGGAGTCCTGTTGGCCCTGGAGGCTCTTCTTCCTTGTTCTCGTTCTTCCTTCATTCTAAACTCTCAGGGCCTGTGTATGTGAGACAGTGATGCTGTGTAAGTGCGTCTCTTGGGCAGATCTGGGCTCTCCTGCAAGCAGGTTTCCTTAGGTCTAGACTTGGGGAGGGTGTTTGTGACAGACACTATTGGTTGCCTAGCCAATATCCCATTTTTGTTTGGGACAGAATATAGCCAAATGTGATAATTATCATGCGGGATATTGTTATTGGCTTGAGCCAGTCGTGACATTCACATTCCACACTTCCCCAGTCTTCTTGAGAGTTTTTCAGTTCTGGCTAATAAGATACCAGGAGAGGTCTGATGAGAGATAATCTGAGACAGCTGTCACTCACCTAACAAAAAGACGAATAAAGCTGGGGCCACCTCTATTTTATTTCCACCTGAGATGTGTATTCAGTGTCTGGAGGTGGGTCGGCCATCTTGCAATATGCTGTTTCAGATTTGTTTCTCCTCCAATACCTCCACTATTGGTGCTGGGTGTCATAGGAACATTCATATCATGATAGGATTTCTGGCTGCTTCTTTATGTGGTGATGCTGGGTTGGCACAGTGTGGGGAGGAGTATTCCTGGAAGCCATTCCTATACCAAGACAATTAGCTACAACTTAGCTATACCCAAGAATGACTGCAAACCACATTACATCACAACTAAATGTTCCTCAGCTCAAATTTCTCTTAACAGGCTCTAAAAAAATGCCTGTGACCATCCACTCCAATATCACCTGACATTGAGGAAGTTGTAATAGAAAGATACATGACCTTAACAGATTGAGGTTAAAATATTTTACTACGGTAAAATTTACAGACCACATGACATTGCTAGCACCCCGCCCATGGCCTTGGTAGGGATCTGAGCAAGTTAGAGTCTAAACTTCAAGCCTGAGGTTATGACAACAGCAATGCCAACTCTGCCCCCTACTGACTGCAATATGAGAGACTATAATTTATATGACTCGTCTCAGTTTTGGAGATGTTCAAATATGAAAAAATGCACATCTTGGAATTGACAAAATATGATATTTACAACATATATAACAGACAAAGGATTAATGCCCAGAAGATAGTAATGACCACAAATCAACATGAATACAATTAATAGTCCAGGGGAGAAATGGGCAAAGTATATGAATAGGCATGTTACAGAAGGGGAACTATAAAAGAAAATAAACATCAGAGGGGCGCCTGGGTGGCTCAGTCGTTAAGCGTTTGCCTTCTGCTCAGGTCATGGTTCCAGGGTCCTGGGATCGAGCCCCACATCGGGCTCCCTGCTCGGTGGGAAGCCTGCTTCTCCCTCTCCCACTCCCCCTGCTTGTGTTTCCTCTCTAACTGTGTCTCTGTCTGTCGAATAAATAAATAAAAATCTTTAAATAAAAAAAAATAAACATCAGACAAATATGCTCAACTACATTATTTATAGGAGCTAGGAATGGTTACAGAAGAGCCAACCAGAATGGCTTAAGAATGATGGTTTTGTTTTTCTTACGTAATGAGATGTCCAGGAATAGGACATCAAGGGCTGTTTAGTGGCTCCAACAATGTCAGCCAGGATCCAGATCCATCTGCTGTCCTTATTATGTTGACTTGGTGCAAGATGGCTATACCTCCAGTGCGCATGTCCATGTGCCAGCAAGTAAAATGGGGAATGGGAAACTGCTTGGTGGATTTTCTCCTTTAAATTAGGAAAGCAAACATTTTCCCGAAAGCCCCACCCAGAACACTTTGGCTTATGTCATTATCAGCGGTCAGTTGGCCACCAGAGCTAGGAGAAGGACATTATCATGATTGGTTGAGACCAGTTATAATTCAACTGGCGGGCTTGGGATTTGGGTAAGGGCCTATGTTCCCTGAAACTCAGGGATCTCTGAGGTAATGTGCTAGTAAACCAGCTCTCCAGAAAAACAAAAAAGTCCTGGCTTAGAGATTCTGTTTTTAGAAAAAGGTATTTAACAGATAATTGACAGTCCTTTGTTAAACTAGATATCACCTCTTCATTGTCCACTTCAGATGTGACCAAGGTGGACTATGGATAAGGAGAAACTTCCCAGATGATGAAGCCAAGGACCATGGAAAATGAAGTCTGGGGAGCCCTTCCCAGGGAGTGGCATGATTACATATTGAATGCTTAGCTCTTCCCTACCTTCCCAAACCTCACCTCCCGCCTTCTTCCCAGACTCAACTCCTAGAAGACTGACAGCTAAGCATAGGCCACCAACCTCAAATCAGAATCCTGGAAAATTTCTCTGAGGATCTGACCTGTCTGAGAGGAAAGACCTATTGGTACTAACATATGGGTTCTCCATTAAACCAGCAGGCCCAATCACCCTACATTGAAAAGCCCCCACCCATAAGCCTTCCATCTGTTTACTGCTAGTATATAGAAATAGTTGATTTTTATATATTGGTTTTATATCATTTAACTATCCTAAATTCGCTTCGTGATTTAGTATTTTCTACTTAAGGTTTTCTTTTTAAATGACATTTCCCGCCCCCCATAAGTGACATATCTGCAATGTTGACTCTCTACTCCATTAACATGGTATATCTCTTAATTTATTTAGGTCTTCTTTGATTTATTTCATCAGTGTTTTGTAGTTTTCTGTGTATAGATCTTGCACATACTTTATAACATCTATATCTAAGTATTTCTCTCTTTTTTAGGGGGTGCTATTGGAAATGGTATTTAAAAATTTTTTTGTTTCCAATTGTTAATTGTTCATATATAGAAATACAATTGATTTGTATATTGACCTTTTCCTTGTGAACTTGCTGAACATATTTATTAATTCTAGGAGACTTTTGGAGATTTCTTGGGGGTTTCTAAATGAGAAATAATGTCTTCTGTGAATAGAAAGGGAGTTATTACTTCCTTTCCAATCTGTATACCATTTTCCCCCTTGCCTTATTGCACTGGTTAAGACTTCCAGTACAATGTGTAAGGGGAGTGCTGAAAGCAGATATCCATGCCATATTCTAGATCCCTGGGAAAAGCATTCAGTCTTTAACCATTACATATGATTAAGTAGATTCCTTCTCCCAGGTTAAGTGAATTCTCTTCTATTTCTCCTTTGCTAAGACTTTTAATAATGAATAGATGTTGAATTTCATCAAATGCTTTTTCTGCATCTATTGAGATGATCATATATTTTTTTCCCTTAGGCCTTTAAAATGGTAAATTATATTTATTGATGTTTGAATGTTGAATCAGCCTTGCACACTTGGGATAAACTCCACTTGGTAATGACGTGTTCTTCCAGGAAGGTTTTTTAACCACTAATTCAATTTCTATAATAGATATAGGGCTATTCAGGCTATATATTGCTTTTTTTTTTAAATCTCTTTTTTTTTTTAAAGATTTTATTTATTTAGACAGAGAGAGACACAGCGAGAGAGGGAACACAAGCAGGGGGAGTGGGAGAGGGAGAAGCAGACTCTCCGCTGAGCAGGGAGCCCGATGTGGGGCTCGATCCCAGGACCCCGGGATCATGAGCTGAGCCCAAGGCAGACGCTTAACGACTGAGCCACCCAGGTGCCCCTATATTGCTTTTTGAGTCATCTTTTGTTGTTTGTGTCTTTTAAGGAATTTGTCAATTACATCAAAGTTGTCAAATTTACTGGCTTACATTTGTTCATAGTGTCTCATTATTTTAATATCTGTAGAATATTTATTGAGATACGCCTTGCTTTCCTAATGTTGATATTTTTTGTCTTTATTCTTTTTTCCTCATGATTTTAGACTAGAGGTTTATCAGGGGTTTTTTAAATTTATTTTTATTTTTTTTTAGAGGTTTATCAGTTTTATCGATCTTCTCACAGAACCAGGTTTCAATTTATTTTCCATAATGTTTTTGTTTTCTATTTTATTTATTTCTGTTTTGATATATATTTTTTTCTGCTAACATAGGGCTTAATTTGCTCTTCTTTTTCAGTTTCTTAAGGTAGAAACTGAGTTCATTGATTTGAGATCTTCTTTTCTGACAAAGGTGTTTAGTGCTATAAATTTCCCTTTGAGTATCCCACAAAATTAATAGGTCTGTTTTTATTTTCCATCCATTCAAAATACTTCATAATTTCCTTTAAGATTTTTCCTTTGACCCATATACTATTTAGATATTATCTAGTTTCCAAATATTGGGGGGATTTTCTAGAAATCTCTGTTACTGATTTTGAATGTTATTGATTGATTTTTAAAGATTTTACTTATTTGAGAGACAGAGAGAGAGAGAGAGAGAGCATGAGTGGGGGGAGGGGCAGAGGGAAAGGGAGAGGGAGAAGCAGACTCTGCGCTGAGATATTTAACCGACTGAGCCAACCAGACACCCTGATTTCTAATGTATTTTAAATATAGTCAGATAACAGAGTTTTGTTTGATTTGAAATATTTTAAATTTATTTAGACTTGTTTTATGATCCAGAATTTAATCTATTTTGGTAAGCATTCCATGTGCACTTGAAAAGAATGTGTATTCTGCTGTTGTGAGGAGTGTTCTATAAATGACACAATTGGGTCAAGTTGGTTCAAATCTTCTGTTAACTTATTTTCTGTTGACCTGTGCTTTCAATTATGGATGAAGGGATACTGAAATTTCTAATTGTGAATCTATTTTTATTTGAAGTTCTACAAGTTTTTGTTTCATATATATTGAAACTCTGCTATGAGGTGCATAAACAGGTCTGTTATGTCCTCTTGATGGGTTGGTGAATTGCTCCTTTTTAACATTATAAAATAACTCCCTTTATCCCTTCAATTCCAGTTCAACACCTCAGGGTCTATTCTAGTCTTCCCCTTTCCATATCTGTAACTCCTTCAACAATGAGAAACTGGTTTCTCATTATCCTGAATGCATTTACTTACTTACCTGATTTCCTTGTATGAAACCAATTTCCCAAACTTTTCCTGCTCTTGCCCAGCTGCCACCCCTCTTGACTGCCCTCTTCCATAAACACCAAGGGTTTATAGTGATATGAGGAAATGCCATCTCTTGGGGTAATCTTTTCCTCTGTCAGGATCATATCCCTAAAATATACACTCTATTCTAAGACAGCACTTTTCTACTGAATTATCATCTCCTGTTCTCTGATAAAGAACCCAAAACAAGAAAGGATGCTCAAGAAGAGATTCTCAGTTTCACCAGAACTAGTCATAGCAACAACATGAACTTATCCCAGGCTAAATGACAAAAACTTTGAACACCCAGAAAAAGGAGCTGTAGAAGCAACTCAGTTTGAAGACAGTTGTTATTTAGCTTAACATAAATGATTTGTCCTTTGTAAATACACAGATTTATATATTTAAGGTTTCTTTTACCTTTCTCCCTGTTTATTCCTGGTAAAGCTTCTTTTTGAAGAATTCAACTCTTTTTCAGCAGAACCAAGGGGAAAAGAAAACTTCTACATATGCACAGAGGTAGAGAGGGAGAGCAGGGTATCCTTAGAGACAAGGTATGGAGGCTATCTCAGTTTTAAGAACTAGAAAGGAGCCACATAAGCTGGAGCAGAAATATAGCACCTTGGGGAAAGAGAAAGCATGGATAGCTCAAGTTTCCATCTTCCCCTCAAGCAAACTGCTTTTTGGGCTAATGTTTTGGACTCCATTACAGCTACCCCTACCTGATATAATTTGCTCATTCTTTTTCTAAGAGCTTGTCCCTTTTTGTCATTTCTGTTTCTGGATTACAAAGAGGAAAAAAGGATGACAAAATGGAGAGCTTCCCTCAGTCTCCTTCTCCTAGATGAAAGCAGTTGGTTCAAGCTTTATGGACAGACAGAGACAAGTGGAAGGAAATATACTTACACAAATTGCAATGACTGATCCCACAACCACAGTCATGTGCCACTTGAACTGTCTGATGAATAGGTCGTCTGTGGGAGCCTGGAGTTGTTTACTAGACATCTGGTAGGTGATCAAGACCCTAGATAGGTAAAAGTGTAAAATCAGAAGGAGTGTCATTATAAACATGGTGAAATAAGAGTTTTCTACTGTCTCCCCTATCAAGACCAATAATGACAGTCACTGTGGATGAGAGGGCTTTTGTAAAAGTTCAGGTGTCTAGTGGAGAAGTTCCAGCACACCCTTGGAGCAATTATGATCCAGCAATTCTATTTATGTCCACAAGAAACATATGAGAATATTCATAGCAGTTTTATTCATAATATTCCCAAACTGAAAAAGAAAACGCAAATATCCACCAGTGGAAGATTAGATAAGCAAGTTTTGGTATGTTCATACAGTTGAATAACAACTAGCAAGAAAAAGAAAACGACTACTGATAAATGCAACAACATGAACGACTGTCAAAAATACAAGGTTGAGTGAAAAAAGCAAAACACAAAAGGCACATATTACATGATTCTTTTAGCATGAAATTCTAAATTCTTTTTTTAAGATTTATTTATTTATTTTAGAGAGACAGTGCAAGCAGGGGGAGGAGCAGAAGGAGAGGGAGAGAGCATCTCTAGCAGACTCCCTGCTGAGCATGGAGCTGGATGCGGGGTTTGATCCCAGGACCTTGAGATCATGACCTGCGCCTAAATCAAGAGTTGGATACTTGATTGACTGAGCCACCCAGGCACCCCTTAGTAAGAAATTCTAGAAGAGGCAAACTAATCTATGGTGATAGAAATCATAATAGCAGTTGGCTCTGGTGGAAGGGGCTGACCATAAGGGAGCATGAGGGACATTCTGGAAATGTCCTTTATCTTGAATTGGGCGATGGTTTTACATATTACATATATTTGTCCAAATTAGTTATACACAAATCTGTGCATCTGACTATATGCAAACTATACCTCAATAAAAAGGAGAAAAAATAAGGACTAGAGAGAAGAAAAGAAAAACATGTATATCCATATAATTCATAACTAAATTTTACACAATATCAACATAGTGGAGATGGTGGATAGGGTAAGATTAGGGGATGTGAGAGTATACTAAAGTATTTGTATTGTTCAAAGGGGAATATACAGATAATGATATACTTCTTTTTGATGCTATTATGAATGAAATTGTTTTAAAATTTTATGTTTGGATTGTTCACTCATAGTGTTTAGGAATATAATTTATTTTTGTGTATTAATCTTGATTCTTGCACCCTTGTTGAACTTGTTTATCAGCTCTAATAGTTTTTAGTGTATTCCTTAGAATTTTATTTATACAAGTTCATGTCATCTCTGGAAAATAGAGAGTTTTACTTCTTCCTTTCAAATCTACATGCTTTTTATTTCACTTTCTTACTTATTTTCCCTCACTACCTCCAGTACTATGTTAAAATCAATAAGGGGTAAGTAAACATAAGACATCAATAGAGGTAGGTAAACATAAGTACAAGTAATGAATATAAGACTAAAAATAGAATGTAAAAATGTTTAAAACATCAGGAAAAAAATTTGATTCATCCATTGGAAAGTAGGGAAGGAGAAAAAAAGAAAGTATGATAAATGGGAAATTTGAAATAAAACAGAAGAAACAAGTCCTAATTTATACAGTCATTGCAATAAATGTCAATAGGTTAAACTCACCAATTAAAAGACAGTGGAGTGCAATTAAGAACATATACTCTGAGTGACATCTCACTCCCAGAAAACACAGATAAGAAGGGTCTGGGCTTACCACATCCAACCTCTCCTCCCAAACTCACCAGTCAGATTCAGTCTCTCTACCCCAGAAGGGAAATGAATGAAGAGTTTAGAGCTGACAGAAACATTACACTAATGTCTGTCCCTCCTAGGTGGAAACATCAAAAGTGGGGAATAAGTGTTCTCTCCACCACAACTTCTATAATATACAAAGAACTCTTACAAATTGATTAGAAAAAGATAAACAATCTCATAGACAAAGGGGCAAAAGTCATAGTCAATTTGCCAAATAGCCAGCCATAGGAACAGATGCTCAAATTCATTTGAAGCCAGAAAACTATAAATTAAAACAACAATGAGAAATAATTTCTATTTTTGCCTGGAATGTGGAGGAAATGAAAGGAGAAAAAGAAATTATGCTCGTGAAACTTTGAAGTGTTCAAGCCTTTTTGGAAGGCAATCTGGCCATATCTATTAATATTTAAAATGCATATACTTTTGAACCAGCAATTCTGGCTCTTAGATAGCTATCCTGAGAAATAAAAGAACTTATTTGAAAGGAACAGGATATTTATTGCAGCATTGTTCACAGTGGTCCCGACTGGAAACCAAACATATGTGTATCATTTGGGGGATTCTACCATGTTATGAAATGAAATGTTGATATGGAATAGAATTACAGTGGGTAACTTGGAAGTGTGAACATAAGATATTACTAAATAAGAAAAGCAAGGTCAAGAGCCTGGGTGGTGCAGTCAGCTGAGAGTCTGACTCTTGGTTTTGGCTTGGGTCATGATCTCATGGTTGTGGGATTGGTGCTCTGTGGAGTCTGCTTGAGGTTCTCTCCCTCTGCCCCTCTAGCTTGTGTGCTCTCTCTCTCTCTGAAATAAATAAATCTTAAAAAAGAAAAGCAAGGGCGCCTGGGTGGCTCAGTTGGTTGGGCGACTGCCTTCGGCTCAGGTCATGATCCTGGAGTTCCTGGATCGAGTCCCGCATCGGGCTCCCTGCTCGGCAGGGAGTCTGCTTCGTCCTCTGACCCTATCCCCTCTCATGTGTTCTCTCTCTCTCATTCTCTCTCTCTCAAATAAATAAATAAAATCTTTTAAAAAAAAAAAAGAAAAGCAAGGTGATGAAACAAAGTATGGATTAAAGTATATCACATTTCAAAACCAAGAAAAAAACCAATTTATTTATAAAGTATATGCATATTATATAAGCACAGATACATAAATATACATATATATCTGTATGATAGCAATTGGATATGAAGAATATAAAAGGGTACACAGCAGATAATAATATTGATCATATGTAGGACAGAAACAGGGGGATAGGGTGTTCATTTAGGAAGAAGAGATAGGGAGAAAGAAATTCATGACTTAAAATGCACGCGCGTGCACACACACACACATGCACACAAAGTATATGTGATATGATCCCATTCATGTAAAACTATACACATGTATACCTGAATGAATAAAGAGGTCTTGAAAGGATGGTCACCAAACTGTTAGTTATCTCTCAAGGCAATGAGATTTCAGGTGTCTTTTATTTTCCTCTTTATATTTCCATGTGTTACTCAAATTCAAATAAAAAGCATGTGTTATTTATATGATCTTTTTTTTTAAGAGAAAGAGAGAGCATTGGGGGAGGGGCAGAAGGAGAGGGAAAGAGAGAATCTCAAGCAGGCTCGTCCAGCTTGGAGCCCAACACAGGGCTTAATCTCATAACCCTGAGATCATGACCTGAGCTGAAATCCAGTGTCGGATGCTCAACGGACTGAGCCACCCAGGTGCTCCTATACAATCACATTTTAACTGTGGAAATAAAAAGTGCACTTTTTGGGAGGAATTCCCTCCCTCTTCCATTGAGGCTAGATCCCAAGAAAAGACAGGATTAAGTGAGGGCAAAGACAGGCATACCCCTAAGTACTGCCTTGGGGCTGGTGACATATTTAAGTTGGAGAGGACCAAGGACTTGAGGCAGGGGCTAAAGAAGGACCAGGTGGCCCAGGAGCAAAGCCAAGGGAGGGCCCAGAGGACTACTTATATAGGGCACATGGGCTTGGGGCTCTTTCAGGTTGTCTACAGCCAGACAGAGATACCTCCACAGGCCTGGAGCTTGAGAACCAGGCCTTCCACTGTCCAGCATGAATCCTGGGAATGGTAAAGAGCTCATTCTGCCAGATGCAGTGGCAACCTGGCTGTTGGGTAGGATGGGGGACCATCAAGCTGAGGATAAACTGAGATTCTTCTTGACCTTCTGCATTAATTATTTAATTAATTGATTGATTTAAACATGGGGCTTGAACTCACCACCCTGAGATCAATACCTGAGCCGAAATCAAGAGGTGGACGCTTCACTGACTGACCCACTCAGGCACCTCAACTGTCTGCATTAATTTCTGCCTGTTGTCTAATCCAGAACAGCAAAGAGCCCCAGGCCAAAGCAATAAAGCCAGTGAGTGGTGTTACCAATGTCATTATAATTTTCCATATTATTGTCTCCAACAGTGCTCATGTGGAGACCAAGTGAATATATAATATGCAAGTGCAATTAAAATTATGAGGCCCCAGAGGCACCTAGGTGGCTCAGTCAGTTGAGCATCTGACTCTTGATTTTGGCTCAGGTCATGATCTCAGGGTCATTAGATCAAGCCCCACGTCAGGCTCTGTGCTGAGCATGGAGCCTGCTTGGGATTCTCTCTCTCTCCCTCTCCCTCTGCCCTTCCCCTCTACTCTCTCTCTAAAAAAGAAAAAAAATTATGAGGCCCCATAAAAATGTGAAGCAATAATAACAGTAATAACAGTAATAGCAGCAACACAAGACACCTGGCAGATTTTTAGCTTCTGCCCAAATGAAGATGGGAGGCAGGGGGAAGTGCATGAAAGAGATTCAGTTCCCCAATGGCTATTGGCAAACTCCAGATACATTCCCATTCCATCTCTTTTCTTGAAATGTGAGGACTTGACCCTCAATTCTATTCACCCACACACCTCCTTCACCTTCATCAAGCACCTAGAAACTCCAGTCCTGCTTTCTTGTACCTATAATGTTGGACAGACTTCCTTAAAATCTAAGAACTGGGGTGCCTAGGTGGCTCAGCCAGTTAAATGTCTGCCTTCGGCTCAGGTCATGATCCCGTGGTCTGGCATCGAGGCCCACGTCAGGCTCCCTGCTCAGCAGGGGAATCTGCTTCTCCCTCTTCTCTGCCCCTCTCTCCCCTTGTGCTTGCTCTCTCTCTCTCTCTCTCTCTCAAATAAATAAATAAATAAATAAATAAAGTCTTTTTAAAAATTAAAAAAAATCTAAGAGCTACTGGCACTGCTCTAATAAATGCAGTCATCCTACAGTCAGGCATCTGCTTCCAGATTATTACCACATCATGTTTACTCAACGTCTTATCAAATCTAAGGCAAATCTAGTAAGAGACTTTCACTTGGGATAGAGCCAGGTATCTCTTCCCCAGCTTCACAAAGCAACTGCTGCCTACTCTTTTATTCCTCCCCCTCCAGCTCCTCCTTTAGGAAGGAGCTTATGTTCTCCTCTGCACTTACTTCTTGGGGCTGTTGGAAGACCTAGGAATCCCCACCATCCTCCCTTAGAAATTCCAGACATCCTACCACTCAATTGCTCCTTTTCACTCCTGGGACTAGGTTGTAGGCTCCATATTCTCCCCAACACAGCTCTGGGACCTAGGCAGACACATTCAGCTACAGCAGACCAAGAAGACAAATCAATCTACCTAATTATAAATGCTGCCCAGGGAAAAGTCAAGTTGATGTGATAATGCAAACCCCAAAGGGATGCCAGCAAAGTCATGTCAGAGAAGCTTGTTCAGCTAATGGATGAGTCACTACCGTACATAGACTTAAACATACTTTTGAAATTTGGGTGGCAATCCGCAGGCATGGTTCCCCAGCCAGCACTGTGTTCGGGACCATCCAGATGATTGCCATGCATCAGGCAATGGTCAATAGGAGCAAAAAGGGAAATAAGAACCATGGTGCTCCTCTGCCACCCAATGCCACCTCCCTTTCCCCTTTCACCCAGTTCATGAATGAGAATGAGCCTGCAGGGAAATCATGAGGTAGGTTACAGAACCACAGGGTCAGCTATGGGCTTACTAGTGTAATACCACACTCCAAGATAGCTTAGCCATTATCCTTGGCTTTGCACAGTTGGATGCTGGCTACTGGCTTTCAGGGATGGACATCGGTATCCTATCCTAGAGATACTCCAATCTTATAGAAATAAAAGGTCCATCTCACCTGCCCCCCCAACCATGAACCTGCTTCCAGTTTTCCACAGGGTTGCCAGTGCTAATTGCCATCTCTGAGGTCTCTTTCTCCTTAGCTTTCTCAAGTTTCCCAGCAGTATTTGAAACTGTTGACTACTTTCTCCACCCTAAAGCCTTACCGGAGTCTCCTGTCTTCTTGACCACTTGGCACTGCCTCATACCTCCTTCTGTGGGCATTATCCAATCACTTTCATATCACTTTCTCAAAACCAAGCACCATATCTTGTGCCCTTCTTTGTATTCCACATGACATTAAAGACAGTAATTTGCCCAGATTGTGATTTTAATCCATGCTTGACAAGTGGTTGCTTGACAAGTAGCCCAAATGCCCTGTTCCCTCAACCTGAGTCTGCCCATGTGTCTACTTCCTCTGCTCACATTTCCTTTCTGAAGCGTAAGCCTGCTTACCTCATCTCAGGATACCTCTCAGCTCTTCTTGCTCTTTCTTTCCTTCCTCTACAAAGTCCCCAAAGTCTTGTTTCCTCTCTTCATAGCAACTCACAGGGTAACGTCCTGCCAATGCTTCAAATATTGCCAAAGTGCAGCAGCTCCAAACATGTGGATGATGCAGCCAGTCGGGCACCCAGGATGAAGTCAAATGTGGAGAGAGGACAGCTGTAGTAGGAAAGAGAGCCACGCTTTGTAGCAGAATAACCTCAGAGTCTGAAAACACAAGAGCAAAGAAGAAATGTGGGAATAAGTCTGCAGGAAAGAGGAGCTTAACCACTGTAGAACACTATGGTCCAAACCCCCAGATAAAGAATAATGACTTCCTCTTCCCACTCACTAGAAAGCCTTTTCTACTGACATCTGTAGAACAAAACAACATACTGGGGAGAGGGCCATGTATGTCTCCTTTCTAAAAAGAAACTAGACTTGAATCCCACACCTAAGCAGATGCGGGGAATGTGCAGGGGATGATGTCCTTGGTTAAAGACTGAGTGCTTTTTCCCTGAGTCTGAATTTTCATTGTCTTCTTTGTACCACTCAAGCACTAAGAGGAGAAAAGGGGCTCAAGCTGGGAGAAGGGTTCCCAATGCTGTGGCTGTAGGAATTACATGAGAGGTCGGGGGAAAAAAGAAACGTTGAAATCCAGAGATTATATAGGAAAATATTATTTTGATTCTATTTCCAAAATATATAATACAAATTATTTGATCAGACAAAATAAGAAAGATTGATTTACAAAAAGGACCTCAGAAAGCAGAGAGAAAAGTATTCCAGTCAGGGTCTGGTAAGGAGACAGAAATCCCACCAGATCAGAGAATTTAATATAAAGAATCATTAACCGGCTATACAGAGTTGTGCAAAGGTAACTGGAAAAGCAGAATGATAATACTACGGTGTTGTGTAGATTCCAACTGCAGGAAGCAGCCACCACCCTTGGGACTGAAGGAGCTGAGAGAAGTTGTTAGAATGATGAATACTAAGAAACGTAGGAGTCCATGGAGACAACACTCAGACCTCTGCGGAAGGGCACTGCTCAACTCATTCTGAAAGTGTTGGAAAAACCACAAACTGGATCAGCTTCTGCTCCTGCAAGGACCAGGTGCTGTCAGCATGAGGAGGGTAGCTGATGCTCACTGGAACAGGACACAAGCAGCAATCCCATAAGAAGCAAACAGGAATAGCAAGTCCCATTCTCTTTCCTGGAGCCTTGCCCTCTCCCTTTGGCATCCTCTATTAGAAGGTCCTAAGAGGCAACTAGCAGGTAGAGCAGAGATGTTTGCAGAGTCCCAGCCCCAGACTCACAAAGTCGAGCATAGAAGGCTAAGTTTGGAGCTGAGAGACAATTGTGTACCTAATGGCAGAGGTAGACAAACCAGTAATTGAACTTGTTGCTTAGAAATTGCTCCATGTGAGCAATCAACTCAGCCTTAGGTTTTCTAGCAGCAAGGCCAACACGAAGGGATATAAAATGTTTTCTTTCCCAGTAAAGTTAAGCGTTCTGAACAAAAGATTCACAACAGCTGTGTTTCAGTTCCAAAAAGGAAAGAAAACTGCATTATTATCATAGAAACCTAATAGAAACAGAAGAGGAAAGGAATCTACATATAGATGAAAGTTAACAGTAGGCAATAAATGAGAATAAGGCAAAGTTACATCAAATCAGGTACTTACAACAACCAACCTCATCAGCTGGGGAAAACCTGTGGAAACAGCCAGGCTGGAGTTCCGATTGAGAGGCCTGTGTGCAGCGTGCTCCCGTCAGGTGAGACTTCCAACTGACCATCCCCAAAAGGGCCATATTTATAGGGCAAATAACGGGGTTTGAAATTAAACATTTGTTCGCCTATGTGCAGTTTGGAGCGAGCTGCATTTCTATGTTATCATTTTTCTATATTTTCAAGGAGCTTGGGCTATGTGTGTCTGCCTCCCCTCCTGGATTCCATTTGGGGGGTCCAACCCAGCCTGGAGCAGGAGGGGATGTGGGACAAGATTTGTAGCTCTTGGCATCCAGAACAGAAGGGCCAGTTCTGACCTGGAGGCCAGATAATATATTTCAAACCACAAGAGTCCCAAGGTCATTCACACAGCATAAGTCTCACAAACAATATTCCTTAGCCTGCCTGTGCACATGTAGGTCCAGGCAGCCGGCTATGCGGGACAAATCACAAAAACATCTATCCATATAGAGCAGTAAGATACAGCTTTGGAGAAAAGTGTTCTGTTAACTAAATAATAGAAGACATGGGAAGGGAAGGAGGGTTGTCTAGGGGAGAACTTGAGAGAACAAGGTCTCTAAGGGAATGGAATTTGGTTGAGTTGGGTCAGAGTTGACTAAGGGAGGGGAGTTGTGCTCAGGAGTTTGCAAGGTGGGGATCCAGCATGCTGGTTTCTTTCTGGGTCAGGGGTTTCCATCACGGGCTATGGTCACTTTCAGTTAGCTCTTCCCTGAATTTTCAGGCAAGGCTAAGAGCTGAATACAAGTAAGTACTCATCTAAAACCATAGCCAGGAAGTGTCAAGCATCTACCTTTTCCCAGGGTATACATTGTGAGTCAAGGGCTCAAGCCCTGCTACTAGTCCAGGAAACCACTTTGGGCATAGTATACAAATCCTCAGGGATCTTCTTGCTTAATTTTGCTCTCTCACCTCTCCCCTCACCCCATCCCCATCTCAAAAATGTGATTATATCATCCCTGACCATCTCTGTTTCCCAGCCTGGAATGCCCTTCTATCTAGAATGTCCTAGAATGCTCTGTGCCTGGCTAATTCACAATCCTGTTTTAGAACTCAGCTCAAGTATCTTCCCTTTGTGGAATTCTTCCCTAGGCCCCAAAGGCTGGACCACATGCCTATCCTGTATACTCTCATAGTTCACGAACACTTACCATATGAAACTGTAATTGCCAGTTACCAGGGGCAGTATAATCACTTACTCTGATTAATCAGAGTTCTTACTTTGCAGAGACAGAAGATAATTCAGCTGAGTAAAGAATAATAGATATTAATAGGAGGATTCTGCGTACCCCAAATATTGCTGGGAGACTTGAAAAGCAAGCTTGAATGCTAAGCTTCTAGGAATTATACCCTACACCACGCTCTGAACATAACTGCTGAGGCATCCACCATCCCCGCTGCTGCCTGACTGAGCAGTAGGAGATAGTCCCACTGTTGTTTACACCAAGGATGCCATTTTTGTGTCATGAGCCTGACCTTGCAACCACCGTTACTCTTGAAAGCCACGTACCTCTGATACCACCCTTACCAGCAAAATGGGTTCTGTGTGGACCTTATTTTTCAAGTCACTCATGTCTGAATTGAAGGATGGGATATTATGGAAGTCGAGAGAAAAGAGGGTTTCATAAAGGAAGGAGTGGCCCATGACCACTGTTCACTTGCACTGGTGTGTGTGCGCCCTCTCTCTTAAGAGAGAGAGAGCACAAGCAGGGAGGAGGGTCAGAGGGAGAGGAGAAGCAGACTCCCCGCTGAGCAGGGAGCTCAATGCGGGGCTCAATCCCAGGACCCTGAGATCGTGACCTGAGCCGAAGGCAGACACTTAACCAACTGAGCCACCTTAGGCGCACCTAAATAAGTAAAATCTTTAAAAAAAAAAAACCAAAAAACTAACCAGTCCTACTTAGACAATAAAACTATCGATTGCAGGGGTGCCTGGGTGGCTCAGTCGTTAAGCGTCTGCCTTCAGCTCAGGTCATGATCCCAGGGTCCTGGGATCGAGCCCCAAATTGGGCTCCCTGCTCAGCGGGAAGCCTGCTTCTCCCTCTCCCACTCCCCCTGCTTGTGTTCCTGCTCTCACTATCGCTCTCTGTGAAATAAATAAATGAAATCTTAAAAAAAAACCCCAAAACCAAAACGATTGATTGCAGAATCCGCATGTGGAACATTTACAAAAACTGATTGTATACTGGGCCAAAAAGCAAGGCTCACCAAATCTCCAAAGATTTAAATTATATGAAATACATTCTCTGGTTACAATGGGATTCCATTAGAAATCAATGACAAAGGGCACCTGGGTGGCTCAGTTGGTTAAGCGATTGCCTTTGGCTCAGGTCATGATCCTGGAGTCCTGGGATCAAGTCCCACATCGGGCTCCCTGCTCAGCAGGGAGTCTGCTTCTCCCTCTGACCCTCCCCCCTCTCATGCTCTCTCTATCTCATTCTCTCTCTCAAATAAATAAATAAAATCTTTAAAAAAAAAAGAAATCAATGACAAAAATAGTATTAATGGGAAGATGTTCATTATATCTCAGTTGAAACCAAATCAACTACAAATTCAGTATAATCACAATTATTCAATATAATCACAATATAATCACAATTATTCAATCTAGTCACAAAATAATCCAACAGGAAATTTTTTTCAATTTCATAAATTGGTTAAAAGATTTCTATGGAAGCACAAAAGGCCAAAAAAAAAAAAAAACAAAAAAAAACACAACTGCCCAGGCTCCTTTATTTTATTTTATTTTTTAAAGATTTTATTTATTTACTTATTTGAGAGAGAGAGAATGAGAGAGAGAGCACATGAGATGGGGGGAGGGTCAGAGGGAGAAGCAGACTCCCCGCCGAGCAGGGAGCCCGATGCGGGACTCGATCCAGGGACTCCAGGATCATGACCTGAGCCGAAGGCAGTCGCTCAACCAACTGAGCCACCCAGGCGCTCTCACTCATTCTTTTCTTTTCTTTTTTTTTTTTTTTAAAGATTTTATTTATTTGCTTGAGAGAGAGAATGAAAGAGAGCACAAGAGGGAGGAGGGTCAGAGGGAGAAGCAGACTCCCCGCTGAGCAGGGAGCCCGACGGTGGGACTCGATCCCGGAACTCCAGGATCATGACCTGAGCCGAAGGCAGTCGCTTAACCAACTGAGCCACCCAGGCGCCCCAAGAATGGAATATTTTTCTTTTTCTTTCTTTCTTTTTTTTTTTTTAAAGATTTTATTTATTTGAGACAGAGAGAATGAGAGAGACATAGAGCACATGAGAGGGGGGAGGGTCAGAGGGAGAAGCAGACTCGCCGCCGAGCAGGGAGCCCGATGCGGGACTCGATCCCGGGACTCCAGGATCATGACCTGAGCTGAAGGCAGTTGCTTAACCAACTGAGCCATCCAGGCGCCCCGGCCCAGGCCCTTTTAAAGAAGAACAAAAGTGTAGATCTTGTCCACCAGAAATGCAGAATTAATACAGAACTACAGTAATGAAGACTGGGTGGTATTGGTGCTGGTACAGACAGACAGACTCACTGAACAGAATAGACAGCCCCCAAACAAACCGATACACTGACATCTGATTTATGAGGAAGATGCACTGCAGCGCTATGGGGAATGGGTGGACTTCTCATTTAATATGCCAGGTCAATCAGGTATCCAAACATCCCAAACTTTTTTTTTTTTAATGTTCTTTCATAAGTAATCCAGAGAAATTCAAATTAAA
This sequence comes from Neomonachus schauinslandi, assembly GCF_002201575.2. Lineage (NCBI taxonomy): Eukaryota > Metazoa > Chordata > Mammalia > Carnivora > Phocidae > Neomonachus > Neomonachus schauinslandi. The sequence continues at coordinate 169,633,310 of NC_058407.1, read as the reverse complement.
ACCACATAAGTCACGACTACACACCCACAAATTTTGCCAAATATTTAAAAATGATAAAATCTTTAAAGATGATAATATCAAATGCTGGCAAGAATGTGGAACAACAAGAGCTGCTTGTGAAAGAGTAAACAGGTAAAACCACTTTTGAAAAATTGGCAGACTCCAATAAGTCGAAAGATATATCTACTCTCTGATCAGCAAACCACCACCAGGGGACACCCTACAGAAACATCTGTCCATGTAGGCTGTGAAGTTACAGGCACAAGAATACAGCAATTTTTCATAATAGCCCATCAACAGTGGAAAGTAAAAATATAGTGTGATATAATCATACAATGAAACATCTGTTATATAACAGTGGAAATGGACCAACTGCAATCATATGAAGAATATGGATGAATATGGATGAATCTTAAATACTTTACTGAGCATAAGAAGCCAGACAAAACAGAATTCATAGTGTATGTTTTCATTTACATGAAGTTGAAAATCAGGCAAAATGCACATGTATTGTTATAAGTTGGAAAAACCATTAAGAAAGACAAGGGCAAAACTATTATAAAAGTTAGAATAATGAGTACATCTAGAACAACAGGAGAGAAGGAGGGGCTACAACTCCGGAGAAACAAGGTGTCAGGGGCTTCTGGAGTGAGGATCTTGCTCTCTTTCTTATTTTGGGTGGGAGTTATATGAATGATCATTTTATAACAATTTGTTAAACTGTTTTATGCATTTTCTGTTTTATATTTGCTAATAAAATTTTAAGTAAAATTAGGTACATCCATTTTTATATATGTGCATGCATACATATACATTTAAATCCTTATATTTGTAAAAATCCTTATATATGTATAAATCCTTATATTTGTATATGTACATGCATACATATACATTTAAATCCTTATATTTGTAAAAAGAAGTATCTGATGCATAAATAAACAAAATAGTGGCCTATAAATGGAAGAAGAATGCAGTTTGAAGGGCAGGAATGGAAACAAGACTTCTCTTTGCATAATTTTCTGTACAGTTTTGCCTTTTGATTTATGTATATGCAATACCTATTAAAAATTTAAATCTAAAAAGTGCAGTCCCTGAAATTGGGAACATAATGAACTACTCGAAATATTTATCAAATTGCTAACAACCACAAGAGAATGAATTTACTCAGTTCTTTGTACTTGGTTAGGGGGATGCAGTCTAAGGACAAAAAAAGTTTACAAAAGAATATTACAGTTGGTTCAAATCATATAGAGTTCACACTCCATGACTGGTGGCTATGTCTCACATCTTTTTCAGTCTATCAGCCCCCTTCCTCCATGTGCCCCACCTCCCCATTTGCAATTATTTGTTGAAGAAACCAGATTGTTTTTTTCTGTAGAGTTTCCTATGGTCTGGCTTTTAACATCAATACTGTTTAACATTTTCTTTCAACTCTGTATTTCCTATAAATTAGTAATTAGATATAGAGGCTTGATCAAATTCAGATTCCATTTGGGGGGGGCAAAGCTTCATAAGTAATGACTGTGCTTCCATCAGGAACCACACTGTCTGGATATCTCTACTTTTTGTGATATGAGCAGCTATTGATGATTACTGACTAATTCTATCAATTCACAAGGAGTTATGAAATGATGATATTCTAGTGTTATCATTCCTTCTTTATTTATTAGCTGGAGTATTGGTATAGAGAGAAATTTCCCCTTGCCAATCATTTGGTTATATAGGAAAGACAGGATAAAAACTTGATTCTTTTCCTTTACTTAACAGTTTTTAAAATAATGAGTTGATTGCCTAAAATTCTCCAAAGTGTTATCATAAATTTGTGGATTTAAACATGTCTGTTGTGTTTCAATCCAGTGCAGCAGTTTTTTTCGTTGTTGATAATCAAATGTCCTTTTTTATTTTTTATTTTTTGGTCCAGTGGAAGCTTCTTCAGGTTGGCTTCTGAGTCCTTTTGATACAACCCTGGTCATCTATAAACAGATCTTTAACTTCATTCAGTGGTTTTACTGTTATTTTTAACAGTGGTATTGTTACTTTAAAATTACTTTTTTTAATATGATAGACTATAGCAAGTAATTGTGAGTTTTTTTAAAAAGTTTTTATTTTAATTCCAGTTAGTTAACATACAGTGTTATATTAGTTTCAGGTGTACAATATAGTGATCCAACAATTCCATACATCACCTGGTGTGCATCACAGCAAGTGTGTTCCTTAATCCCCATCACCTATTTCACCCACCTCCCCACCCCTGTCCCTTCTGGTAACCATCAGTTTGTTCTCTATAATTAAGAATCTGGGGCGCCTGGGTGGCTCAGTCGTTAAGCGTCTGCCTTCGGCTCAGGTCATGATCCCAGGGTTCTGGGATCAAGTCCCACATCGGGCTCCCCGCTCTGCAGGAAGCGTGCTTCTCCCTCTCCCACTCCCCCTGCTTGTGTTCCTGCTCTCGCTATGTCTCTCTCTGTCAAATAAATAAATTTAAAAAAAAATATTAAAAAAAAAAAAGAATGTTTTTTTGTTTGCCTCTCTCTCTTTTTTCCCTTTGCTCATTTGTTTTGTTTCTTAAATTCCACATATGAATGAAATCATATAGTATTTGTCTTTCTCTGACTTATTTTGCTTAGCTTCATACTCTCTAGCTTCATCCATGTCATTCCAAATAGCAAGATTTCATTCCTTTAATGGCTGATTAATATTCCATTGTATATATAAATACCATATCATCTTTATCCATTCATCTATCCATGGACACTTGAGCTGTTTCCATATCTTGTCTATTGAAAATAATGCTGCTATAAACATGGGAGTGCATGTATCACTCTGAATTAGTGTTTTTCTATTCTTTGGGTAAATACTCAGTAGTGCGATTACTGGATTGTAGGGCAGTTCTATTTTTAACTTTTTGAGGACGCTCCATACTGTTTTCCACAGTGGCTGCACCAGTTTGCATTCCCACCAACAATGCATGAAAGTAATTGTGTTTGTATTGTTAGATTTTCCATGTAAGAGAAATGAGATGCGAATATAAACTCAAATAAGAAAATAAACCACTAACTCTAAAATTAATCTGAAATATCAATATGAATTTGTGATTTTTAGTCTATCTGTGTATCTGTCATCAATCGGCATTCTCTTCTGTCTTTTAAATAACCTAGAAACAATGTTACCCCAATAATCATGAGCACTACAGTGACCAGATATTCATTTCTAATTTCATTCTATTCATTTCTAATTCCATGAATTCTTGGAGAATCAACAAATTCTAGGTCAGGAGCAAAGCAGTACAAAGTGAGCCTGGGATACCTTGTGCCAGAAATCAAGGAAGCTTTCTAGTGTTGGAGGTATGTCAGAAAGGACACAGGAGTCAATTTGGCAGCGATTGTGAAAATTTGAATATTAGAGAAAAGAATGAGAGGGAATAATTAGAGAAAATGATAATTTTATAAAAGATTGGCTCAATCACACCAAATTGATAAAAATCTATGTATCATACAATGATACCAAAAAAAGATGGTCATTTGCTACCATTTTAAACTGGCTCTTTTCTTTGCAAATTGCTCATTAAAGGGAAACAGTTGAATATTTTCTTGCCTTTCCAGGAGAAGTTATCTTTCAACTAACCTATTAGCTCCAGTTAATGAGAGGAAGCATTATTTTTATAAAAGGCCAGCTGATAACTGTAGAAAGAACAATGGAGTTAGAAAATCACTCTTTTGTGGGTTGCCTGGATGGCTCAGTTGGTTAGGCGTCTGACTCTTGATTTCAGCTCAGGTCATGATCTCAGAGTTGTGAGATCAAGTCCAGTCTGGCTCCGAGCTGGCTGGGTGGCATGGAGCCTGCTTAAGAGTCTCTCTTTCCCTGTGCACCACCCCCGCAAAAATTTTAAAAAGAAAGAAAATCACCCTTTCTTTTTTTTTTAAAGATTTTATGTATTTCTTTATTTATTTTTAAGATTTTATTTATTTATTTGATAGATAGAACAAGTAGGCAGAGAGGCAGGCAGAGGGAGAGGGAGAAGCAGGCTCCCCGCTGAGCGAGGAGCCCAATGCGGGGCTCAATCCCAGGACCCTGGGATCACGACCTGATACGAAGGCAGCCGCTTAACCGACTGAGCCACCCAGGCACCCCGAAAATCACCCGTTTGTAACATTTATAAAATGATTGATACAGGAAATCATTATCAGCTGTGTTAAAAATCATTGGCTAATGAGGATTTCTGGAATTCATACAAGGCCAAAATGATACCACTAGATTCTTTTTTTTTTTTTTTTAAAGATTTTATTTTTATTTATTTGACAGAGAGAGACACAGCGAGAGAGGGAACACAAGCAGGGGGAGTGGGAGAGGGAGAAGCAGGCTTCCCGCCGAGCAGGGAGCCCGATGCGGGGCTCGATCCCAGGACCCTGGGATCGTGACCTGAGCTGAAGGCAGATGCTTAACGACTGAGCCACCCAGGTGCCCCAATTCATTTCTGATCCCAAGGGGAAAACAACTGCTGTGGAGGGATCAGGCTTGTATAACCTTATCCAGTGGTCACTCATGGTCATGATCACTGATGGTAAATAATCAGATACTGATACTCCAAATGTGCTGCAGATAGAATTTACAACATCCCTTTCCAAATGCTTAAGTTAAATCTATCAAGTCTTTAACTCATAATTTATTTTTATAGGGAATACAAGAAATAAAGGACTAACTAAATGTCACCATCAGGAAGCAAGCAGAAATAATCCAGAAGGTGGGACATTTGAGAGGATAACTGGCCCTAACTTTTCCACTAAAAAGGATAAGGAAAAGGAAGAACTAGCCTGGATTTAAAGAAATCAAAGTATTGGGGCACCTGGCTGGCTCAGCTGGTGGAGCATGTGACTCTTGATCTCAGGGTCATCAGTTCAAGCCCCACGTTGCGTACAGAGATCAGAAATAAATAAGCTTTAAAAAAATAAAGAAAGAAATCAAGGGATAAACCACCAGGTCCTGGAATGGATCTTGACTTTGAAAAACAATTGTATGGACTTTTGAAGGACAATGGAATAAATTTGATTATGAACTGCGTATTAGATTTAAGGAATTATTATTTCATTTTGGCAATATTCTGTTTATAAATTATTTATACTGAAATATTTGGGAGTGGGATGTGATGATTCTGCATTTGACTTAAATACTTAAGCATATGAAAATAAAGTAGAAAGGGACAGGTATATGCCACAGGAATGTAATGGAAATAACACTGTTGAGAGAGAAAGTGATTTAGGAGGGAGGGGAAATTGGTAGAGTGATGTCCTTGAACAGGCAAGAGGGGACAAGAACCAGAGGGGAAGTGGAAGGATCAGTCATAGATAAGAGCATACAAAAACAGGTGGGAAGGGCGCCTGGGTGGCTCAGTTGTTAAGCGTCTGCCTTCGGCTCAGGTCATGATCCCAGGGTCCTGGGATGGAGTCCCACATCGGGCTCTCCCTGCTCAGCGGGAAGCCTGCTTCTCCCTCTCCCACTCCCCCTGCTTGTGTTCCTGTTCTCGCTGTCTCTGTCATATAAATAAATAAAATCTTTAAAAAAACAAACAAACAAACAAACAAAACAAAAACAGGTGGGAAGATGGAGAATTCTAGTGCAGGTGCCAGGAAGGAGGTGAGGAAATATGGTTGTGGGAGAGTCTGCAATTCACCTCCAGTTGCTTTGTTTTGTTCAAGAGAATATGTTAGGTCATCTGCTGAGGGTGAGGTCGGGGAAGGTTTCAGGAGAGAGGAGACGCAGGGGAAGCAGTCACCTAGGAGCGGCCCAGTGGAACTAGGGCAGTGACTCTCAGGCTTCCGTGCACATCAGCAGCACCTGGAGGTCTTGTTGAAACAAAGACTTGCTCCTCCCCAGAGTTTCTGACTCAGTAGCTCTGGGGCTAGGCCTGAGAAGCTGCATTTCTAGCAAGCCCCCAGGTGATACTGATGCAGCCCATGTGGGGACCACATTTTGAGAACCACTGTGATTACTGTGCTTCATTAAGGCCCCCTTGAGGTGTATGGTCTAGTGTTTCAAGTGAGAACTGTCAGCATGATGGAACGTTTTTCTCCAGGTGTGTTCTGCTGCACAGAGCCAGAGATTATCACCAAAATAATCATATAGGGGGCTCCTTCTCGTCATTCTGGATTCAGCTCAAATGAAACTGTTCAAGAAGCACCTTCTCTGACCTTTTAATCTAACTATCTTCCTCCTCCTTACCATCTTGCACTTCCACATTGCTTTCTCTCACAGAACTTTCCACTGTCTAGAGCTGTATGTGTATGTATTTATTTTGTTATGTGTTTCTGGGTCTTTCTGCTAGAGTTCATGCACAACAAAACAGGAATCTTGATTTCTTGTTTTGGTCACTGCTATGTTCCTAGAACCTGGAACAGTGCCTAGACACCAGTGGTTCTCAATAATTATTTATTGACAAAAAATAAGCAGGTGTGAAAAATAAGAAACAAAGGAAGGGAGAGAGAAACAAGGAAAAAACTGACATGATTACAAAAATATAAACGCAGTTCATTGATGTCTAAAATTAATGTAATTAAATACATTGGGAAAACGGGAGTCTAGCTAGTTGCTCACCACCCCATTTTCTCTTCCTGAAGACTTTGTTTCCTAAATTCCCTGCGTGGGTTGTGGACATTGGAATTTGGGCAGCAAAAATGTATGACACTTCCATGCCTGGACATAAAACACCCCATATAGGGTGTTGAAAGGGACCTTGATTCTAGAGTCACTGCTTAAACAACAGCAGTATGGAAGGCTGCTCCGAAACTGTACTGTACTGTACCCAAACTGACTGTACTTCAGATGAGTTCAAAATAAACTTGTATCAAGTCATTATTGAAATTCCAGTGTTCTTTTTATTACACAAAAAAGAGGAATGTCAAAAATTGATTCATCAGGAATTACTAGTGTATCAGTTAGAATGCAATGAGGAGAAAGAAACACACAGAATTTAATTTGAACAGGGGAAGTTAATGTAAAGAATTACTAATTATAACAGGGTAAAGAGAATTCTAAACAACACTATAGAGTTGAGGGAAAGAACCTGAATTCTACAATAATTTTTTAGCTTACTATTTGCTCTAAAGTGGTATCCATTCTACTATTTATCCCATCTACTGCGTGTTTTGAAAGAATATTTCCACTTGGAAGATATCTACTTGGTTCTTTGTAGTATGTAAAGAATTCAAAGTAACATATACATGGATTAAGATAAAACTGACTGCAGGAGGGATCTGAGCTTCCACTCCTCCCTGGAAGCAACATGGCAGACAAGGTGAAGCGAAGAAATGCTAGTTGGCACTGTGCTTCCCTGCCCCTGGTGTCAGTAGGGCAAAGCGTGGAGCTGAACTTCCACCTTCACCCAGTGGCAAAGAGACAGTGAGAGTTGATGCCCCATGGTCACCGGGCTGGCATCAGTAGGGCCCCCAAGACAACTGAATATACACCCCACCTAGATCTGCATGCCACACCTAAACAAGGTGATTGCCTGCTAAAGAGAACAAAGGTAAAATAAGACCCAGAGTGTCAGAACATAATACCCAGAATGTCCAGTAAATGACAGAAAATCATTCATCATACCAACAGCCAAGATAATCACAACTTGAATGAGAAAAGATCATCAGGTGCCAACATCAAGAGTACTCAGCTGTTGGAATTATCTGATAAAGATTTTTAAAGCCACCATCATAAGAAATGCTTGAATGGGCCATTATGAACGCTATATATCTATTAGTACAGCTACAGTTTAAAAGATTGATCCTTCCAGGGGCACCTGGGTGGCTCATCAGTTAAGTATCCAACTTTTGATTTCAGCTCAGGTCATGATCTCAGGGTCGTGAGATCAAGCCTTGCATCAGGCTCTGCTCTGGGCATGGATCCTGCTTAAGATTCTCTCTCTCCCCTTCCTCTGCCCCTCTCCCCCTGCTCTCTCTCTCTCAAATAAATAAATAAATAAATAAATAAATAAATAAATAAATAAATAAAAGATTGACCCTTCCAAGTGTTGGCAAGGATATAGAGCAACGATAAGTCCTACCCAGTGATGGTGGCAATATAAAATGGTACAACTAATTTGGAGAACATTCTGGCAGTTTCTTAAAAAGTTAAGCATACACCTACCATATGATCTAGCCATTCCACTTTAAAGTATTTATTCAAGAGAAATGAAACATATATCCATACAAAGACTTGCGCACAAATATTCATAGCAGCTTTATTTGTAATAGCTAAATTGGAAAGTATCGACAGATGAATGGATAGTCAGGTAATGGTATATCCATACAATGGAATACTACACAGCAGTAAATAGGGAATGAACTATTGCCACATGCAGAAATGTGGATGAATGTCAAAATTATTATGTTGAGCAAAAGAAGCCACACAGAGAAAAGAGTACATATTGTATGGTTACATTTGCGTAAAGTTCTAGCAAATGCAAACTAAGCTAAAAAGACAGAAAGAAAATGTGTGGTTGCCTGGGAAGGGAGTGGGAATGGAGGAGTGGGAAGGATTAGGAAGGGCCACAAGGAAACTTTCCTGGGTGGTGGGTATGTTAATGATCTTATTTGTGAAGACTGTTTTCCAGGTGGATGTATATGTTATAACTTATGAAACTGCACACTTTAAATATGTGTTAATGGCTTGTCAATTACACTTCAATAAACTGTTTAAAATAAAGGAGAAACTCCAACTAGCCTAGTGACTGAGGGATGACAATATGGCAAATTTCTAAACTTTTCAGGAAGACAGGAATGTATCTGAGCTTCCCATCTGAGATGGGAGTTAATATGCTTAGATGGATGTTCTTCAAAAACATGGTAAGCAAGAGCTACAATTAGCTTGTTGCTAACTTTACAACTGAGTTCACAGAGAGTATGATCACTGAACTATGGCTAGCTTTTTCATTCTACTTTCCTCTTCCCCAGATATCTTGGAGATTGGTAATAACTTTGTATGAGGTACTGCCTTCTTGGGACATACTTTTATTCTATATAACTGTTAGAGATGCTAAATGTTTGTTTTTCTTTTCTAAATGGGAGGTAACTCACAGGTCTTGTGATAGTTCTCTGTTTTCCACTGATCTTGACTATTTAGAAAAATGGTATACACAGAGGATTTGGGGTTTGGATGAATTTAAGTTTGGAGGGGCTGAGGAAACTGCATGCACTGAGCAGAAGTCACCCAGGTTTTAGGATCTAAGAGAACCACAGCTTGCTCTACCAGTTGCTGCTCAACAAGGGAAAGAAAGAAAGAGAAGAGAAAAAGAAATTGAGGGGGAGTGTGGGACAAAAGTTTGAATTTCATGTTGTTTACATTACTTTTACTTAAGAGAGTAAATGGGGATTTTATTTATTAACTAAGTGGGGGGACCTTTTTGTATTATCAGAAATTGTATTATTTGAAGGCTTTTTTTTTAAAGATTTTATTTATTTATTTGACAGAGAGATAGAGAGAGAACACAAGTAGGCAGAGGGAGAGGGAGAAGCAGGAGCCCGATGCGGGACTCGATCCCAGGACCCTGGGATCATGACCTGAGCCGACGGCAGCCGCTTAACCAACTGAGCCACCCAGGTACCCTGAAGGCTTTTTAAAATGCTGTCATTTGGGGCGCCTGGGTGGCTCAGTTGGTTAAGCAACTGCCTTCGGCTC
>NC_058407.1:169567671-169623550 GCF_002201575.2 Neomonachus schauinslandi | reverse complement strand
ACTCTCTCTCACTCGCTCTCTAATAAATAAATAAAATCTTTAAAAAAAAATGCTGTCATTTGAGCTCATTATATAACATCTGGTTACCTAAACTGGAAAGGCAGCTCAACAGTAATAATTATATTCTCCTAGCTCAGAGTCCTTTGCTCACTTGCCCTTGGAAAAGTCCCAGCATCCTGCCCCACCTCTCTATTGAAAATGTAGGAGCCTTGTCTCTCAGAACCCTCCTTGTTCACCTTTTCCTTCATGAGGCTCCAGGTGTCCTGCCCTCTCCCCCACCAGAGCCACTCATAGCACATGGTGTCTCCCAGGTACACCCCCGACTGCTGAAGCGGGGAGTCCCCCATCATGTGGCCGTGGCCAGCCCGGCAGCCCAGGACGCTGTCAACAGTGGAGGAGTGGTGAGAGCAGGACACCAAGTACCACACATCCCAGGGGTAGAAGCCAGAGGGCTTTGGGCCTGGAATCCCAGGGCAGCATGGGGGCTATGCGGACAGGGCAGGAGGGAAAAAGGAAAAACAGAACAGAGCTAACATTTATAACTTACAAAATGCCAGGCACTCTTTTTTTGTGCTTTATATGTATTATTTCATTTACTCCTTTACAAAATCCATGAAGTACTATACTATTCTTATTTCCATTTAGAAAAGGAACACCATACCATATACAAAATTAATGCAAAATGGATTAAAGACTTAAATGCAAGACCGTAAATCATGAAACTACTAGAATAAAACTTAGGGAAATAGCTTTTTTTTTTTTTAAAGATTTTATTTATTTATTTGACAGAGAGAGACACAGCGAGAGAGGGAACACAAGCAGGGGGAGTGGGAGAGGGAGAAGCAGGCTCTCCTCTGAGCAGGGAGCCCGATGCGGGGCTCGATCCCAGGACCCTGGGATCATGACCTGAGCCGAAGGCAGTCGCTCAACCGACTGAGCCACCCAGGCGCCCGGGAAATAGCTTTTTAACATTGGTCTGGGCAATTACTTTTTTGGATATGACACCAAAAGCACAGGCAAAAAGAAGTTTCTGTACAGCAAAGGAAACAACCAACAGAGTGAAAAGGCAACCTATAGAGTGGGAGAAAATATTTGCAAACCATATCATTGGTAAGGACTTAAGCTCCAAAATACATAAGAAACTCCAACAACTCAATAACAAAAAAACTAATACCCAGTTAGAAAATGGGCTAAGGACTTAAGCAGACATTTCTCCAAAGAAGACATATAAATAGGCAACAGGTATATGAAAAGATGCTCAACATCACTCATCATCAGGAAAATGGAAATCAAAACCACAATATCACCTCACACTTGTCAGGATGACTATTATAAAAAAAAAAATACAAACAAACCCCAAACAAACTGTTGTCAAGGATGTGGGGAAATTGGAACACTTGCAACACTGTTGATAAGAATGAAAAAGTGGTGCAGCTGCTGTGGAATATAGTGTAGATGTCCCCCCCGCAAAATTAAAAATAGAACTACCATATGATCTAGCAATCATACTTATTTTTTTTTAAGATTTTATTTATTTATTTGAGAGAGAGAGAATGAGAGACAGAGAGCAGGAGAGGGAGGAGGGTTAGAGGGAGAAGCAGACTCCCCACTGAGCAGGGAGCCCGAAGTGGGACTCGATCCCGGGACTCCAGGACCATGACCTGAGCCGAAGGCAGTCGCTTAACCAACTGAGCCACGCAGGCGCCCCAGCAATCATACTTATTTTTTTAAGATTTATTAATTTGAGAGAGAGAAAGAGAGAGCATGAACAGGGGGAGGGGCAGAGGGAGAGGGACAGAGAATCCTTAAGCAGACTCCCTGCTGAGCATGGAGCCCCACAGGGGGCTCGATCCCAGGACCCCAAGATCATGACCTGAGCCAAAATCAATAGTTGGCCGTTTAGCCAACTGACACCCAGGGTCCCCTAGAAATCCTACTTCTGAGTATCCAAAATAATTGAAATCAAGATCTTTTTTTTTTTTTTTAAGATTTTATTTATTCATCAGAGACAGAGAGAGAGGCAGAGGGAGAAGCAGGCTCCCCACTGAGCAGGGAGCCCGATGCGGGACTCGATCCCAGGACCCTGGGATCATGACCTGAGCCAAAGGCAGACGCTTAACCATCTGAGCCACCCAGGTGCCCTGAAATCAAGATCTTGAAGAGATATTTTCATTCCTATGATAATTGCAGCACTATTCACAATATTCAAGATGTGGAAATATCCACTCACAGATGAAAGGATAAAGAAAACATGGTATGTATATACAATGGAATATTATTTAGCCTTAAAAAGAAGGAAATTCTGCAATATCAGACTGCATGGAGCCAGTCACAGAGAGACAAATATTCCATGATTCTACTTACAGGAGGTATCTAAAATAGCCATATTTACGGAATTGAAGAGTGGAATGGTGTTTGCCAGGAGCCAGGGAGATAGGAAATGGAGAGTTACTAATCAATGGGCATAAAGTTTTAGTTAAGCAAGATGAGTAAGTTCTAAAGATCTGCTGTACAACATTGTTCCTATAATACTGTGTTGTACATTTTAAAAATTGTTAAGCAGGTAGATCTCACACTGTGTTATCACAATAAAATTTTGAAATAAAAAATAAGTCATTCTCATCAAGACACTATTCATGTGAAAGGCGGGCATGATGTAGAGCTGGAGAAGATATCTGCAACATACACAACAAATGAAGGGGCCTGTAACCAAAATTTATAAAGAATTCCTGCAAATTCATAAGAAACAGACAAATGACCCAATTAAAAATGGGAAGATAACAGGCATTTCACAGTAGAGGAAATTCAAATGATGAATAAATATATGAATAGATGCTCAATGTAATTAGTAAGAAAAGAAAGAAAATTAAAACCACAGTGAAGTACCCCTACATATTCAAAGAAAAGCTAAAACTAAGAGACAGACGATACCAATGTTCATGAGGATGTGAAGCGACCGAATCCCTCATATTATTTTGGTAAGAGAACAAATTGGGAAAACCACTTTGGAAAACTGCTAGGCAATAAGTACCAAAGTTTAACATATAGTATACCTTGGGACTAAGCAATTTAGCTTCTTGGTGTATACCCAACAGAAAGGCATGCATATGCACACCAAGAGACTGGACAAGAAGATTTATAGTAGCAATATTTAAAATAGCCAAAAACTGAAACTCAGTTGTCTATCAACCATAGAAATGATAAATTCAGGGCACTTGGGTGGCTCAGTTGGTTAAGCGACTGCCTTCGGCTCAGGTCATGATCCTGGAGTCCTGGGATGGAGTCCGGCATCAGGCTCCCTGCTCAGCAGGGAGTCTGCTTCTCCCTGTGACCCTCCCCCCTCTTGTGCTCTCTCTCCCATTCTCTCTCTAATAGTAATAATTAAAAAAATGATAAATACACTGTTGTATTTTCATGCACTAGAGTACTATGAGATGAAAATGAACACTACAATATAGATGAATCTCACAAAAATATTGAATGAAAGAAGACACATCTTCTTAATGATAAAAAAGAAGACACGCGGGGCACCTGGGTGGCTCAGGCGTTAAGCGTCTGCCTTCGGCTCAGGTCATGATCCCGGGGTCCTGGGATCGAGCCCCGCATCAGGCTCCCTGCTCAGTGGGAAGCCTGCTTCTCCCTCTCCCACTCCCCCAGCTTGTGTTCCCTCTCTCCCTGTGTCTCTGTCAAATAAATAAATAAAAATTAAAAAAAAAAAGAAGACATGCATAAAAGAGTACATAATATATTTGTATTTCTATAAAATGCAAAATCAGGCAAAAATAAACTATAATGTTTATATCTGGAAAGAAGAGAGGGTGGTAGTGATGGGGATAAAGGCGTAAAAGGAAGTTTCTGGGGATCCTGGTAATGTCTATTTCTTGACTTGAATGATGATTACACAGGTGTGTTATCTTTTATTTCATTGAGCACTTATGATTTATATTTTTTCATGCATGTTATAGTTCAACTTCTTTTTTTTTAAGATTTTATTTATTTATTTGACAGAGCGAGTACAAGCGGTGGCTGGGGCAACAGGCAGAGGCTGAGGGAGAAGCAGGCTCCCCACAGAGCAGGGGGAGCCCGATGTGGGGCTTGATCCCAGGATTCTGGGATCATGACCTGAGCCGAAGGCAGTCGCTTAACCAACTGAGCCACCCAGGCGCCCTATAGTTCAACTTTTTTAAAAGGTGTAAAGTTTTGGCTGCTACACCAAGAAGTCTGGCTCTTTCTCACAGTGAAAGGTTACTCTGGAAATGAAATCAACACTTTCCTTGGACCAGATTATTAAGGAATTGGGGTTTCCCTGCCAAACTCCTTCATACTTTTAGAATAAAGACCAGTCTTGCCAGATCAACCACTTAAGTGGAACCAGAAATCCATATTTTCATTTGAAAGCCCCTACTGTTTAACTATCAACAACCCATTCAACTGTTTTAAACGTGAGTTTAAACAGTCCAAACAAAATGCATCTGTAGCTACATTAAGCCCCAGAACTCCAGTTCTGACTTATGGACAAACAGGGAAATGCCTTCTCTCACAGATATTTTAGCTCTTGCCATACCCATGTTTCCAAAAGATACAGCCAATTACCCACTTTTCCAGACAGGGATTTTTTTTTTTTCCCCCTGAATCCTTGCCTTTTTTTTTTTTTTTTTTCTCTTTTCTAAAAAGCAGGACTGGACACCATGGATTTCCATCTCTTTCTCTCACAATGAGACAGAAAGGAAACACTTTTGAAGGGTGAGGAGAGTGGAGAACCATGGGCATTGCTTTTTTTTTTTTCTCCATAGGATTTTCCTTGAAAAATCTCTTCTGGATTTGTGTTTTGAATTCCCTAATAGACTCTAATACTCAACCACTCACCCTCCTCCTAAGGATGATGTCCAACCCTGCAATGGCTGCCCCTGGAGTCCCACAGGGGCACAGGTAAGGAGATTGAGAGCTTCCCTCAGTCCCCTCACCCAGATTAAAGCATTAATCAATCCAAACCTTAGGTTGCACAATGAGACAACACAGGAGCCAATGATGAGAGGCAAGCATGTTACTCCCCCAAGCCAGAAGGACAAATCCCACAGTCAGAATCTTGTACCCCGTGAATGGATCCATGACAGCCTAGACTTTTCTCTTAAATATCCAGTATGAACCACGGATCCATGTACAGCATACAACAATAAAGGTTTAGGGGCGCCTGGGTGGCTCAGTCATTCAGCGTCTTCGGCAGATGCTGAACGACTGAGCCACCCAGGCACCCCTAGGCCTTCCAACATTAAAGAGTGAGTTAACTTTGGCAACTTTCCAAGAAAGGGCGTGGAAATTGTTATGTGGCATAAATGCATGTTCTGCCTGGTACTGCAAACTCTTCCAGGCCCTGTGTCTCTCAAAATCCACCTTTTTTTTTTTTTTTTTTTAAAGATTTTATTTATTTGCAAGAGAGAGAATGAGAGACAAAGAGCATGAGAGGGAGGAGGGTCAGAGGGAGAAGCAGACCCCCTGCTGAGCAGGGAGCCCGATGCGGGACTCGATCCCGGGACTCCAGGATCATGACCTGAGCCGAAGGCAGTCGCTTAACCAACTGAGCCACCCAGGCGCCCTCAAAATCCACCTTTTTAAGTCCTAGTCCCCCATCCCACCCTTTTCAGCCCCTGGAATCATAGAGTCTCACTTTCTGTCCTTTGGAACCAATACAGCTTCCTGTAAGCAGGCAGATTCCATTCTGCGGTGCCAAGAACCCTCTACCCCCACCCCAGGCCTTTGCATGAAGTCTGGCTTACACATCTGAGGACTTACTTTTTTCACAACTGTTTTAGGTAATAATTCACCATATCCAAAAGCCATCAGTGAGAGAATTTACATTTTGTCATTCACTTTAAATTTTCACAAAATGTATTTGGTGTTCATTGTAGTTGTTTTATTGATATATTATGACTCTATAATGGGAAGACTTTGGGATGACAAATTCCCACTGTAGGAAAAGGGTATCTATCTGAGAGCATCAGAGTGGATTATTCCAGAGGACAATGATTAGCAAGAATAACAGATATAAAGGCAGCTACCACTCCTAGGGCTGAGTTCCAAACCTTTTGGAGAGGACTCAATTCATGGCCCACTGAATGGCAGAGAAGTCACTGTGGTGTCACAGCAGTGGAACTTGCTATAAACCTACCCTCTGGAACCTCCTGGAAATCAGTGCTTTAAGGTGTTAGTGAGAGATGTTCAAGGGGAATACCAGGTGAATGCAAAACACTGCACCCAGCCGAGCCCAGTCACTAGGAATACACGAAACCCACAGTGCACTCATCCAGAGCATTTTCTAGCTACCTCAGCTCCCTGGATGTGTTATGAGCCCCACCCACCCAGATCTCCTGTCACAGCTTTGTCCCATTTTAGATTTCCTCTTTGGTCACTTTATAATTCTGAAGCTGCAACTTTTCCAGTGCCCACTTCCACAAGCAAATTTCAGGTCTTTTTCAATATAAAGTGCCATATTTGTTGTAGTATTTATGTATTTCACAAATGGGTATGAAGTGTGAAATCACACTATTGTTTTAGTAGGTTCATATCTTTTTTTTTAATGCGTCACTGACAGGTTTTGAGGATTATGCCCCTAATCCCATTTTTCCCATAAGCCCCATGGTTTTCACTGTGTGATTTAGTGGTTTTTAGGAATGCATATGTTGTGTTATTGCAGAACTGACTGTATATACAACTCTAGGCTAAAACATTTTAAAAATCTTGGTGAAATGGGTGATTTTCTAGGGAATTTTCAAAACTGATGTAAGAAGAAGTTAAAATCCTTAACTGATCACAAATCACAAAGGAGCTTTTTTTAGGTTATCAACAATATACTACCAAGAAAGATGTCTAATTGGCTTTGAGGGTAAATTCTTTCAAATGCTCTAGAAATAAATCATTTCTATACTGTATAAATGCTGCCGAACACTGGGAAAAATGGAATATCTCCCAATTCATTTTATGAAACTAACAGAAACCTGGACACCGACTCCTGGCTAACATACACAACATAAAAAAAAATTCAAAACCTCCTATCAATCTCACTTAAAAGTACAGATGTAACGATTATAAACAAAATATAAGCAAATCAGATTCAACCACATTTTTAAAGGATCATAATGATGCTGTGCCCAATTTGGATTTATCACAGGAGAACTAGTTAAACATTAGGAAATCTATTAATATAGTTCATTGTATAAATAGAAAGCACAATTCAAATAGGTACAAAACCAGTACTCTGTGAAATTAAACATTCAATAATTATTTTAATGAACAAAAGCTCTAGAAAAGTAGGAATAGATAAGTATTTCTATATCATGAAAAAAAAATTTAAATCTATCTCAAACCAACAGCTAATATCAAAAGATAAAAGGTAAAACACCAAAAATTTTCCTGTTAAGTAACATGGTGCTATTACTATAATACTAGGATTATAAAGTGCTTACTAAGTAAAGTACCAGCCAATATTCCAAGAATTTTACATTCAGTAGTTAAATCCTCAGAACAAACCTATGATGGAACTATGCCCAAGGTTACACAGTAGGGCATAAACAAAGTTTCTGTTATTCACAGATGATATTGTTACCTAGAAACCCAAGGCAAGCACCTGAAAAATTGCTGGAATCAATTATAATTCAGTAACATAGCTGGTTATAAAATATTTAAACAGGGGCGCCTGGGTGGCTCAGTCGATTAAGCGGCTGCCTTTGGCTCAGGTCATGATCCCAGGGTCCTGGGATCGAGCCCCACGTCGGGCTCCTGGCTCAGCCGGGAGTCTGCTTCTCCCTCTCCCTCTGCCTGCCTCTCTGCCTACTTGTGCTCTCTCTCTCTATCTCTCTGTCAAATAAATAAATAAAATCTTTAAAAAAAAAAAAAAAAAAATATTTAAACAAAAACTAATAGCTTCCTTTCAGCTGGAGCGGCCATCTTCCAGTAATTCGCCAAAATGATCAACACAAAGGGAAAGAGGAGAGGTACCCGCTATATGTTCTCTAGACCTTTTAGAAAACATGGAGTTGTTCCTTTGGCCACATACATGCGAATCTATAAGAAAGGTGATATTGTGGACGTAAAGGGAATGGGCACTGTTCAAAAAGGAATGGCCCAGAAATGTTACCATGGCAAAACTGGAAGAGTCTACAATGTTACTCAGCATGCTGCTGGCATTGTTGTAAACAAACAAGTTAAGGGCAAGATTCTTGCCAAAAGAATTAATGTACGCACTGAGCATATTAAACACTCAAAGAGCCGAGATAGCTTCCCGAAGCGTGTGAAGGAAAATGATCAGAAAAAGAAGGAAGCCAAAGAGAAAGGTACTTGGGTTCAACTGAAGCGCCAGCCTGCCCCACCAAAAGAAGCACACTTTGTGAGAACCAATGGAAAGAAAGGAGCCCGAACTGCTGGAACCCATTCCCTATGAATTCATGGCATGATAAATGTAAAGAAAATAAAAGACCTCAAGACTGTAAAAATGTTTCTCTTAATTGAGTAGAAGTGTGGTGTCCTTTCCCCCAAAAAAATATTTAAAGCAAACTTTGTGTCCTAATTCATTGGGTGATGTCCTTATTCAAACTTAGTGGCTTTTTTCTTGCTGAAAGAGTGAGGTGGTTTATTGTAGAACAATATACTCAGTTGGTTAGGAAACTGCCAGATACTACTTTAAAAATATTTATAGTTGGGGGCGCCTAGGTGGCTCAGTTGGTTAAGCGACTGCCTTCGGCTCAGGTCATGATCCCAGGGTCCTGGGATCGAGTCCCGCATCGGGCTCCCTGCTCCTTGGGAGCCTGCTTCTCCCTCTGCCTTTCTCTCTCGCTGTGTCTCTCTCTGTCAAATAAATAAATAAAATCTTTAAAAAAAATATTTATAGTTGGAAATAGTCCCTCCAAATCCCTAAGAAAAAAGAATTTAAAAAATATGTGAAAGGTTATCTGTTGCATTGCATTTAAGCTCAGGGAAAGTTGAGTTTTTTTTTGTTTTTTGTTTTTTTTAAAGATTTTATTTATTTATTTGAGAGAGAGAATGAGAGAGAGAGAGAGAGAGAGAGAGAGCATGAGAGGGGGAGGGTCAGAGGGAGAAGCAGACTCCCTGCTGAGCAGGGAGCCCCGATGCGGGACTTGATCCGGGACTCCAGGATCATGACCTGAGCCGAAGGCAGTCGCTTAAGCAACTGAGCCACCCAGGCGCCCAGGGAAAGTTGAGTTCTTGTAATTGTATCCTGTCTTAAATAGCTGTGTTTTAAGGATAAAAAACTTGCCTTTGAAGCCTACTATTTAAAAACAGATGGTTTAGGGCGCCTGGGTGGCTCAGATGGTTAAGCGTCTGCCTTCGGCTCAGGTCATGATCTCGGGGTCCTGGGATCGAGTCCCCAATCGGGCTCCCTGCTCCTTGGGAGCCTGTTTCTCCCTCTGCCTTTCTCTCTCGCTCTGTCTCTCATGAATAAAGAAAAAAAAAAAAAACAAAACACAGATGGTTTAAAGCACTGTCTGGTTCCTACTAAATTGTTTTCCCTGTCATTTCCTGTTACGGTTTTCCTGTATGGTGCTCTAGCTCTTAGGAAAAATGTATTTCTTGGAATTGCTCTTTCGTGCCCCAGTTCCTTTGTACTTGTCTTTGCTGAAATACCTACACTTTAAGTTGGTGAAAACAAAACAAAACAAAACAAAAACTAATAGCTTTTCCATATACTTTCCCACATACTAGCAATGATTAGTCACCAAAGTTTCAACAGAAATGAATTTTTAATTTTCTGGGAATAAAGTGATAAAAGTATAATATGTATATGAATTTAACTTCAAAACTTTACTAAATGACATGGAAAAAGTTAAATAGAGAGATGTATCATGTTCTTGGACAGGAATACACAGTATTGTAAATACCTTCATTCTCTCAAAATTAATTTATAAACTTAATGCAATTATGAGTAAAATTCCAAAGGGGTATTTCTTTCTTTTTTTTTTTTAAATTTTATTATGTTATGTTAGTCACCATACAATACATCATTGGTTTTTGATGTGGTGATCCACGATCCATTGTTTTTGTATAACACACAGTGCTCTATGTGCCCTCCCTAATACCCATCACCGGGCTAACCAATCCCCCCTCCCTCCTCCCCTCTAAAACCCTGTTTGTTTCTCAGAGTCCATAGTCTCTCATGGTTCATCTCTCCCTCCAATTCCCCCTCTCCATTTTTCCCTTCCTTCTCCTAATGTCCTCCATGTTATTCCTTATGTTCCACAAATAAGTGAAACCATATGATAATTGACTTTCTCTGCTTGACTTATTTCACTTAGCATAATCTCCTCCAGTCCCATCCATATTGATGTAAAAGTTGGGTTTTCATCTTTTCTGATGGCTGAGTAATATTCCATTGTATATATGGACCACATCTTCTTTATCCATTCATCTGTTGAAGGGCATCTGGGCTCTTTCTACAGTTTGGCTATTGCGGACACTGCTGCTATGAACATTGGGGTGCATATGGCCCTTCTTTTCACTACATCTGTGTCTTTGGGGTAAATACCCAGTAGTGCAATTGCTGGGTCATAGGGTGGCTCTATTTTTAAATTTTTGAGGCACCTCCACACTGTTTTCCAAAGTGGCTGTACCAACTTGCATTCCCACCAACAGTGTAAGAGGGTTCCCCTTTCTCCACAACCTCTCCAACATTTGTTGTTTCTTTCCCTGTCCACATCTGCCATTCTAACTGGTGTAAGGTGGTATCTCAATATGGTTTTGATTTGGATTTCCCTGATGGCTAATGATGTGACCATTTTTTCATGTGTCTGTTAGCCATTTGTATATCTTCTTCAGAGAAGTGTCTTTTCATATCTTCTGCCCACTTTTTGACTTATTTGTTTTTTGGGTGTTGAGTTTGAGAAGTTCTTTATAGACCTTGGATACCAGCCCTTTATCTGTATTGTCATTTGCAAATATCTTCTCCCATTCTGTGGGTTGCCTCTTTGTTTTGTTGACTGTTTCCTTTGCTGTGCAGAAGCTTTTTATCTTGATCAAGTCCCAAAAGTTCATTTTTGCTTTTGTTTCACTAGCTTTTGGAGATGTATCTTGAAAGAAGTTGCTGTGGGTGATGTCAAAGAGGTTACTGCCTATGTTCTCCTCTAGGATTTTGATGGATTCCTGTCTCACATTGAGGTCTTTCATCCACTTTGAGTTTATCTTTGTGAATGGTGTTAGAGAATGGTCCAGTTTCATTCTTCTGCATGTGGCTGTCCAATTTTCCCAGCACCATTTATTGAAGAGACTGTCTTTTTTCCATTGCATGTTTTTTCCTGCTTTGTCAAAGATTATTTGACCATAGAGTTGAGGGTCCATACCTGGGTTCTCTATTCTGTTCCATTGGTCTATATGTCTGTTTTTGTGCCAGTACCATGCTGTCTTGGTGATCACAGCTTTGTAATATAGCTTGAAATCAGGCAACGTGATGCATGGAATATTTTTCCATCTTTTTGTGTCTTCTTCAATTTCTTTCATGAGTGTTTTGTAGTTCCTAGAGTATAGATCCTTTACCTCTTTGGTTAGGTTTATTCCGAGGTATCTTATGGTTTTTGATGCTATTGTAAATGGAATTGTTTCTCTAATTTCTCTTTCTACAGTTGCGTTGTTAGTGTGTAAGAAAGCAACTGATTTCTGTGCATTGATTTTGTATCCTGCCACATTACTGAATTGCTGTATGAGTTCTAGTAATTTGGGGGTGGAGTCTTTTGGGTTTTCCACATAAAGTATCATGTCGTCTGCGAAAAGAGAGAGTTTGACTTCTTCTTTGCCAATTTGAATACCTTTTATTTCTTTTTGTTGTCTGATTGCTGTTGCTAGGACTTCTAGTACTATGTTGAACAATAGTGGCGAGAGTGGGCATCCTTGACGTGTTCCTGATTCTAAAGGGGTATTTCTTAAATATATTTTTTAATATTTTATTTTTAAAAAATTTTGGGGGGCGCCTGGGTGGCTCAGTCGGTTAAACGTCCACTTTGGGCTCAGGTCATGACCCCAGGGTCCTGGGATAGAGCTCCATGTCAGGCTCGCTCAGGGGGGAGTCTGCTTCTCCCTCCCCCTCTGCCCCTCCCCCTTTCTCATGCGCACATGCGCGTTCTCTCTCAAATAAATAAAATCTTTTAAAAAATTAAATAAAAATAAATTTTTTAAATTTAAATTTAAATTCAATTTAGTTAACATATAGTGGATTATTAGTTTCAGGGGTAGAATTTAGTGATTCATTAGTGGCATATAACACCCAGTGCTCATTACATCAAGTGCCTTTCTTAATGCCCATCACCCAATTACCCCATCCCTTTCCCCACATCCCCTCCAGCAACCCTCAGTTTATTTCCTATAGTTAAGAGTCTCTTATGGTTTGCCTCCCTCTCTGTTTTTATCTTATTTTATTTTTCCTTCCCTTCCCCTATTTTCATCTGTTTTGTTTGTTTTTTAAATTCCACATATGAGTGAAATCATATGGTATTTGTCTGTCTCTGAGGGGGTATTTTTAATCTAACAAAATAATCATTGGGTTCATCTGGGAGAAAATGTTCAAAAATCACCAAGAAAATGCTTAAGTAATGAGAGGTACTTTGATCTTAAAATGTGCTCTGAACTAAAATGTGCTTTAAACGACAGTAAATAAAAAACGACAGTAAATAAAAAAATTATACTGAAAATAGACTAGAGAGACTAATAAAACTGCAAAATCCAACTGCATGCTAGAGAGAAAACCTAGACTCAGACCAAGCATAGTAATTAGCATGTGACAGAAGTAACATTTCAAACCAGTACAGAATAAAGACATTATTCAATAATGATATTGTGGTAATTTGGGTGAAATTTTCTTTTCTTTTTTTTCTTAAAGATTTTAAAAATTTATTTATTTGACAGAGAGAGACACAGCAAGAGAGGGAACACAAGCAGGGGAAGTGGGAGAGGGAGAAGCAGGCTCCCCACCGAGCAGGGAGCCCGACGCGGGGCTCAATCCCAGGACCCTGGGATCATGACCTGAGCCAAAGGCAGATGCTTAACCGACTGAGCCACCCAGGCGCCCCTGGGTGAAATTTTCTAATTAAAGAATTAAACTTTTGATAAAACAAAAAACCTATTATTTTTTGAAAGTAAAGATTTACTTACTCTTGCATTTAAAAAGACTTTTTATTGTAGTATAATACACATAACATGAAATTTATTATTTTAGCATTTTAAAGTGTACAATTCAGTGACATTAAGTACATTCACAATATTGTGCAACTGTCATCACTATCTGCTTCCAGATCTTTTAATCACCCCAAAGAAAACCCCGTATCCATTAAGCAGTCAACCCCCATTTTTCCCTCCTTCCCACTGGCAACCATGAACTTTCTGTCTATGGATTTGCCTATTCTAGACATTTCATATAAATAGAAACATATATATTGTGCCTTTTGTTTCTGGCTTCTCTCATTTCACATAATATTTCCAAACTCATCCATGTTTTAGCATGAATCAGTACTTCATTACTTTTAACGGCTGAATGATATTCCATTGTACGGATATACTACTTTTTGTTTGTCATTCATCAGTTGATGGACATTTGGGTTGTTTCTACCTTTTGGCTATTATGAATAGTACTGCTACAACCATTTGTGTACAAGTTTTTGTGTGGACCTATGTTTTCAATGCTCTTGATTTATGAATTTTAGGAGTGATTTCCACTTCTGCAAAAAGGCCTTTGGGATTTTGATAAGGATTGCATTGAATCTGTAGATCACTTTGTAGTATGATAGATATAGTATTGTCATCCTAACAATATTAAGTCTTCCAAACCATGAATTTGGATGTATTTCCATTTATTTCGATCTTCCTTAATTTCTTTCAGCAATTTTTTGTAGTTTTTAGTGTACAAGTCTCACACCTCTTCGGTCACTTTATTTCTAAGTATTTTATTCTTTTTATGTATTGTAAATGGAATTGTTTTTATTTATTTATTTATTTTTTTTTTTTTTAAAAGATTTTATTTATTTATTTGACACACAGAGAGAAAGCACAAGTAGGCAGAGAGGCAGGCAGAGAGAGAGGCAGAAGCAGGCTCTCCACTGAGCAGGGAGCCCGATGCGGGACTCGATCCCGGGACTCCAGGATCATGACCTGAGCCGAAGGCAGTCGCTTAACCAACTGAGCCACCCAGGCGCCCTATTTTTTTTTTTAAAGATTTTATTTATTTATTTGACAGAGAGACACAGTAAGAGAGGGAACACAAGCAGGGGGAGTGGGAGAGAGAGAAGCAGGCTTCCCGCCGAGCAGGGAGCCCAATGCAGGGCTTGATCCCAGGACCCTGGGATCATGACCTGAGCCGAAGGCAGACGCTTAATGACTGAGCCACCCAGGTGCCCCTGGAATTGTTTTTTAAATGTCATTTTTAGATTGCTAATTGCCAATGAATATAAATACAACTGGTTTTTGTGTGTTTTGTATCCTGCAACTTTGCTGAATTGGTTTATTAGCGCTAATAAACACACATTGCGTGTTTTTAGGAATTTGTCCATTTCATCCAGATTATTTAATTTGTTGTCATGCAACTGTTCAGAATATTCTTCTATAATTTTTTTTTTTTTACTGTAAGGTCAGTATTAATGTTATCACTTTCATTTCTGATTTTATTAATTTGAGTCTTCTTTCTTTTTTTTTTCATAGTCTGGCTAAAGATTTGTCAATTTTGTTTATCTTTTCAAGGAACCAACTTTTGGTTTAATGGATTTTCTCTATTATTTTTGTATTCTCTACTTTGGTTATCTCCACTCTAATCTTTATTATTTCCTTCCTTCTGCTCTCTTTAGGTTTAGTTTGCTCTTTTTCTAGTGTGTGTGTGGGGGAGTGTGCTTTATAAGCTTGACACCAAAGGATAAAAATCATAAAAAAACCCTGACAGCTTAATTACAAGAAAAACATTTAACTTATATACATAAAAAAACACATGAATAAATTAAAAGACAAAAAACAAACTGGAAAAATATTTAAAACCTTTGTCAGACAAAGGTTAACATTCTAAGAGCTCCTGCAAACAGTAAAATGAACATCCTAGCAGAAAAGTAGGCAATAGACAGCCTAAGAAAAAGAATGAAAGAAAAATCACCCTAATGGTTACTAAACATATAAATTCTGAATCATAACTGTAAATAAAGAAATTAAAATTAAAAGAAATAAAGACATAATATTTCTCTGTTAATTTTCTTACTGGGGTGAAATTCATGTAACACCAAAATTAATCATTTTAAAGTAAGCAATTCAGTGGCATTTAGTACAGTCACAATGTTATGTAACTACCACATCTATCTAGTTCCAAAAATTTTCATCACCCCAAGAGGAAACCTAGTACCCATTAAAAGCAGTTACTCCTCACTCACCCTCCCCCCAGCTGCTAGCACCATCGATATATTTTTTTCCATCAAAGAGGAAATAAAACAGTGGTAATTCACCTATCTGTACATCAGAATCACCTGGGAAGCCTCAATAATTCCAATGCCCAAGGGCACATCCCAGACCAATTAAATCAGAATCTTTGGAAATGGGACCAGGGTATCAGTATTTTTTAAGGTTCTCCACATGAGGACACCTGGGTGGCTCAGCTGGTTAAGCATCTGCCTTCGGCTCAGGTCACGATCCCAGGAAACTGCGATCAAGTCCCTCATCGGGCTCCTTGCTCAGCAGGGAGCCTGCTTCTCCCTCTGCCCGCCATTCCCCCTGCTTGTACTCTCTTTCTCTCTCTCTCTGACATAAAAATAAATAAAATCTTTAAAAAAAAAAAAAGGTTGTCCACATGATTCCAATGTACAGACAAGGTTGAGAATCACTAATTTAAAAGAATGATAATATCCAACATTAATTCTAGTGACAGTGTATCCTAGTATAGGGTGCTCTGTAATTTGTGCAACTTTTTGAAAAAACTGTCTGGCAATAATAATAGCTCACATTTATTGAGCTCTTATCATGTTCAGACACTAGGCTAAGTGTGTTATTAGTTCTTTTAATCCTCACAGCAGCCCTATGGAGCAGTGTGCTATCACCCTCATTTTACAGATGTACAAATAGAGATACAGAGAAACTAAATGATGTAACTAAATAACATAGTAAGTAAGTGTTTTTAATCCATGCTTTAGCCACTACTCTACACTGTAGACTGCCATCTTTTATTTTATTTTTATGTTTTTTAAAGATTTATTTATTTATTTGACAGAGAGACACACAGAAAGCATGCAAGAGAGGGTGGAGGGGCAAAGGGAAAGGGAGAAGCAGACTCCCTGCTGAGCAGGGAGCCCCAATGCAGGGCTCGATCCCAGGACCCTAAGATCATGACCTGAGTCAAAGGCAGATGCTTAACCAACTGAGCCACCCAGGCACCACAAATGCCATTCTTTAAAATTTCCTTCTGGAAAGTTATCCCAAGGAAATCATCCTGGATGTGCACAAGAATTTTCAGTGCATGCTGTTTAAAAATGAAAATTGAAAACAATTTAAATACCCAGGTGTACAATATGAAATTATTAAGTTACATAAATTATGTGATTGAATATGAGGTAGCTATTTTATTTATTATTTTTATTTTTTTTTTAAAGATTTTATTTATTTGACAGAGAGAGACACAGCGAGAGAGGGAACACAAGCAGGCGGAGTGGGAGAGGGAGAAGCAGGCTTCCCACGGAGCAGGGAGCCCAATGTGGGGCTCGATCCCAGGACCCTGGGATCACGACCTGAGCCGAAGGCAGACGCTTAACAACTGAGCCACCCAGGTGCCCCAAGGTAGCTATTTTAAAGATTTTATTTATTTATTTGTCAGAGCGAGAGAGAGCACAAGCAGGGGGAGCAGCAGGCAGAGAGAGAAACAGGCTTCCCACTGAGCAAGGAGCCCGATGTGGGACTTGATCCCAGGACCCCGGGATCATGACCTGAGCCGAAGGCAGACATTTAACCGACTGAGCCACCCAGGCGCCCTGAGGCAGCTATTTTAAATGGGTAGTTGAATATATGTGTACACAGCTGAATGATTCCAAATGCTAATAGTATCTCCGAATGATAGATTGTGGATAACTTTTATTTTCTTCTTTTTTGTATATGTGTATTTCCTAATTTTTCTATAATGCTTATGTATTTTTTGGTTTTTAAAATAAGTTTAAAGGGGCACCTGGCTGGCTCAGTTGGTGGACTGTGGGACCCTTAATCTCAGGGTTATGAGTTCAAGCCCTATGTTCGGTGAAGAGTTTACTTAAAAAAAAAATCTTTAAAAAAATAAAATAAGTTTGAAATGTTAACTGTCTTCATCAACAAACCTCCTCTATCCCTTTGCCCTTGGGATACAGTATAATCTAGAGACCTTACACAAAACCTATCATGCTCCCATCATCCCCTCTCCATTTTTGAAACTTTTGGGTTCCAGTCTGTATTATCCCAAGCTGTCTCTAGTCCAGATGAAAAGAGAATCAGATGTCACTACTTTAACCCACAAACTCAACTTGTTTCCTTCCCCCTTTACCCCTATGCCTTCATTTCTTCAAAACAAACATCAAATCCACCCTCTAGTGTTGCACGGTTGAGGAGCTAAATGTGACTAAGGACTTAAAAAGAAAAGCATAGAAATAAAACCTATCCCACCCCTTCTCAAATATTTTTTTTCCTTTCTTGTTTTTGGCGGCAGTGGCGGGGGGCTTCTCCTTTTATCTTTTTTCTCCTTTTCCCTGAAAAGAAATAGATAATGTACCACCACTTCCCCACCCCCCCCCCACACCATCCTGGATTCAGGTCATACTTACTGTTACTATCCAGCCACTTACTATGCATCTTGTATAACTTGCTTCACCTGTTTCTTCTGTAACTAAATTAATCATATCTACCTTATTTGCATTACAAAGTAGTGGTGTTGATAAATATAACCTGCAAATGTTCTGAAGATATAAAATACACTTTATAAATTCTGAAGGGGGCAATTTTTTTCCTAATTTCTTCTTTTGCTCTCCTGCCTCCTTTGACTACTTGTTAGATTTTCTTCCTTTTCTGCTCCTTCTCCTTCCCATTTTCTACCTCCTCACCTCTGTTCATTTATTCATTCTGCAAACATTGATCAACAGTTGGGTCAGGCACACTGCTAGGGTTCTTTGAAGAGCTCACAGCTAAAGTGGGGAACCAGGCTCGTAGACCAGTAGCTACAGTATGATGTCTAAGTACTAGAACGGCACAGAGGACCCTGCAACAAAATCTGGGCACAGGAAGTCTTCACAGAGGAAGTGGTGGTATGAAGAGGGCCTTGAAGGATGAAATAGTTCACAGATAGGCAGAGGTGGGAGAGAAGAGCTTCCCAGATAGAAGGGCCACATGCACAGAGAGAAACATGGGTAATCCCAGAAAGGCAGAGGCAGAAAATGCAGTTAGAATGGAAGGTTACAGCCACATCAGGGATGTTTTTAAACCTGACTAGAGAGTTTGGATTTAACAACCCAGCTCAGGGGTTTCTGGTTTTGTTTTTGTTGTGGTCTCGGGAGTGGGCTGGCAGGATCATTGAGTGGTCTCAGTGCAGTGCAACATGAAAACATGGGGCCCCTTGTTCAAAGATTATTATGAATTTCAAAATGGGGATGGCAGAGCATTAAGCCCAGCACAGGCCCTTCTGAGCACGGGGCTCTGTGTGACTGTACAGTTTGAGCACCCACGAAGTCAGCCCTGATGAAAGGCAATGGTAATATGGACAGGACTGGCACAATACACAGGAACTGACCCAGGCAGTACAGGAAATGAGGCAGTTGGGATCCCACAGTGAGGTCTGTGAACTATCTGAAGTATTTAAAATATTTAGTAGAGGGGCGCCTGGGTGGCTCAGGTTAAGCATCTGCCTTCAGCTCAGGTCATGATCCCAGAGTCCTGGGATCAGTCCCGCATCAGGCTCCCTGCTCAGCGGGAAGCCTGCTTCTCCCTCACCCACTCCCCCTGCTTGTGCTCCCTCTCTTGCTGTCTCTCTCTCTGTCAAATTAAAAAAAAAAATCTTAAAAAAAAAAAAATTTAGTAGAAATGAACCCTAGGAAAATTTTAATAAATTTGAAACAAAAACGGGTAAAAGGTTACATCATAAATGCAATGTTGTAAAAAGAGACTAAAGAGGGTGTCTCGGTTGTGGCCGCTGTAACAAAATACCACAGACTGGGTGGCTCATAAACAACAGAAACAGTTCTGGAGGCTGGAAGTCCCAGATCAGAGTGCCAGCATGGTCAGGTTCTTGTGCAGGGGGAGTGACTGAGGGAGAGGGAGAAGCAGATCCCCAGCTGAGCAGGGAGCTGGGACTCTATCCCAGGACCCTGGGATCATGACCTGAGCTGAAGGCAGATGCTTAACAGACTGAGCCACCCAGGTGCCCTTGGGAGGACTTTTTGAGGGAAAAGCCAAAATCAGAAAAGACTCTCTCCCATGTCCAACCGAGGAAAGAGCTCTTTGATGGGCCCAACCCCCTCTGTCTATGCGTTGATTTGGAATTTTGTTAGACCCCATGCTCCAGCATATACCCCTCTGGGTTCACATTACCATCCCATCCCCATCTTAGCCCCTTCCTGGTCTCCCACCCTTCCCCTCTTCCCACTGTCTGACAAGACTTGCCGAGGTCTTTCTTCTTTTTGCAGTGGCTACACTGTCATTTATTTGAGGAGAGGAAAGGGTCACCAAATTTGGCTGCCTTATCCCTTGTGGGTGGTTTTATGGAAAGAGACGTGGGGATGAAGGAGAAGGAGGGCTAGCTGGGAAAAAGATGATATTGGGTTTGTGAGCCTGAATTTTATTTGATTTTGTTTTGCTAAATTTTGAGAAAATATGGCCCCATTTTATGAACATGATCTTGGTTTGCAAGGCAAGGGCTAAATTCTAGTAACAGCCCTGAACTGAGGTTTTAGGGGCTGAACAGAGGATGAGGATGAGTTGATATTTTCAAATACAAGTGATACAGGGCTATTACTCCACAAACCAAGAAAATGTTATTTAACAAGTTCACAGTGGTGCCAACAGGACTCCTAGCGATCAGGCCCTATGGGATCATGTGCACTAGCAGCTCTGGGAATCTACACATCTCCACCTTACTATCAGGATCCTTTGAATACAAATGCCTGCCCCAACCAGTACACACTCGCCCTCTAATGAAAGCAGAAGAGCCCCTCCTTACTCTAGCTCCCAGTCAGCTTTGTCACTTGTTGCTGACTGGCTGCCCCTGGGCCTTGGCCTTCTGGTTCAGCGTGCCACTCCTCTGAGGCCACCTTTGCCCACCCTCACCTGCTGCACTCCCAGTTCCACTTCTTGACCAGGAATGGGACTCAAGCTAATAACTGTTCAGGGCCTTTCCGATCCCATTGTAAGTTGCTCCTGCTATCTGCCAGCTGACACGTCCTTCCTGCTCATTCCTAAACAATGTCAGCTCCTGGCTCAGTGTCACTCTCTCCAATTTCTTACCTGTCCTAACACTCAGCAATTTGAAAATCCATGTAGATGAACTTGTCAACACTATATAGCTTTTCACTCCTGTAAGCTGCTCTCCATCGATAACACTGTCATCCACCCTCCTTCAATCACTCATTCTGGGCTGACCATTTCACACCTGGGCCTCTGTCCTCAAACTACAAATATGTCATCTCCTCCTCTCTCTCAGGCAGTGACTGTGGTTCCCATTTCTGAAAAAATTTCATAGACTTCCCCACCCCCATTTCTATCTAGCCATCGGAATCTGTGTCCATATAACCGGCCTGCCCATCAATTGCCATGGATGAACCATCTATATTTGTGTAAAGACAATCCTTAACTAGACTCCATCCTTCCTCACCTTCACAAGGCTATCGCTCCAGAAATTCTCCTTGCTCTCTCTTACATCACCATTTCCCCCCTCTTTTCTAAGTTATTCCTATCAGCATACAGCTATGCTTTTATTCTCTCATTTTGATAAAACCCTCCCTTGACCCAACTGATGACCGAGGTCTGTTCTGATCACTGATGTATCCGGCCCTTCTACCAGCTACTGCCCCATTTCTTCGATCCCTTTGCAGTAAAACTTTTAAAAGGAGATGACTTTACTCAGTGTCATTGATTTCTCCACTCCCATTCTCTATTAATCTTGTTATAATCAGACTTTGTTGTGACCATTCCACTGACACTGCCCTTCTTGAAGTTATCAATGACCTTTATAGTACATAATCCAACAATCAATCACCTGCTGAAGGTTCTCAGCACCCATCAGCAGTGTCTGCACCAGCCGGTCACCTCCTTCCTGATACATGCTCTTCACTTGTTTTCCAGGACACCTCACTTTCCTGGTTTCCTCTGACCTCACCGATTGTTCCTTCTCAGACTTCTTCACTGATTTCTTCTCTTCTTACAAGCTCTTGATGTTGACATGGCCCAGGGATCAGACCCTGATTCTCTTCTCTATTTACACTTACTCCCTTGTTGAGCTCATCCAGTCTCGTGGCTTTAAGGACCATCCATCTACCAATAGCTCCCAAATTTATATTTCTAGCACAGAACTCTTTCCTGAATTCCAGACTCGTAACTACCTATTCAAAATCTCCACTTGCATACATAACAGATAGATGTGGGGAAAAATGAACTCTATTTCCACCACCAGCAACTGCCCTCTAAATAAACTACTCTATCCTTAGCTTTTCCCATGTAAGTTGATGATAATGCCATCCTTCCAGTGCCTCAGGGCAAAAACAAAAATCATTCTTATTGCTTTGTTTTTTTTCTCATATCCTACATTCAGTGCATCAGGAAATCTTATTGGTTTTACCTTCAAAATGTATTTATAATCTTACTACCTCTCAATATCTCCACTACTACCACCCTGGTCTATGTCACCATAATCTCTTACCTAATTGGTCTTGCTTGTTGCTTCCACACTTACCTTCCTACAGTCTTTTCTCAACGTAACAGCCAGAATGATCCTTTTAATAATGAGATCATGTTATTTCTCTGTTTAAACTCCCTGGTGACTCCGTATTTCACTCAGTATGCATTCTCAACAGGAGCAATATCATCTCCAAGGGGATGAAAGCTGTTTCTTAGGGATCAGGGGGTAAAAAAAAATTTTTGGATATTACAATGGTTTGTGGCCCTCCGAAGGCTAAAGTACATAAACAAATGTAAGTTATGTCTATGGTATTAAAATTTTATGAGAGGGTAGCAATTAGGAAATAAAATCTAAAGAGTCTCCTAAGGGGCATAATAATGGGGGGGTGAAAGGTTGACAACAACTAACTCAGAGGAAAAACCAAATTCCTACACAGCTGTACATCATCTGGCCTCCATTACCTCCCTGAACTTTTCTCCTACTACTCTCCCTTGATCATTCAGTTTCAGCCACATTGGCTTTTTTGCTGATTCTCAAGTATATCAGTCATGCACATTCATACACACACACACTGAGCCTTTGTTACCTCTGCCATGGATACTCTCTCCCAGGTTTCCTCCAGGTTGACTCCCTCACCTCCTTTCAGTCTTTGCCTGAGTCTTCTCAATGTCTCCTCAGAGAGACCTACCATGACCACCCTATTTAATACTGTAGCATGTCCCCTCTTACCTCCACACTCTGGCCCCCATTTACCTTGATGATTTTTTCCCCATATCACTTACCATCTTCTAACACACTACTTAATTTTCCTTTTATATGTATTGCTTGTTTTCTGTCCCCATCCACTAGAGTATAAGCTCCACGAGGGTAGAGATCTTTGTTCTACCCACAGCCTCTAGAACAGTGGCTGGCATAGAATCATAGCTTTCAATAATGAATGAATTCATCCCTTCTAGCCCTAGAGGAAAAACTTAAATCCTGGAAGGAATTATAACTTCAGTTGAGTGTGAATCTATAACTGGAAAAAAAGTATGAGGCCAGGGCTGAGGATGTGACTCATGACCACATTATTAATTCTGCTTGGGACCCCCTCCTTAAGGTCATAAAAATAACTAGAAATTCAGGCATGTTAAAGCTGTATCTGGACCCTAGCCCAGGCAGAGAGGAACTTTTTGCCTGGGCTTCACATTCACGAAAGCCTCAAATGTAGGTTTTGAATGTTCCCTCTAAAGGGGGTTGGTTATATATTCAGTCAGAGACATGCCCACAAGAAAGGAAGGAGACTTTTCAGATTACAACTTAACTGGTGTCTCATTACAGCATCCTGCCTCACAGATTAACTTTGTAAACCTGGCAATTATTGTAAGACTGTCAAAATCATAAAGCTTTGTAATATCTCTGTGTTAAAAGCATTCATCTGTTAAATGTAACCATTTCAATCGTGCCACAATTTTGGAACCCTGTTTTTGCTTCTTTTTGGTTTTTCACATACTACTAAATTTGAGAAATGAGGTGGCCTGAGCTTTGAGAGAGCCTGCGTAAGTTAGATGGGCTTTGTCGCCTCTTGGCCACAGAGAACCAAGGAAGTGGACTCTCCAACATTACATGGGCTCCCAGCACTCACAGGCTGCCAGGCCCCAGACATTCAAATGCCTCCTCCCCTTTTGGCTCACCAGTGCTTCCCCCAAGATATGTACTTACAAAGCACATTCCTTCCCCTTTGCTCAGTTATCCCATAATACTCCTGGGTGGAGGCAGGGGAAAACCAGTGGGAAAGGATTACCCACAACTACAGGCCCAGGTATGAATGCTGCCACAGAGACCATCACAGCAAAGGGGCACCAGCCTCTCTGGGTTTTGTGGCTGTGATGGTTCATTTTATGTGTCACTTGGCTAGGGTACGGGACCCAGTGGTTTGGTCAAACAACAGTCTAAATTATATACAACCCTCAACAGACTTCCCAACCTCCACTCTGCCCTTCCTGGCTCTTAACCCTGAAACATCCATTCAACCAGCACTTTTTGAAGGGTAATAGTCATTATCTTTGGGAATAAAATGTTGAAACCATCACAGCCCTGACCCCCGTACTGCTCAGCTTGTAAGTGAGCTATGCAGGCAAACAAAGAGTAGCAGTGAAGTGCAGTAAGTGCTACACTAGAGATATGAGCCCCTTAGATCCTGGTGGGACAAAGTGTGTATGTTGGGAGGGGTCAAGTTAGGGGAAAATAAAGGAATGTGTAGTTTCCAGGCACTTCCCAAAGTCCCAACCTCCAAATATCATCAAAATAGGGATCCGGGTCAATATGTGAATTTGGGGGTGGGGACACATAAGCATTCAGACTATAGCAATTATCAATACTTTGAAACCCTTTGTATCTCTTTCTATCCCATCCCCCTCTCAATCCCAGAAGTAACCACTATTCCAATTTTTAAAAATCATTCCCTTGATCTTTATCGTTTTGAGAGAGATAGATAGATAATATCTCCAATTCCAAGAAGAGTGTCTGGTACACAGAAGGTGCTCAATAAACACTGGTTGAATGAAAGAATGAGAAACTTTGCTCACTACATGAGTAGTATGATTTGTGAAAATGAAACAATTCTGATGGCTGATGAACAGTGTCCTGTGAAGGGCTCCTCTGTGTTAAGTAAAATAAAAACAGGGAATTTCTGGGGTAAACTTAAATGTAGCTTTAAAAAGTAATAACTGTAGTTGGCTGATGGAGCAATGGGAAAAGCATCAGACTCAGTGCCAGCAAACTTAGACTGGAATCTGGCTCTGCCACTTGCCAGCTAGTGTGCCTGTGAGCAGGGCTCAACCTCTCTTAAATTTGCACTTCCTCATCCGCAAAATGGGGATACTATTACAGCGTGGTTAATAAGAGGGATAGGTAAGTGTATGGATAAAAATGCTCTGAAGAGTAAGTTAAAGAAAATGATGCTACGAAGTGTCATCAATATTTAAGGCCAACGGGAGCCTTTGCAAATTAAGCATCTCCACGTAATTTTGTCTCTACATCCTCCTCCCAACTTATGTTATAAACATACCTTATTTTGGGGCATCTGGTTGGTTCAGTTGGTTAGGCATCCATCTCTTGATTTTGGCTCAGGTCATTATCTCAGGGTCGTGGGATTGAGCCCCATGTTGGGCTCTGTGCTGAGTGTGGAGCCTCTTGGGATTCTTTATCCCTCTGCCCCTCCTCCCCCACTCATGTGTGCACACTCTCTCTAAAAAAAAATAAACAAACATACTTCATTAAAAAAAAAGACATCCATCTTCTCTAATGAAACTTCTCCTCAAGCAACAGTACTTAGTTTTATTTTATTGAGATATAATTCACATACGGTGACATTCATTGCTTTAAAGTGTGCAATTCAGTGGTTTTACTACATTTACAGTCTGTGTAACTGTCATCACTCTATCATCCTAGAACATTTTCATCACCAATTAGGAGTCACTCCCCATTTCCCCCTCCCCTCAGCCCCTGGCAACCACTGATCTGCTTCTTGTTTCTATGGATTTGCCTAGTCTAGACATCTCACATAAATAGAATCATACTCTGTGTGGCCTTGGATATCTGATGGCTTTCACTTGGCGTAAAGTTTTCAAGGTTTATCCATGTTGTAGGACTTATCAATACTTCATTCCTTTTTACAGCCGGATGAGAGTCCGTTGTATGGATATACCACCGTTTTATTTACCTGTTGCTGAGTTTATGGATATTTGGGTGGTTTCCGTCCTTGGGCTATTATGACTAACGCTGCTATGAACACAGGTGTGCAAGTGTTTTGAGTGGATATGTTTCCAATTCTCCCAAGTCCATCTAGGAGTGGAGCTGCTCCTAGAATAACTCTAACTGAACTTTTCCAGGAACCGCGGATGGGTTTTCCTCAGCAGCTGCAGCATTTCACAGCCCCATCAGCACTGCACAAGGACGCCAATTTCTCCACACCTTCACCAACTAGGACTTATTATTTCTAGAATCAACCTTCAATTTACCTCACCAACACTTTCTCAGTCACACTGATATTGCGGGTCTGGAAACTATTTAAATGAAAACAAAAGTTTTCGAGGTGACACTCAGGTATTAAAGAAACGACTTCAGAGTACTGTTTCTAATTTTTCCTGGCAGAGAATATTCAGCTTCGCGGCTGCCTCGCCTGGGGGGAGGAGGCGGGGGACTCGACTCACCCTCACAACGTTCCTCACAGAATCCCGGGAGGAAAAGCCATTTTGGGAACAAATCCCTGTCTTAAAGGGATAGTTTCCTGGAGTAGGGATAAGAGTAGCCTTTGACTAGCTCTTCACGTGCATTTCACGTCACTTCACTTTATTCTCTCACTCATAGTCTCACTGGCGGGCAGTTTCGCCCAAAGGGAACGTCGACCCCTCTGCGCGCAGGCGCACACCCTCAGCCCGCCCTCCTCCCTCCGGTCCCGCCCCTCCAGGCCCCTCCCTCCGCCGACACGCCCCCTCCCCTCGAGCTCTGGGGCTGACGCGCGGGGAGAGGGCTGTGAAGGAGGGCCTGCGACCAATCCGCTTGCGTCTTCGGGAAGCGGCGCTACGCACTGGTAGATTAAGGCTGATGATGTACTCGTGTTCCAATCCACACTTTGGGGGCGGGGCTAAAATCCTGAGGCGCAAAGCTGGAGGGGACCGCCTGGTGGAAGCACGTGACCTGGGTCTGGAGCCGGAAGCTACCTATCTGATAGGGAGCGCCCCCAGCACCTAAGGCTGCGATGGTGAGTGAGGACGCATGCGCGGGAGTACGCGCTAGGGGTTCTGCATCCCTGTTCCCCAATGTCTTCGGTTCCCCCCACTTGGGCCTGTACTCCGCCCTTACCTCCTATCCACCCCGGACGCAGAGAGAATGGAGATGGGAGGGGAGGCGACGTAGAGGGTTGAAGAGGGGTCCGTGCGAGGGTGTATGGGAGCTGGGGAATAGTCTGCGGGGGTGGGGCGGCCCACCGGGGGAACTGGAGATGGGGCGGGGTGAGGGAAGGAAACAGTGGTGCTGCGGAGGCCAAGGGAGTCCAGGTTCAGAGGGTGAGAAGGTGGGAAGCTCGGCATGATCAGTGTTGAAGGCTTTGTAGAGGAAAGAGGGTCTGGAAGAGACCTAGCTGGGGAAAGAGGTTGGGGGGGGCCTTGTCAAGGGAGACTTGGGGTTGCAAGTGAAGGGCATCTAGGGCCATCCTGGCATGCTTCTCACTAATTGCATCTTTACCCACTAGACTTCTGCACTGACCCAGGGGTTGGAGCGAATCCCAGACCAGCTTGGCTACCTGGTGCTGAGTGAAGGCGCAGTGCTGGCGGTGCGTTCTGGGCAAGGGCACATGACCCCGTGATCCCTTTTAATATCGCCCGGGTTACCCTAAGTTGTCTGTATTCTAGGTCTTAGCTATCATGCTTGGCAGAAAGTAAGCTTTCAGTAACTAATCAAATAAATCCTGGAATCATAGTCTGGTAACTTCTGAGTTAAAAGAGGTTTAATGACTTTAACAAAGACAACTACTTGCAGGATTGTTGATAACTGATATTATCCAAGTTTTCTCGAATATGTCTTTATTTGGTATTTATTTAAGAGGCTTTGAATTTTGTTTCATAGTACAATATATGTTAAGCTCTCTAGAAGTTTTTAATGGAGCTGGTGAGCCAAGGCTTAAGGATAAAAGTTGAAAGCAATGCAAGTGGTAAAGACTAGTGAAGGAGACCAGAAAATGAAGGATTCAACCCTTGTGTTGTAACTTACATTATAATAAGGAGACTCTTGGAGGAGGTAAGAATTCCGCTGGGCTTAAAGGATGGATGGTTGTGAACAAGCAGAAAAGGAGAGTACTCAGGATTGGAGTGGTGGGTTTGTGTTGAAAAGATTTGGAAAGGTTTGGAAGAAGATATGGTAAGGAAGGATCTCATTGTGGAGGACTTTCAAGGCTGGGTTGACACATTTGGGTTAATCTTGAGGGTAATGGGAGCTTTGAAGGGTTTCGAACAGAAATGTGAGCTAAGGAAATAGTTGAGCAAAATTATTCTATTAGGTGTGAAGACAGCTGGAAGGGGTGGGATTCAGAAGTAGGGGGAACTGCTGCGAAAATCTAGGTATGAGACAGGTCTGGTGGCAGTGAGGAGAAGCAAGGAGAGGAGAAATTTTGAAGGAAGAATCAATGTATCTTGGTAATGACTAGAGATAGGTAATAGAGGGGATACTTCTTCATCTAGTAAGACTGAACCCAAGCCTAGAATGATGGTGCCTTAACAAACAGGAAATTAAGAAAGGAGGTTGATTGGGGAGCGGGTGAGGTAAGGAGAATTTTGATGACTTGACTTTAGACATTTTGATATAGAATGATAGCAGTTAGTATATATTGCCAGGAGCTGTTCTGAGCATCTCACCAATATCTCAGTGTAATCCTCACAACGAGCCCATGGATAGGAACTTGTCCCAATTTACAGATGAGAAAACAGAGGTACAGAATGTCCAAGAGAGCAAAGGGCCTGAACATGACCTAGTTGGGAGGTCCATGTTGAGGAGGTTGGGAGAGGAAATTGAGAGTCAGCAGAAAAGAGGAAGCCTAGGCCACAGTCACATCATTACCCAAGGGCTAGGTAGGAGGGAGGGGCCAAGGACAAAGAGGATGTTCGTTTATGTTTCAGATTCTGCAGACAGGGCAACAAGCAGAAAGACTGAGGAAAAGAGCTCTGGAGGGGTCCCTGAACCTGTCAGTGGTGGGTGGGCGGGCATAGATGTTTGAGTATGTAGTTATATCAGTAAGTGGGGAGAGAGGGAGAAATTTCAGCGATTAGGAAAGAATGGTCAGTAAAGAATGAGAGTCACTGCTCACTGGGCGAAGCCCCATTTTGTAAGGATGAGAAACAAGATGGCATCAAGAGGGGCAACAATATCATAGGAAAGTTTCAGGTTTATTTTTCCAAAAATGGGGGTAACCTTAGGGGTACTGGAAAGTTGAGAGGGAGAGGTTACAAATGCTAGAGCCAAAGTGACTGTTCTGGAATTCTTTCCCAATTCTTTTCCCTAATCTCTGCCATCCTTCCTCTTCCCTCTGCATACAGTCATCTGGGGATCTAGAGAATGACGAGCAGGCAGCCAGTGCCATCTCTGAGCTGGTCAGCACGGCCTGTGGTTTCCGGCTGCACCACAGCACGAGCATACCCTTCAAGCGCCTGTCGGGTGAGCCTCAGCCCCTGCCCCCCTGGTGGTGGTGGTGGGAGGGGGTGGGGGTTGCTCCCAGAGGCTTGTCTTCTCAGGGTTGGGGGGAGAAAACGGCTGTCTCCTGCCAACCTCCCACCATCTCCCCGTGGGGTCCCTGGTGCCTTTGGGATTCACCCCTGCATCAGAACTATGAGAAAGCAAGAGAGGGAAGGGGACGTAACGGAGCCCTCCTATCTTCAAATCTCTGAGCCTTGAACTATGGAATGCCTTTGGCTTTTGATCCCACCAGCTTGTGTGACCCTGTAGAGGCCGTTGTACCCCACTAACTCTGTGCTCCCTTCCCTCTCCCGGGCGGGGGAAGGTGTGTCTCCTTTCCAGTGGTCTTTGGAGAACACACACTGCTGGTGACCGTGTCAGGACAGAGGGTATTTGTGGTGAAGAGGCAGAACCGAGGCCGGGAGCCTGTTGACGTCTGAGCCTGCCAGAGGGCAAGGGGCAGAGGTGGATTGGGTCCATGGGCCTCTGTGATGAGGAAGACGCAAACCTCCTCCACCTCTTTCTTGGCTTGCTGCTAGAACTAAGGCTTTCTGCTCACCCACTTCCCCACCCCTACCTGGAAGGGCAGAGGCTTGGGAACTTTCCACTGTGTCAAGGAGAGTGAGGGCAAGGGGATCTCCCTCTTCCCTCCCTCCCTCCTAATAAACATGAGTCTGACATTCCCAGGCCCAGGGATGTGTGTATGAGAGGGTGTGACAGGGGAGGGATACACCCTAAGTCTGTCTTCTGTCTTCTAGGGAGACAGTCGTGTATATGGGCCCAGTGGGGTGGGGCAAAGTACCTGGGCATATAAAACTGGCAATCAGAGAATAGTATGGTAGGAAGGGAGCTGAGGGGAGCTACTTGGTGTGCATGCTGAAGGGAACCACTCTGAGCCCCTGGGGCCTCTGCTCCTGCCGCCAACACACAAACGAAAGTCATTCTTCTCCCTCCTGAACAGGCATTTAATAGTCTTATTTCAGTTGGAAGCAGTAGTTGGAGAATAAGTTACAGGAACAGACAGATCAAAAAAAAAAAAAAAAAAGAAAGAAAAAA
Organism: Neomonachus schauinslandi; assembly: GCF_002201575.2. Classification (NCBI taxonomy): domain Eukaryota; kingdom Metazoa; phylum Chordata; class Mammalia; order Carnivora; family Phocidae; genus Neomonachus; species Neomonachus schauinslandi. The sequence goes on along the minus strand of NC_058407.1, from coordinate 169,593,435 downwards.
GAAAAGAAAACCCCACACAACTTAAAGTGCTTCAGGCTGCAAACGTAAACATGAGGGGCAGGAGGAGGCCACCTGGCTATCTCCCCTTTCCCCGGAGACAGGAGGGTCATTGTCGGGGTCCCTTTACCATCACCACCCTCTAATCTCAGCCCTGCGGGTGGGTGGGAGGAGGGAGGGAGGGAATATCAGAGGCAGGAGGGACAACTTAATAGGAACAAGGAATACACTTTGTAAACTTAGAACCAGGGTACAGGGCGGGGGGCAAGGGAGCTCTTGGAGCCCCTGCCCTGGCCTCGGGGTGGGGCCAGCCCCCCCAGGGAGTCGGAGAAATACTGTTGGCTTAGTGCTGCAGCCATACCCGCCCATTTCACAGCTTCTTTCCTCGTCCCTCATCAGCAGACACAGACAGGCGGCCCTGTTGGGCCTCCTCATCCACGGTGGGAGGCATCCCAGGGGAGGCACAGTCTGGAGCGAGGACCCCCTCCAGGGGCTTTCGGTTTCTGGGAGTGTAAGAGGGAGGAGAGCCCACACGGTGCTACTTGACAGGCTCCACCACCAGGACCTTGCACTCACGCTTGGCAATCTTGTCCAGAGAAAGCACAGCCTTGTCCGGGGGCAGGTAGAGGGGGCGGCCCACAGGGGAGGCCACAGGGGGCGTGATGGCCCTGCGCTCCATCACGCTGCCCGACCTGGGGGAAGGCAGAGGCTGTGGGCTCCGGGTCGGACCCCGGGGAACCTTTCCTGCTCGCGCTCCAACTCCGGCCTCTACTGAGTCCAGGGGCACCCCCTCCCATGTGTCCATACCTCATGAGGTGGCTGCGGGAGGGCTGTTGGTGAGAGAAGGACTGAGAGCGGCCCAGGCTGGCCTGGTGTCTCTCCACCAGGTCCCGGACAGCAGGGCTGCTGGGGCTGCTCTTTCGAGAGAGGGGCCGGGCCTCTGGCGGAGGGTGGGACACACTGGCCGTGAACTGCAGCTTCAGTTTCATGTGCTGGCTCAGCTGGAGCGGGGAGACACAAGTCAGCATTCCAGCTCGGCCTCCAGGCCCCAGCCTTCCTTTCCAATCAAGTTCCCCACTTGCCCTGCCAGTGTGGGATCGAAGTTCCACCTTCCCTCCACCCCCGCTGTTTAGTACCACCCGTGGTGTTTCGTCCACAGAGGCTGGTGGCTGACTCCTCCCACCCCGACACTCTGCATAGCCCATCACACAGTCCAGCCCCTCCCCAGCCCACCTCAAAGAGCCCCGTCCTCAGAGCCTGGAAGGCCACACTGAAGGTGAGCGCGCTGCCCTTCCGGGAAAAGCCTAGGTTGTTGAGGGGCGTGTGGCAGACAACAGAGTCCAGGGCGGCCTGCATGGCCCGGCGCTCCTCCTCACACAGCTGCTTTCCTGGAGGGGCGGGGGGGGGGGGACACAGAAACAGCCACCGCTAAACACATCTGTACGGTGCTCCTCTGTTCACAAAGGGCTTTCATGAACACAGTCTCATTTGCTCCTCAGAGCCCCTCTGTGCAGCAAACTGAGTATGTGTCATCTTTTGCTGAACTTTATAAGTAGCAACAGCTAATACTTACTGTGTGCTGAGGTCTATTCTTTTTTTTTTAAAGATTTTATTTATTTGACAGAGAGAGACACAGTGAGAGATGGAACACAAGCAGGGGGAGTGGGAGAGGGAGAAGCAGGCTCCCCGCTGAGCAGGGAGCCCAATGCGGGGCTCGATCCCAGGACCCTGGGATCATGACCTGAGCCACCCAGGCGCCCCACTGAGGTCTATTCTAACCATTTCACTTATGTTAACCATTAAATCACCATAACAACCCCATGAGATATTATTTCCCGCATTTTAGAGAAGAGGGATGGAGTGAGGCTCAGAGATTAAGTAGCCTACCTAAGGTCACACAGCTAGTGAATGGGAGAGGTAGAAATCAAATATACCGGGGAGCCCAGATCCAGGGTCAGTGCCCTTAAAATCACTGTCCCGCTGCTTCTGTAAGCTTTCCATAGGTGACACTGCAGAGACCACCATGGTACAAAGCCGAGGAAGCCTGCCACAAGCCACCCACTTCCATGACTTCCTTTCCCCTCCTCTTTTGGGACAAGGTCCCAGAGCCTGACAGCCCACCTACCAGCCTGTGCGTGCTCTGGGGTCCACACAAGCCTCACAGCAAGGAAGTCTTGGAGATTGTTGAGCAGCGTGTAGGTGACCGTGAATCGCTCGTAAGTCCGAACAGGGGACTCACAAGAGGCAGTCATCACAAAGCATGGGCGGTCCAGGCGGATGCTGGGCAGGCTAGAAGCAGTGAGAGGGAAGCGGGGCGTGTATTGCCAAATAGGTGAACAGGACGATGCCCAGCGGGGAGTCCCACAAACTCACCGGTAGTGGGTATAGATGCTCTGGGTGAAGGGCAGCTTTGGGGTAGACCACTGAACCACAGCAATCAGGGGAACTTCTAGGCCCTGTAGGAGAGACAAAAGGAAACACCATGTGTATCTGAGGTCCCCTTCCATCTTTTGTCACCCCCTGGCCTTTCCCTCCCACTGCTTTTTCTTAACCTTGCTCTTCGAGCATACCAGCCTCTTATACTCACCTCCTTGGCCCCTTGAGGAGGTTGCTCACCCCCTCTCAGCTGAAACAGGAAGTTGTGTTCCTCCAGGGCACTAAGCGGGCAGGGGAAGCAGCCAGAGGTACCAGGGAGCCGGCAGAAGGAGCCCATGGAGACTTCCCCAGATTGGTGACTAGTTCGGCAGAAAGAGGGACAGAGCTTGATCTTTTCATGCTAGAGCTCTTGGCCCTGCCCCCATCCCCACTTTGCAGCCCTGCCCCCTCCTCAGGACCTCACCAGACATTGTCCACCAGCAGCACTGAGCCGTCGGGCATGACAGGTAGATAACTAGCATTGAAGTTTGGGAGAATACGGATATCCCAGATGGAAATTTCCTCCTGGGAGGAGCTGTTCAGCACTGTTGGAGGTAACCAGCTCAGCTCAGCTAAGAGTACCTGGACCCCTCAAGTCCCGACTTTACCCCTCCAAAACTGGACCGATCCCCACCAGTGTGCCCAGAGTAACTGCCACCCAGTCAGTGCCCTTGCTGCTACCAAAGACCTGAGCCACAGATCTGCTCACCCTTGAGCACTGTCAAGTGTTTTCCAGCCACAGTGAACTGGCGGCATTTCAGAACCGGAGGGGGCAGCAGAGTCAGCAAGGTGCTCACTGCAGGAGAGGGCCCAGGCAAGAACTGATGAGCTGGGCACAGACCTCACCTCCAACCCACAGTTCTAATCTTACTCTGCTCCCCAGATCATGCACTTGCCAGTATTACCCCTCCACTCTGTCCCCCAAATTCCAGACTCCAGCGTTTCCTCTCTGCATTTTCCCCACCTTGGGCCTTGAAAGCGCTCTGCTCCCCCCGGAAGGTCTCCCCCGGAGATCGGGTCTGCAGCAAGCGCAAGTAGCCTTGATCTCTGACCTCTGGTGCCTCAACTTCGCGTTTCCACACAGTCACTACAATCTGAGCACAAGGGACACAGGACCTCGGTCAAGACGAGAGCGAGCCAGCCCAGCCTTAGAAAAGGAGTCTGAATTAGGACAACAGCCCCACCCCTTGCCAATCTTACCTTGGCCTTAGGTGTCCCTGGGGGCAGCCTATCCAGTGAAACGGTGAGTGGGAAGATGACCTCATCTGTGGACACAATTGGTTCCTCCACAGGCAGCTGGGGTTTGTGAAAGGAGTAAGAGGGCGGGAGAGTCAAAGAGGCAGCCTTTGGCGTTCCATTTAAGATGTGATGTTCTCCGTTCTTCTTGGCCTCCGCTCTCCTCCGTCATCTGCCTCCTTCAGGCCCCCAGCGTCCATCCCCTCCTGTCTCTGGAGCCCAGCAAACCGCCCCTCCGCCCTGTGACGTGTCACCCCAAGCTCCTCACCGTGGTCGCTCCCCCTGAGGTAGCAGGGCCCGGGCCGTGGGTGAGGAGGGGGCTGCAGCCTCGAAACAACGCCCCACCGCCAGGATCCCCGCCCCCTGGGGGTTCGGGATCCTGGTCTGCGGAGCCACCGCCCCCGGGCGCCCCGCCTCCGGCGCTGACCGAGGCCAGGGCGGCCAGGGCCGTTGCCAGTTCTGCCCAGGCCCCTCGGGAGCCCAAGCCCGGGCCGCTCCCGGCGCCGGACCCCGCGCCTCCCCGGCAACGCAGCACCAGCAGGAAGCGGACAGTCTCCCCCAGGTAGAGATGGTTGCGCCGGGGCAGCGCCCGGTACCGGCCCGGGTCCCCCGCCAGCTCCGCGCGCGGCGGCAGCGGCACCGCCGGGAAATACATGGAGTAGTCACATTGGGACTCCATGGGGCGGCGAGGACGGCGCGGGCGGGGGGCGAGGTGGGCCGGGGCCGGCGGAGGGCGAGGGGGCCGCTGGGGCGGGGCCCGGGAGTCCCGACACCCAACGGGTGCTGCGCGCGGCCGGGCCGGCCCGGGAGACCAGCCGGGGCCGGGAACCGGGGCAACGAACCCGGAACCGAGACCCGACAGGGCCGGAACCAGAGTGCTGGGCCGATTGACTGGCGAGAAACCGGAAGCGGAAAGGAAGGGGCGTGGCCTCTGAGGCCCCGGAATTTGTGGGTGACCGGACCGCTGTGGCGGGAGGAGAGGCGGGGTCCGGCTGGGGTTAGGCTGCAGTAAGAAGGGTTTAGGAGAGACTACAAGACAGATTTCTTAGAGAAGAAATATTAAAAGAACCCCCTCCAACTCCACTTCTCCCAGGAAGATGCAAAGCAAGTCAAAGGTTCAAATTCTTTATTGAACGAACATTTCATAGTGAAATGAGCATAGTCCAGAACCAAATAATTCATAGAGAAATGGACGCATTACTCCAACCCACACGTTCCAAATTTTTTCTGGCTTACTCCATGATTTGCTCCTCCGGGGGCTCTTTGAGAGTGCTATAGGGACCTGCCAGGGGGTTGGAAAGGGGAAGGGGCAAAATGGGCGGGGAGGGGGTACTGCAAGGAGCTGAATGCCTGGAATGCTTTGCACAGGCTGAAAGACTTGGTCCCCACATCTGTGCAAAGTTTCATTCAACCTCCAGGGCACAAACATGCTTTCAGAGGGAAGCAGAAATGGCATCTGGCCCCCCCATACTCAATCATGTGTGCCCTCTAGCTTCACTGCTCTTCAGCCTAAGACTTACTGGTTTGATGCCTAGGGGGAGAGTATCCTTGAAGTCTTAAGGGGCAGAGAGACTGTTGGAGGAAACTGCTTGGCATCTAGCTTGTCCTTGTACTGTAGCTCAGGGGTAGCCAGACGCTCACACTCCTCCTGGTCTGCGAGGCTCAGTCCACTCCGAAGTACATAGCCCAAAACCTTACCTGACCCAAACTGGAAAGGGCGGAACCGTCGGTCAGTGATATATTTGGGGTCTAAAGCCTCACCCCCCTCTAGACAATGTTTAGCCAGGGCCTCTCGGCGAGCCCGGAGCTCTGCCACGGCACTCTCCAGTCGGCTCTGGCCATATTGATTTATTCGTGCCCACAGACTGTGGTTGAAGTGAACATAGAGAGCCCAGTCCAGGTGGTTCCAGGCTCTGGCCCGTGCAGTCAGCTGCCCGTCCTCAGCGGTCAGTCCACCATTGCTGACAGGGCCTCTGCCCTGCTCACCTCCAGCTTGGGCGTTGTGCATGAAGCCCACCACATCATCTAGACCCCAGCACAGGGCATCTGCCAGTAGAACCAATGACTCATCAAAATACTCGGCCACCAAGACCAGATCAAAGACAGAGTCCAGCCAGGCCAGACTCCACTGGATGAAGGACGAAGATCCCAAATCTAAAGAGGAAGGGCTGGATGTCTGGCTGTGACCACCAGCAACTATGGGAGCAGGATGGAAGACAGCATTGGGATCCAGGGGATGGTGGGCTCGGGGGCCAGTGCCAGAAGGCAAAACATTCAGCTGTGGGAGGCTGGGGTCTCTAGGTGGATGAGTATCACCTCTCTTGGTCTTCATCTCTGGGGGGAAGGGGAGGCCAAAGTCAAACCAGAGCAAGTTGCGTGCATAGTGGTCCCCACGGGCCCCAGGTCGGTAGAAGGCTCGAGGATTGGCCAGGAAGGCAGCCAAGGATGGCGCCTTGCGGAAGGCCGATGAGGTGGATTTATAGTAGGAGAAAGCAGAGCGGGCCAGAGCTGCTGGGTCTCGGACAATGGAAAAGAAGAAGCTGTCAGAAGGCATGACCTGAAGTACCTGCAGAGGAGAGAAAACAGGCATAGGGAGAAAGAACTGGGCCAGGAAGGAACTAAGCAAGCCCATTGCCAGTGGATCCCCTAGACTCCTCAAACCTCCTTCTGGAAATTTCTGGGCTTTGCTGGAAACCCCCAGCTTCCTACACTAATACCTTGGGCAAGTTACTTAACATCTCTGAGACTCAATTTGCTCATCTGAAAAGGGGATAACCGTAGCTTCCCACTGATTATGAAGGTACACGAGATAAAGGGTATGAAGGAACCTGGAACATGGGAAGCTACTCAAGAACATTAATTTCTTTGGGCCTCTCTGTATGGCTTTGGTCAGTAAAATCTTTAAGAATCAAACTTTGTCTTCACTTTTCCAACAAAAACCTCTTAGGTGCCTACCCTGGGACTCTTGGTCACAGCTTCAAGAAAGGAACTAGTCTCAGGCCTCCTCCAGGTGGGGGTGTGGGGGGGGAGTGGTCACTGGCAGCAAAGAGGGAGGAGAGGGACCAACCATAATGCTGTCTCAAGTATAGGCCTCAGGTAGGCAGGCTAAGCCCAGGATGGCCAAAGAACAGGGTACTTCTGGGGTTCTTAGGCATCTTGGAAAGTAAAGGACACCCCTGGACTGGGCACTGGGGAGCTATGGACACTTGGTAGGGTGCTACCCTGAGGCCTGGGACATATGATTCTACTTCTCAGCAAGAAAGATGGTGGGAATTGGACTGAGCCACACCCTAGGATGGTCCTGCAGCAGATCCACATCAGGACCCAGCCCCTGGGCTCCCCAAAGGGTTTCTGCCTCTGAATATGGCTTATCACTAAACCTGACGCCCTGACACGTTGTCCTCCAATCTGCTCTGCTAATGTGGGCATGCCTGCAGAGCACAGCTTGTAAACTGAGTGTCTCTTTGAAGGCAGGGAAGAACAGTACAGAGAACAGTCTGTGGCGTCAGGTGAACCTGCAATAAAATCCCAGTTCAGCCACTTACCAGTTGTGTAACTTTAGACAAGTTATTGAACTTCTCAGAGCCATTGTCCCTCCATCTATAAATCTGGGTTAACACTTACCTTGAATGTGGAAGTGCATGGAACATGGTAGGTACTCACTGAATGGTGATGACAATGAAGGTCAAAGGTCAAAAACCAGAGACACCTGCCTGAAAGATCATTGTCATCACCTCACTCCCAGCAGTGACCCCTCACTGCCCTTTAGATGATACTCATGACCCTCAGCTGCTTTCTCCAGCTCCAGCTTAATAGGACACACACACATACACACACAGACACACACTAGGACCACCACCACCACCAGGACCACCACACCTTTGCTGATATTCTGCTCCCTCTAAAATACCTGATATTCTTCTTACTACAAAGTTGTGTCCACCCTTTCCTTAAAAGCCACTTCACCAGAAAGCCCTGCTTCTTTTGGTGAATATTCTCCTCACAGTTCCAAATATAAACACACATACACATGCACACATGCCAGGGAAGGCCCTTTGACTTGGGAGCAGATGGACCTGAGTTCAAATCCTAGCTCTGGGGGCACCTGGGTGGCTCAGTTGGTTAAGCGACTGCCTTCGGCTCGGGTCAAGATCTCGGAGTCCTGGGATCGAGCCCCGCATCGGGCTCCCTGCTCGGCGGGAAGCCTGCTTCTCCCTCTCCCACTCCCCCTGCTTGTGTTCCCTCTCTCGCTGTCTCTCTCTCTGTCAAATAAATAAATAAAATCTTTAAAAAAAAAAAAATCCTAGCTCTGCTGCTTTCTGTTAAGGAGGCCAGTCACTTAGCCTCTCTGAAACCTGATCTTATCTGTGTAATGGAAACATTTATAATGCCTTTCTGGCAAGGTGATGGTAAGCTTAGTACCCAGCAGACAGTAAGTATTCAATAAAAGTTCCTTCCCTGTATATTTTCATTTGCACATTGATTTTGTTTGCCCAAGAGCTCTCAGGTTCCTGGGTGTGTATGGATGAGTACGTGAGTGCATGCACACATCTTCCCCTTTAGAACCGGGGAGGAGGGGGTCAGGACCAGGCTAGGGCTTGGCATGTAGCTGATTCTCCGTATCTGGCAGAGGAGGATGGTCAGAAGGCAGTGGCTGAGCAAGGGCCCTGGTAATGTCAGTAGAAGGGGCCAAGAAGAGTGAGAGTCTGGGGGATCAGAGTTGTCAGGGCACTGATATCAGTGGGGTAAATTGGTCAAGGAAAGAGACTGGAAAGCTCTAGATGGGAGAAGGCAGGACTTTGGCTCCCAGAAACTACTAGGCAAGGGACAGCTGAGGAGAGGAGAACAGGAATCTCTGTGGCTCCCATGCCCAATTTTTGGGTGAAGGGGTACCTGGGAACCCCCAGGCCTGGGGCCTCCTCCCCTGGTGGTCTTGGCCACAAGCCCAAGCCCATGTCTCTCCAATCCCACCCATCCCCTCTTACACCCCTCACCTCTTTCAGGTTGAACCTCATGTGATGACAGAGGATGTGGAAGTGGGGCTTGGTACCTCCACCCTGAGGGCGGTAGCCTTTGACCCGAGAGGCCTGGAAAAGCCTTGGGTAGCCGAACTGGTAGCGGGCAGGGAGGGCAAAGCGCAGCCCGTGTCGGTCCCCGTAGCGATGAAGCAGGTTCAGCACAGAGCTGCTCCCAGATTTATGCGTCTTCAGGAACACAAGTCGCTGCCGGGGCAGGCAAGATGAAACAGCCGATCCCGGGGATGGGGCCAAGGGCTGTCGGAGCTGCAGGCCCGGTAGCCTGGGGAGAGATGGGAAGGGAATTTTCCTGTCCCTCACCAGCAGGTGGGTGGGCATCTTGTGGAGCAAGGACAGAGGACATGGAACCTCCTCAGAGTTCCCAAGAGTCACAGACCTAGGTGGTATGGGGCGGAGCAAATGGGGGGCATCTATAAGGCATTGGGACAAGATGGGAACTCACCTCCTGTGGAAGGGGCCCCCCCAGAGCTGGAGGGCAAATCCGATGGTCATGAAGACTCCCAGAGCCACCCCCAGGCTCCGAGGCCCCCAGAGGCGCATGGTCCTGGTAGGAGACAGAGGGCCCATGTGGCACAGGTAAGGGTGATGCTAGCGAGGGACAGGGCAAGGGCCAGGCACAGAGGCAGAGACAGCTTGAGACAGCCGTGCAGCCGTGGAAGGCGCTGGTTTGAGATCGGGGGGTCATCCCCCAGGCCTGCTCGCAGCCCTGGTTGAGTCTGCCCCCTGAGTTAGCAGATTTTTGCCTCTGTCAGCGTCTAGAAGGGAAATGAGGGGGGAAGGAGGGGAGTCTAAGGAGAGGGTAGAGCCTTCTCTCCTGCTGCTGCAGCTCATTCCAGGAGTGGAAGCCTGTGGGGGGTGGGGGTGGGGGCATGTGCTCTCTATACCCAGATCTTCCTGGTGGTCCACAAGTACTCCTGTCAGTTTCCCCGGCCCCCACCTGCAGTTTCTACCTGAGCCTCAGGGGTTTAGAAGGGGAGGGGAGAAAGGCAAGACCCTGTAGAAGGACCCATCCGCTCATGTGCCACTGAGGTGGACATCGGCCGGCCCCTGGCTTCCTTAGCTTCCTCATGAGCTCCTCTGCCTGTGACAGATAGGGATGAAGAGCCCCATTCTGAGGCCACAAGGGGCATCCATAAGGAGGGAATGGGAGTCAGACAGGGCACAGGCTACTGAACCCAGGGAGGTCAACTACAGGAACGACTTTGTCATGAGTACGAGTCAAAACTCAGGCATCTCTCGCCCCTTCCGAAGTGCTCTCAGCACAGGGCAGACCCCAGTGTGTGAAGAGCTGGGGGAGACGTGGGGTTGCTGATGAGGCTCAGCTCCCTGGACACCCCCCTACTCCCCCGGGCTGGCTTTCCAACTCCCTCTGCACCCAGAGGAGATTGAGAGGGTGGAGCTGGAGAGAGAGAAAAAAAACCTCTGCGACATAAAGATACCGAAAGATACAAACATGGAGCTTTTGAGTTCCTTCCCAGGCCCCAGGTTCCTAATCAACTGGGAGTCTGGACTCACCCCTTCAGATCACAGCCGCAACCATGGGCCACAGCCCCTCCAAAAAGCTCCGACAGCCCCTTTCTGGGACAAGCCAGGAATGACCCCAGGCAAGGAGAACTCACACTTGCTACCTAGAGACCCGCCCCCTCTGGCATCACCCCTCAAATCCCTCCCCCAACACAGCCCCCAGGATCCAGCCCTGCACCGGACTCCCTCCTGTGTCCAGACTTCTAGTCCTTTTTCATCCATCTCTGTCTCCTCCCATTAGCCCCATTCCAGCCCTCTGGCCCCTCCAGCTTTGGTGATTGCTCAGTCTGTGGCCAGCCCTTTGTTGGCCCCCTCCGGGGTTCTATGAACCCCCCAAGTCTCCTCCCATAAATTCGAGAGTCCCTCCACCGGCCGCGGCCTTGGCTTCACTTGCCCACTCACCAGGCCACCTGAGGAGCAGCAGGGAAATCGGGGTCTGGCCCTCCCGCCCGCCCCAGCCACCGCCCGGCTCCGCGCAGTGCTCAACTTTCCCCATAAACTTGCTCCGCGCCCAGGCTCCTCCCCCTCCCTCCCTTTGTCCCGCCAGTCCCTGCAGCTGCTTGGGCTTTAATCGCGTCTCTGGGTCTCTCACTCCCGGCATCTTTCCTTCGTCAGGGCACCCAGCCCGCCCTTGGAACACAGCACTTCTACCCTCCTTTCGCACTTAGGAATCAATTATACCTTTTCCTCTTAGCTTTCTGCAGAACAAAAGACTCATTCAGGCAACAGAAAGAAGGAAAGAGAAAATAACAGACGAGTTGAAAGCAGACATTGTCAAGGACCTGACAAGGTAGCCCCCAGCTGACACACAGAGAACAGGGGTCCCCACCCTGAAGGCAGGGGCCAGCGGTGTGGTAATATTAAAGGTGCCTCAGGTTCAGGAAGAATTTTGCCGGTCCCCACAATTCTCCCCATTTTACAGATGAAGGGGCTCAGACCCAGAGGGTAGACAACTTGACCAAACAGAATAACAGGGGGCAGGTTCCAAGAGAGGTTAGAAGACTCTGCCAGGAGCCTGGGCTCAGGGAAGGATGCTACAAGTCCAGAGTCACACACAGGGTTCAATACGTTAGCTGTTTATTTGTAGAATAAACACTGAATCCAACACTGAAGCATGAAGTGTGGAAGCTTGTGAAGGATGTGGATGACAGAGATTATGAGATGAGCTCTTTTTTTCTTTTTGGTATTGTAGTTTAAGAAATTGATACTGAGAAAACTCCATAGAAACCAGGCCCACAGATCTTGACCTTATTCACATACCCTAGTCCCCTGCCCTGCACCCTATCGGCACCCAGCTTTGTCCCTTTGAGCCCAGGTGCCCCACCCCTCCCCACTTCCAGCTTCTTTCAAACCCCACCCCCAATGGCAACTCTAAAACTCCTCCCTTTTTCCTTGTTGGGGCTGACAACTGGCCCAACATAGAGGCTTGGTTGGTGAGTACACCTCCTTCCTAAATAAATACCCCCAGCTCCCTCCTCCCCAGATTGTAAATGAAAAAATAAATATTGTGAACACCCACCCACCCCCAACCCACCAATGGTAATCTCCTGGATTTGGGGCCCCAGCCATTCACCCAAAAAGTCCCTTTCTCTACCTCTCTGCATCCCCCTTCAACTCCTCCCCAGACCCAGCTGAAGGGCAGGGGGGAGGAGGGGAAGGGCCATGAACCCTTCTGATGCTAGGGCACCCCTCCCCTGTTATCTTGGTCCAAGCAGGGCCAGGGCTGAGAGGAAGAGAATGAGGATGGGTTGGGTGCGAAAACCAACAGATGTCCCCCCAGTCCTGCTCCTGCCCTGGTTGTGGCGGACAAGGACACCTCCTCCCTTGCCCCCACTAACATCCCTTCGAGGAGGGCGAGGCAGCCTGGCTGGGGGGGCCACAGCTGCTGCCCCAGCCATCCAGTCATCTGCATAGTGCTGTCCCTCTCCAGAACCACTGGCGTCTTCATCTGCAGGAAGGAAAGGATCAGAGACAGGGTTGAGAAAGAGAGGCAGTGGGAGACCGACACAGTGAGAGGGGGAGCGGGGAGAGAGACAAGAGAATTTAAGATTAAAAACAGAAAGGAGATGGGGCGTGTGGGTGGCTCAGTTGGTTAAGTGTCTGCCTTCGGCTCAGGGTCCTGGGATGGAGCCCCGCATCGAGCCCCACATCGAGCCCCGCGTCGGCTCCCTCCTCAGCGGGGAGCCTGATTCTCCCTCTCCCTCTGCCTCTCCCCCCTCCCACTGTGCTCTCACTCATTCTGCTCTCTCTCTCACTCTCTCAAATAAATAAATAAATAAATAAATAAATAAATAAATATCTTTAAAAAATAAAAACAGAAGAGATGGGAGAGAGACACAGGTGGATAGATGGAGATTGGGAAGAGGGAGAAAATGAGTGACAGGAAGGCGAGGGGAGAGGTCAGACAGATGTAGGAATGAGAAAAGAAAAGAGACAATGAGACAGAGACAGAACAGAGAGAGAGATGGGGAGAGAGGATACACAGGAAAAGACAAAACAGACGCACACAGAAGCAGCAAGCAGACAGAAAGAGGGGTGTTGAACGAGAGACAATGCGAGACAGAGACGGACAAACAGATGATGAGAAAAAACAAACGTCTGTCTGTGCCTTGCTTCTCCGGCAAACTCTATCCTGGGAGCCAGCCCAATGGCCCCCCACCCAGCTTCCCCACCTCCCCCAGGTTGCAAGCCCTCCCCAACAACCCACACCCTTTTGCTCGATCTAAGAGGCTTCCCACTGTTCTGTAAGAGTGTTTTGGTGTCTTCCCACTGGGCCGTGAACTCAAGGATGGAGACCCTGCCACGGGTCTTCTTCCACTCAACTTTGAGGTAAGCGTTCAGTAAAGGCGTGTTCAAAAAAGGAGGAAAGTAATGAATGAGTAAAGATGCGAGGGGAGGGGCTCAGAAGGCAGTGGGCGGGGCCGGGTCGGAGCGCAGACAGCCGGGAGGGGCGAAGCGCTCGGGGCGCCCGGGGTTCTCACCCCAGTCGTCTAGTTCCAGGTCGCGTCCCAGCGCGGCCACCCTCATCCTGGTCGTCGCTGCCCGGAGCTGCAGCCGCCGCCTCCGCGTCTGGAGGTCGGTGCTCGAGTCTTCCTTGTCCAGCTCTGGGTTGTCGAGCTGCTCGGACGGGGAGACCCCGACCACGGGCGACAAGTACCTGCAGGCAGAGCAGCCCCGAAGGCTCCCGCCCGGCCCCGACCCGCCCGCCCCGTGCCCGCCCCGCCCGCCGCCGCCCGGTCTCACCGGCCCCGCCCAGCTCCGGTCCAGCAGGGCGCCGCCTCCTTCGAGATGTCTGCTGCCATGCGGGGGTCCCCGCACACCGCCAGAGGCAGCCCGGCCCAGAAGCCCCTCACCCGGCCCAGCCGCTCGCGGAGCTCCCACACCTGGGCGAGCAGAGAGCGAGGCTGGGCTGGAGCACGCGCCCCCCACTACCCGTATCCCCCTCCCCCCCACCCCCGCCGCCGCCCCCTCTCTGCCCCCCACTCACCAGGCGGTTCAGGCTGGTGCTCCCAGGCGTCGTGGGCCTCTCCTCCGTCCCTGGCACCCCTGCTGCCCCCACCGCTCCTGTCGAGGTCCAGAGGCGTCCCACCTCTTCCCGGGGGGCTGGGGCTCGGCGGGTGCGGCCTTGTACCCGTTGGGGGTTCCCACATTGCTGAAACACCTAAGGCACAAGGAAGAGGATCCCCCTAGTCATCCTGCGATGAGAACCACACAGTGTCCCCACTCCAACACCCCAGTCTCCCTGACACCCCACACTGTCCCGCCACTCCAGACCCTCAGCTCCACTCATCTCTCTCCTGTACCCCAACACCCTCCCTGCACTGTCTTTCCCCCTCCTCAGGCTGACACTCCCACCCTTCTCATGGCCCCTGTACCTGGGCTGACACTGCCACACTGTTTTCTTGCAGATACATCAAAGCTTCTGAGATCCTCACCCCAACGGACTGAGCTGCCAGCTCAAAAGAAAAAGGGCCCTGGAGCTTCTCAGCCAGGAACAGGAGACCATCTTGAAGGAGGGGAAGAAAGAGAAAGGGTGTCATGAGGGACTGTGATGCTCCCACAAATCCTGACCTGGGTCTTGGAGGGAAGCAACAAGGTGTTGGATAGGAGAAACTCACATGAGAATAGTCTCTCAACTCCATAAGGTTTAAAACTCCCTCCCCAGTCCACCCCAAGGCATCCCAAACACCAACAGCCCTCCCAGGCCTTCCTGAATCCCCTCACCCAGATAGGCCCCCCAGTCAGGATCCAGTCCGTGGCTGCGGAGACAGCCATTGGCCACATTGAGGCAGAAGCCCCGGCAGGGTGGCAGCGAGGGGATGCCCCGACAAAGGGGGCAGCCAGTCAGACGCATCACAGCCCGCCTGCAACCTTCAGACATGGGCACCTGGGGGCAGACAGCAGGACTTGTCATTCACAAACACAGTGGCGGCACTCAGCCAAGCTTGGTGCTGGACAGAGAGAAATCAAATACTCCACCTCACCTTCCCCAGGCTCTCTGTGGAGAGCTGGATGTGAATGTCTAGGGTTAGTGACCCCATGTGGCATCAGGTAAGACCTGAAGACTGCCACAGATCTGATAAGGAAGTTTCCCAGGGGCCAGGCTACAGATACCTCCTTCTTGGGGGGGGTTGGTGATGGAATTAGAGAGGCAGTGGGGAGAGCAGTCTGAGAAAAGTTTCAAGAAGAGAGAGGCCATCGTGGTTGAGAAGTGAAGAGACTGCGGATGCAGGAGGTAAAGCTGGGAGGTCAGGGAGAAAATGGGTGGTGAAGAGAGGGCTTTGAAGGCCAAGGCAGGAATCTGACCTTCAGAAGCAGGGAAGGGGGAGCCATGGAGGGGTCCTGTGGGAAATGGCGGGCGGGGGGGGGGATGGTGGAGGCAGTACTTCAATCTCAGGCTGCTATGGAGATGAGCAGACCACCAGAGGCTGCAGGGGTCAAGGGGCATCAGAGAGCAAAAGAGGGTCAGATAATGGGAGGAGGTCATGGATCATGACACAAGGGAGATTCCACTCCTGCCCCCCTCCTTCCTGCTTTACCCTGGATACTGGGGCCTCAGGGCTGATATGGGAAGGCCCTGGACCTCTCCAGCTGGCACCTGACTCTTCCTCATAGGGCCTTTCTTACTTCTGCCTCTCCCTCCCTGGGCCCTGCCCACACTCAGGCCCCCTCTGACCTTAAGTGTTTCGCTGACCACATCTCTTCCGGTCTCCAGGCCCTGGATAAAGGCCCGGGCAGCCACCAGGGCCCGGGTTATCTGGGGTAGGGGAAAGAAGGTGAGAGAAACCATAGGGTCAGTCATGGTTCAGTCAAGACTGGAGACAAGAGACTGCACCAAGGGCACAAGCAGTGGGGGTTAGGTGTGTGGAGTTATGGTGGGGTTGTTAGGAGTGTCAGGTGGTATAGGGAAGCAGGTTCAAGGAATATAATTCCTTGAACTATATTCAAAGGAATTATAGTCTAGAAGGATAAAGGGGAGCTGGGTTTGGGAAGAAATGGAGAGTTTGTGTTTTATAGGGCTTGGCGACAGAAGGATGGCATATCAGAACAAACACTGAACTTAAAGCCAGAAGACCTGGATGTGAGATACACCTTTACCATTAACTGGCTGTGAAACCCTAACTTCTGGGAGGCTCAGTTTTCTTATCTGTAAAATAGGGATACCACTATCTATCTCAAAAAATTACTACAACAGTTAAATGAGATACTGTAAATGAAAGTCCGTCTCAACTATTAAGTGCCTAATTCATGGTTAGTTGAACCACAGGAAGTCAAGATATTAGGATTAGGGAGCAATTAGCAGAAAGGTGTCTGGGGGCCAAGAGCAGGTGAGTGGGTCAGGAATTTGTATGAAACTAGGGCACAGAATGAGAATGAGGGGGTACCCAATTAAAGGAGGCCAAAGAGCATGGGGTCAGGCAGAGGGGACTGGGGCTCAAGATAGGGGTCACCAGGTCAGAGATGGCTGCCATGCAGGATTGGGGAGATCACCAGGTCAGGGGTGACTGGGGCATGAGAGGGGAGTTAGGGTGAGTGGTGCACAGCTCAGAGGTCACCAGGTCAGAGGTGGCTGAAGCTCAGGCTTTGGGGCCTCTCACCTGCAGGTGGAGGCGGTGGGGTGCATCCCCGAAAGGCTTCAGAGAGTCATCAGCAGAGGAGGCGAGGCGAGTGAGGCAAAACAGGTAGTCAGGGGAGAAGGTGTACTGTGGATGCAGCAGGGGGAACAATCTCTCCAGGAGCTGTGCCCAGAAATCCACCAAAGCGTCATCTAACCCCTCACCGGACCTCTCATAGTAGTCCCGCAGCCGAGAGAACAGGCCACTGAATACAGGGGCGTGCTGGGAATACAGGCGGCCGAAGGAGTGGTGGAAGAGCAGGGCCAGAGAGCGCTCAGATGACAAGAGTATCTCCCGAAAAAGGTCTGTGGCAAATGTGGAGAAAGGAGTGTGAGGTGGAGTGAGTTCAGAGAAGAATGGAAAATTGAAAGGGCAGAGGCAGGAAGAGATGGGGATGGAGGGACAAGAGAAAAGTGAGTTAGAGCCTCAGGAACTCTTAGAGACCTGAGAATACTGGGGGGGGGGGGGGACCGACCTTGGGGAGAATCTGGGGGTGGTGGTGGAAGGGGCTAAGGCAGGATGTTTGCTGGGGTCATGAGCACAGAGAGGAGGTGTGAGGCCAGGTTTGGGGACCCCAGTCCTCACCATCAAATTTTCTGTGCCAGGAAGCCAGTGTGTGAACCAGGAATGAGCTGCTCTCCTCCACCAGGCCTCGGAAGGTGGTCTCAGTCTCCCAAGTCAGCCTCTGCTCTATCTCACTGGAACAGCAGGTGTATTCCTGAGGACAGATCCGGAGGTGCTCACCTGGACAGAGGAGACACAGAAGAATGGAAGGAGGGAGAATGCTATCATGAAATTCTTTCCTTTTTCCGTCTGTCTAGGGGGCTATCCTTTCTCTTCTACCTGTCTGTTCTCTTTTCTATTGTCTCTCCCTCATCCCCACCTGACCCTATCCCCTCCTTATTGTACCCTCACCCATCTCGAGTCCACTGGCATTAGTTAAGGGATCAAATAGTAATGAGCCAAATTAGTGATCAGTGTCCTTAGGTGACCCCCCCCAACATCCCACACTCCAGGCCTCTAAGGACTTACAGGACAGCATCTATGGGAAGAACGGGGTTTGGAGGGGTGGGGTTACTAGGTAAGCAATAAAGTGTTATCATTGAAGGGGCTCTTAGAAATAGCGATGGGAACAAATTGAGCTGTGAAGAATGAAATACAGAGGGGGTGCTAATTACTAGAACAGGATTCCTAGGGTGGGGGTGGAGTAAGAAACCTATTATGTGAACAGGAGGCTTATTGTGATCCTGGTAAGTAAGTTCAGGAGAAGAGATATTATTGGCATGACTATGGCATGAAAAGATTATTTAACGGTCATTCTGAAAGGGAGGAGAGTTATTGTGGACTGGGGAGGAGCCGCCCCCGCCCCCATCCCTCGCCCCCAATTCTCTAGTCTTCCTCTTTCTCCTCACCTGAGATCAGGGCGGGAGGGAGTAGGCTTAAGCTATATCCCCGGGCCCCCAGCACCTGCCGGGTCTCAACGCAACTCCGGGTGACCTTTGCCTCGCTCCCGGGTCCAGGACCAGGACCGGGACACAGAGACAGCAGCAGAAGCAGAAGAGATCGCAGAGCGGACATAGCTGCTGCCGCCCTGGTTCAGCAAAGTGTGTCCTAAGAAGGAAAGAACAGCCCGAACCCGGGAAGCCGGTTCTCTGCCGCGGGACCTCTCCGCGGGGCAGAGAAAGAGCGCGACCTCGGAAAACTGAACACCGAGCACGATAGCTGGACCAAGCGGCATCTGCGGAGACAATGGGAGCCGGGAGCCGGACAGGGGGCGGGGCCCGAGGCGGGGCCCCACCAATGATGGTAAGTAGCGGGCCTCAGGGGCGGGGCCTAGGGAGAAATTAAGCCAATGTAGTGGGGAAGCTCGGCAGGGGGGCGGGACTCAGCGGAACTAAGGAGGCTGGTGGGGGGGGCGTAGCCTTTCTTGGGGGCGTGGCTATCCGATTCGAAAGGCGGGGCCTGGGTGGAACCTAGCCTATGGCAGTTGAGAAGCCAGAGTGAAGGGGCTACAACTAGTCTAGTGCGAAGCCCGGCCAATGGAGGGAGAAATTGGGGGCAGAGGGGGCGGGACCTGGGTGGAGAAGGGCTAAAGTAGGCTGTCCGCGCGCCCGAGCCCACGTGAAGGGGCGGCACGCCGGGAAGCTTGTGCCCGCACGAGGCTGCCCGAGCAGCGTGACTGGAACGTGGTGAGCACGAGCTCGCGCACGCCCAAGCATCGCGACAATTATCAGCAGTGGGACGGGCCGTTGAGCTCGCGCCTGCGCACAACATGCCTCGTGCCTTCCCGCGTTTTTCTGGGTTCTTCCACCACCGCAAGAGAAGCAGCCGGCGCCTGTCCTGGAGTTGGGGGTGACTGCAGAACCCCGAGGGACCCGAGGCAGTGATCTTTCCTCATCCCTGCCCAACCAGACGTCGCTGTTCCGGTTTCAGACAGTGAGGCTCCTCTTGGACCCAAGAATACGCCCTCTCCCCGCACTCCCAGCCCTGAGAGAGGAACCGCCCTCCTCCATGCCTCAGTGGTTTTCTCCAGAAAGGCCAGGAACCCCAAGCCCCAGCCCCCAAGAGACTGATAATCACTCTTTTCAACGGTTAGGAAGCCCCTCAGCTCACTTACCCCAGGATCTTGTCAGAGATACCATCTTCTGGAAAAACGAAGAACGCGAATTTGTCTTTACTTCTTCAGCGTTTCTGGCCCTGTTCTAATGGCGGCTGCGGCCACATTAAGCGCTTCCCATTCTCTTCAATGTGGAATCAGGCTCCAGCCTGAAAATGAAGGAGTGGGTCCTTTTTTGTTTTGAGGGTTTTTATTTGTAACATGAGCGAGCTGGTCCCCTTGCACCATGCAATCGACGCTTGGACGCCTGCAGGGAAGGACCTGCTTTAAGCGGCTCTGGGGTGCGTTTTGCTGTGGCCCTGGAGAGCGACTCCCAACCCACATCCATGGGGCCGTGGTGTCTTAGGGCACGATTCTTGTTCTTTTTTGGGGGGGGGCGTCCACACCCCAACCCCGAGTTGCAGAGCAGTCCCCTTGTAAAGAAAGGGCATGGTTGGAGCTGAGGCTGGAGATGTGGTGGGTAGAGGCCCTTTCCTCTTTTTCTTCCGCAGCTGGACCAGCATGCCTACTCTGCGGTCCTCCTCCTCCCCAAGCAGTGTGTCCTCCCCGCTGCAGAGAGCAGCAGGTGGTGTACAGAGGGGCATGTCTGCATCCTCTAGTTCGTCTGTCAGTGTGCCCTATGGTGAAAGGGACTCGGACCAGGCTTCACAGGGGTGAGTGGAGTTGGTGAGAACTTGTTGCGTTGTCTGGCTTTCTCCAGCAGTGCGGGTAGCTTTCCCCTCTGTCTGCCTGTGACTCTGTGAAAACATAAGCTTACTGGTTCAGAACAGTGACCCTTTCCAGCTCTGCTGGCTGGTTTTGGGTTTGTTTTTCTCTTTCCTGCCCTGCATGTTGTAGGCACCAAAAATAATACATCTTCTAAATCCATCATCCAGCTCATCCAAACCTTTCTTGAATACATTTGTATATTCAGCATGTGTAACCTCTGTTGGGAGTGGGGAGATGGGGGAAGAAGTAAAGAGTTGTTTCCTAACAAATAGTATATACTTGTTAGTTGGTGTGTGATGTTCCTTTATTTAGGGATTTTATAAACAGATTGGTCTATCCTTATCTATGAGCTTACTTTGTGAAGGTTATAATAATATCTTTTTTTATTTTTCCAGGAAAAAAATAACCTCATATAAGATCTGATTTTTCTCCTGGTTATTTTTTTTAACTTTTTTTTTTTTAAAGATTTCATGTATTTGACAGAGAGAGATCACAAGTAAGCACACAGGCAGGCAGAAGGAGAGTGAGAAGCAGGCTCCCCGCTGAGCACAAAGTCCGACATGGGGCTTGATCCCAGGGCCCTGGGATGGACGACCTGAGCCGAAGGCAGCTGCTCAACCAACTGAGCCACCCAGGCACCCCTCTCCTGGTTATTTTTTAATTGGCTTCCTCTGACACCTTTCTCTCAGTGCTACTGTTTGGGACCAGATTTTATCTATGTTATAAGCTTAACTCTGATTGATAACACTTGTGAACTTGTTTCAAGGGGTGAAATTTAACTCTAGGCATATATTAATTTCCAGTTTACGTATAAGTAATGTGTGACTTCCCAAGCCACGCTCATTTTTCTCCACAGCAGTGATCCCTCTCCCTGCTTAAGTGAATATTTTTTTTTTTAAAGATTTTATTTATTTATTTGACAGAGAGAGACACAGCGAGAGAGGGAACACAAGCGGGGGGAGTGGGAGAGAAAGAAGCAGGCTTCCCGCAGAGCAGGGAGCCTGATGCGGGGCTCGATCCCAGGACCCTGGGATCATGACCTGAGCCGAAGGCAGACGCTTAACGACTGAGCCACCCAGGCGCCCCGTGAATATCATTTTTATTTTCTTTTTTTAAAAGATTTTATTAGGGCGCCTGGGTGGCTCAGTTGGTTAAGCGACTGCCTTCGGCTCAGGTCATGATCCTGGAGTCCCGGGATCGAGTCCCACATCGGGCTCCCTGCTCTGCAGGGAGCCTGCTTCTCCCTCTGACCCTCCCCCCTCTCATGTGCTCTCTCTCTCTCATTCTCTCTGTCTCAAATAAATAAAAAAAAAATATTTAAAAGATTTTATTTATTTTTCAACAGAGAGAGACACAACGAGAGAGGGAATACAAGCAGGGGGAGTGGGAGAAGGAGAAGCAGGCTTCCCGCGGAGCAGGGAGCCCGATGTGGGACTCGATCCCAGGACCCTGAGATCATGACCTGAGCTGAAGGCAGATGCTTAACGACTGAGCCACCCAGGCACCCTCATTTGATTTTCTTATTCAGAGAGAATATTAGGAAGGGGTTGTCCTTTACCCACTCCAGTTTTCATTTTACATCTTCACTGCTTTCTTCAAGTGAAAGTTTTCCTTTAAGATTCTGTCTCTACTCCCTGTTAAAGTAAACCTCTTCTTTAAAAAAAAAATCTGAATCTATTTTTCTCACGGAGAAGGGGTTACAGTTACAGAAAAAGAAATTATAATTTATTTGCCATTTTATATGGAGGGACTGGGGTTGTGTATTTAAGGAGAACCACACTCTCTCATAGGGATAGTGATTCTTTATCAGCTGATGAAGGCAGTGACTTTGAAGATAGCCTGAGACACAGCGTGAAGAAGAGAGCAGCAAAACGACCACTCAAAACAACCCCAGTGAGTCAATCAGTTTCGTTTTGCTTTTGAACCTAGTCTGGGAAGCAGCAAAAACAAAAAACCCCAAAACCCAAACAAAACGAAAATCTAGAAAAGGCTCAGGTAATATGTTTGATGAAAGGGCAAAATTTAGAGAGTGTTAAGGGACAGAAGTAGGAGGAAGGCAAATTTTGAAGAGAAAAGAATAAAAGAAGGGTATTAAGAATAGAAGAAAAAGAATGGGCTTAAGGGACTTTTTAAAAGGAGAAAAAGTTAGAAATAATAAAGTTCACAGTGTAAAAATCAGTTATTTTAGATCTCAGTAACTCAAATTCTGCTGTGAAATTGGCAGCTTAAGCCTACTTGTATGACAGTGATGAGACTGTTAATATCACTTTGACGTTTTAAAAATATTTCTGATCTCTTTATACTTACTAGGTAGCAAAACATCCAAAGAAGGGGTCCCGAATGGTACATGGTCATGGCCAGAAAGACTCAGAGCTACCACCCAGTGATCTCTTTGATGCTGTGAAAGCTGCCAAAAGTGACATGCAGGTAAAACAGTGTCTCACCCTCTGTTTCTTGATACCATATCTTACCTGTTGTAGAAAGATAAGGACAAATGTTTACAAAATTGATTTAATGTGGACGATGTAGGGAGTATAACCTATATGAGGAAAGAGAGAAGACCATGGAGTAGATCTTTGGAATGATGTAAGGGAGACCTTGGATGTGAGAGAATCCTCCTTTCTTAAAAGTATCACAGAATAGGATAGATTTTACTTTTACTAATTGGGATGGAGGAGGCAAGCAGTGGCATTAGATAATCTGGAGAGAAATCATGCATGTGGGTGGCAACTTGTTCACCCTTGTCACTCTTTAGCTCCATTTTAACAGTTATACCTAATTCTTTTTCCTCTTCCCTGCATTTTTTCCATAATTTTATTGTAATTCTGTTATCTAAAAGTGTAGAAGGCTCATATATAGTTTTTAAAAATTTGAATAATCACCTAGATCTCTAGTTTCAGCTCAAGAAACATTAATAGTGCCATAGTATATCTTCTCTCCATCCAGCCCACACAGTCCCTCACCACCCAGAGATAACCACTAGAGTAAATTTTCTGTTAATCATTCCATTGTCTTTCTTTATACTTTGTCACTAGTGAATATGTTCTTTAAATGAACCATTTTTATATAGTTTTCTGTGATTTCTTTCGATTATTTTAGATGTAGTCATATTGACGTGTAATGTAGATTTTTATAGTTTCTAGAACAGTTTTAGATTTTCACACATAAGGAGTTTTTATATTTTTGTTATTGTTTTCTAACTTGATTGCATTGTAGTCAGAAAATGTGGTCTTTGAAGCTTATGGAGACTAGCTTTATGACTTAGCATGTAGTTCATTTCCAAAACTATTTCACATGTGCTCAAAGAAGGTGTGTGTTCTCCATTGGTTGTATAGAGTGTTCTCTTGTGTGAGATTAAAAGTGTTAAATGTGATACTCCTTTGATATTTCTCTAGGTTTTGGGTTTTTTGTTTGGTTTTGGTGTAGTCTGTCAATTACAGAGAGATGTATTAAAATCCACAAAGATGATCTTTTTAGTTACTATTTTTGTATTCGTACCTATCTTTGCCTAAAGTATTTTGAGCATTTGTTGCTTAATAAATTGAACTTTTGTTATATATCGTCATTTTTTATATTTTAAGACAAAAAATTGTTGGTTCTTATTACATCTACATTAACTTTATTTTTAGTTAGCATTTGCCTAATACCTTTTTTTTCCCTAAAACTTTATTTTTAAGTTATCTCTCCACCCCACCTGGGGCTCAAATTCACAACCCTGAGATCAAGAGTTCCATGCTCTATTGACTGAGTCAGCCAGGCTCCCCTCCTTTTATCTTTTTACCTTCAATCTTCCCGTGTATGTCTGGAGTCTTATCTCCTGCGTGTAGTTTATATCTAGATTATGTTCTTTAATCCATTCTGTTAATCTCTACTTTAACAAGAGAGTTTGAGTCATTTACATTTATTATCACTGTGGATACATACGAATTTATTTCTATCATTTTATGTGCTTCCACTTTATATTATCTTTTTTGTTTCTTTTTCTCCTCTCTTTGCTTGGTTTTGGATTTCTTTTTTTTTTTTTAATTTATTTGAGAGAGAGAATGAGATATAGAGCATGAGAGGGGGGAGGGTCAGAGGGAGAAGCAGACTCCCTGCTGAGCAGGGAGCCCGATGCGGGATCGATCCCGGGACTCCAGGATCATGACCTGAGCCA
This sequence comes from Neomonachus schauinslandi, assembly GCF_002201575.2. Lineage (NCBI taxonomy): Eukaryota > Metazoa > Chordata > Mammalia > Carnivora > Phocidae > Neomonachus > Neomonachus schauinslandi. Next base: position 169,569,630 of record NC_058407.1, on the reverse strand, counting down.
AAGGCAGTCGCCCAACCAACTGAGCCACCCAGGCACCCCTGGATTTCCTTTTTTTTTTTTTTTTAAGATTTTATTTACTGAGAAAGAGAGAGAGAGTGAGCATGAGTGGGCAGGGAGGGGCAGAGGGAGAGGGAGAAGCAGACTCCCCACTGAGCAGGGAGCCCGATGGGGGCTCTGTCCCAGGACCCCGGAATCATGACCTGAGCTGAAGGCAGACACTTAACCAACTGAGACACCCAGGTCCCCCTGGATTTCTGTCTTCTATAAGGACCCAAGCACATTTTAATGCTAATTGCCCCTTCCAGTTTTCATACTGTCTTGTAATGTTTTAGTTAACACTAGTCTATGTCCCTTCTTCCAACAAATTAGACATTACTGTTGTATACAATGTTTGTATTTACTTACATTTTTATCATTTGGCTAATCATTGCTTCTCAAATCTTTCATACAAATTCACCCACTTGTTCAAAGTGTATCCTTTAAAATTTCCTTTAGGTAGAGTTTACTAACTAATTTTTTTTGTTTGCTTGTATGAAATATTTTTTACTCTTGTTCTTGAAAGGTTATTGAAAGGTCTTGAAAGGGTATAGAATTCTAATATATTTTTCTCTCTCAGCACATTGAAAAGATTATTCTAACTTCCGTATTGTTGCTGAAAGTGAGCTGTCAGTCTAAGTTAGCACTGTCTAATACAACATTTTGTAATGATGGAAATGTTATATATCATCATTTAGTATAGTATTCACTAGCCACATGTGGCTGTTGAGTACTTCAAATGTGACTGGTGTGACTGAGGAACTGGATTTTTAATTTTTATTTGATTTAGTTTTAAGAGCCATAGATGGCTAGGGGCTTATGTATTTGTGCAGATCTAATTTGTAAATTGTTTTGTTTGTGTTACATGCAAATCCTTTTTAAGTGATTTCTTTTTGTCTTGATTGTTCTTGAGACTTATTTTGCTTTTGTGTTGTAATATTTTATAGAATGCTTAAAGGTGTAAATTTCCTTTTTATTTGTCATGTTTGAAATCTGTTGGCATCTAGGCTCTGAAGATTGGTGTCTTTCAACAACTGTGGACAGTCCTTTTCAGATATTGCCTCTTTGTCATTCTAGTATCTTCTTCTGCAATTCAATTAGACATCAATTAGAACTTGTCATTCTATTCTCCATGTCTCTTAATAGCTCTATCAATATTTCTGTTAGTCTCTCCAGGCTGAATTTTGGATAATATCTTCGATTTAATCTTCCAGTTCACTCATTTTTTGTTTTACTGTGTCTAATCTGCTTTTAATCCATTCATTGAAGTTTAAATTTTATTATATTTTTCTATAGATTTTTTTGGCCCTTTTTCAAAATTTATTGTTCTTTGCTTCTTTAAAACTTATCTTTTATTTCTTTATTCATAGGATCATATATAATCTGTAATAACTTTAATGTTTGAAGTCTGTGAATGTAATTGTTTTTTTTCTGCTAAGTCTTATTTTCAGTGCTTTATTTCTTTACTAAGTTTCACTGTGAGCTCCTCATTTTTCTTGGAACTCTGTATGTTGGAATTCTTTGGGCCCTGGGTTAAAGGTGGGTTTTTAAGAGTGGGATCTGCATTTGCTTCCGGTAGTTGACTGGGGACATTCCAGAATCACTTTGAATTAAATTCTCTGATTGAGAGTATTCTGATTGTATAGGAAGTATGGATCTGGACTGCAAATCTAGACCTGACCTGAGAGCTGGCTTATGGTTATGAATTCTCAAGGGAGAATTCTTTTTTTTCCCCCTTCACCCTACCCTAGTCATAACAGGCTAGTTTTCTTGCTGTCCCCTTCTGACCTGTAGGTTCATTTCTTATTCCTGCTTCTGTGATGTGACTTTTTCCAGCACCTAGGTTTATTGCAGGAGCCTCCCTTTGGACCTCTCTTGGAAAACCCAAAGGCTCTATATCTTATGCTCTGCATTCCATGCAGC